>NC_054479.1:113802596-114105626 GCF_017639515.1 Carcharodon carcharias | reverse complement strand
CCCTGCAAAGGCTAATTTGCTGCACTCTCAGTCCACCTACAAGAATCCTGAGGGCTATTGCAACTTGCCTTCCTTTACACATCTCTGCTTCATTTGAATATCTTCCTTAATCACAGCTGAATTACTGGAAAGTATGCATTTTAAAGCAGTTAAAAGTCTCACAAGGACTTTAACAAATGACTAGGCAAGCAATATTGCAGATGCAGTATTCTGCACAATCAAAGGATTAACTCCTCTGCCATGTGTATGTTGAACCTCATACTATCACATAAAGATTAGTCTGTAAAATCTCATGTTCCTGTTTGTGCTGTAAACAAAGAAATTAATACACATTTTAAGAAAAGGAATAATTTTGACTTAGAAGTGCAAAACCGATAACTGATTTTCAACTGGGGATTTGTGGAAAATTAATATGCCCTCCAGATTGCATATACACTTGTCACATAGCATATCTGGGGGATGTTATAATAAATCTTTGCACATTATTGGAACCCATACATAACTGCCCTCTCCACTCCCTTCCCCAAGAAATCCCTCCTTCTGTTTTGCTTTTGAGTGTGACCTCCATCTTCTTCTCCACTTCCTATTATAAAGTTGAGTATTTTTCTTCAATCTGCATGCACCTTTCCTAACTTTTTATTATAATAGAGTTTGGTGAGCATTTGATGCATAAAGGAAAAAAGGTGTTGACTTTTGGTTAAAGGTGGACATATTTTACAGGCAAACATCTTTATAAGACATAGAAGCAGAAATTAGGCCATTCGGCCCATCGACTCTGCTCCGCCATTCAATCATGGCTGACAAGTTTCTCAACCCCATTCTCCTGCCTGCTCCCTGTAACCTTTGATCCCCTTACCAATCAAGAATCTCTCTATCTCGGTCTTAAATACACTCAATGACCTGGCCTCCACAGCCTTCTATGGCAATGAATTCCATGGATTCACCACTCTCTGGCTAAAGAAATTTCTCCTCATCTCTGTTGTAAAAGGTCTTCCCTTTACTTTGAGGCTGTGCCTTCTGGTCCTAGTCTCTCCTACTAATGGAAACATCTTCCCCAGGTCCACTCTATCCAGGCCTTTCAGTATTCTGTAAATTTCAATCAAATCCCCTCTCATCCTTCTAAACTCCATCGAGTATCGACCCAGAGTCCTCAAACGTTCCTCATATGTTAAGCCTTTCATTCCTGGGATCGTTCTTGTGAACCTCCTCTGGACCCTCTCCAGGGCCAGCACATCCTTCCTGAGATAAGGAGTCCAAAATTGCTCACAATATTCTAAATGTGGTCTGATCAGAGCCTTATAAAGCCTCAGCAGCACATCCCTGCTTTTATATTCTAGTCCTCTCGAAATAAATGCCAACATTGCATTTGCCTTCTTAACTACTGACTCAACCTGCAAGTTATGTGAATGTTCCTTTCTGTTCTCAAGTCTGAATTATGCAATTCAATAAAACTTTCCTACCTCTTTGGACAAATATGTATTATTGGTAGGAAGCTCCCTCCAGGAGCACCCAACATTTCCAGTTGTATGAAGATCCTGAAGTGGATTCCTTTGGTATCAGCCACAGGCTCAACCAATGAGCCTCTGAGAGACAAAATTCCTCCTCATCTCCATTTTGGCAGTTGTCTTATTCTTAAGCTGTACCCCCTTGTTCTAGATTCCCCCATGAGAGGAAATATCCTGTCAAGCTCCCTCAGAATCTTTTAGGTTTCAATAAGATCACCTCTCATTCTTCTAAACTCCAATGATTTTAGGTTCAAGTCTGTGTGACTTTATAGGAATCAGGCCTACTTTTTTGTTCTTGGATTTCAGTCCAAATCTATCAGCTAGGAATGAATTTAATACTGTCACACAGTTAAACATTGTAAATGTTTGTGGGACACAGAAGTATATGTGGCTATAACAAACACCTCGCTACTTTCTTCAAAAACATCCAGAATAAATTTATTGAAATGGCTACTCGTGTTTGAGAAGCAGAGAATACGCATTTGTTTTACTGAGCTTACAAACATGTAACTACAGTTTAAAAAGAGATAATGTTGCTTTCAGATGACTTCAGGCTTACTGGTGCAGTCAGTATACTGAAATGGGTGATTTACAATTCTGCAAGTGATCTATCAAGTCCAAGCACTGGAGAAGGTCAGGTAGAAAAAGATCACACTGAAGGAACTAAAGAAGCCTTGGTAACAGGTAAAACATGCATTTTGTTGAGTTGTTCAGCTGGTTCAGTAAAAGATTTTACTTTGCACCCAGATTTAATAAGATCATAAGAAATAGAAGCAGGAGTAGGCTTTTTGGCCCATCGAGCCTGCTTCACCATTTGATAAGATCATGACTGACCTGATTGTGGTCTTAACTTCACTTCTCTGCCTGTCTCTCATAACCCTTGACTCCCTTGTCAATCAAAAATCTGTCTAACTTACCCTGGAATATATTCAATAACTCAGCCTTCACTGCTGTTTCTGGAAGAGAATTCAAAACAGTAATGACCCTCTGAGAGACAAAATTCCTCCTCATCTCCATTTTGGCAGTTGTCTTATTCTTAAGCTGTACCCCCTTGTTCTAGATTCCCCCATGAGAGGAAATATCCTGTCAAGCTCCCTCAGAATCTTTTAGGTTTCAATAAGATCACCTCTCATTCTTCTAAACTCCAATGATTTTAGGTTCAACCTGCTCAACCTTTCCTCATAAAGCAACCTTTTCTTTCCAGCAATCAGCCTTGTGAACCTTCACTGAACTGCTTCCAATGCAAATATATCCTTCCCTAAGTAAGGAAACCAAAACTGTACACAATACCCCAGATGCAGTCTTGCCAATGCTCTGTAAAGTTGTAGCAAGACTTCCCTACTTTTAAACTCCACTCCCCTTGCAATAAAGGTCAACATTACGTTTGCCTACCTAATTACTTGCTGTACCTACATGCTAACATAGAAACATAGGAAATAGGAGCAGGAGTAGGTCATTCGGCCCTTTGAGCCTACTCCACCATTCAATATGATCATGACTGATCCTCTATCTCAATGTCGTACTCCTACACTCTCCCCATACCCCTTGATGCCTTTAGAGTCCAGAAATCAATTTACTTCCTTTTAAAAAATATTCAGTGACTTGGCCTACATAGCCTTCTGTGGTAGAGAATTCCACAGTTCACCCACTGACTGAAGAAGTTTCTCCTCATCTCAGTCCTAAATGGCCTACCCCATATCCTGAGACTGTGACACCTTGCTCTAGACCATTCAACCAGAGGAAATATCATCCCTGCATCCAGTCTGTTCATCCCTGTCAGATTTGTATAAGTTTCAATGAGATCTCCTCTCATTATTCTAAACTCCAATGAACATAGGCATAGTCAGCCCAATCTCTTCTTATACAACAATCCTGCCTTCCCAGAATCAGTCTGGTGAATCTTGGCTGCACTCCCTCTATGGCAAGAATATCCTGCACACAATGCTCCAGGTGTGGTCTCATCAAGGCCTTGCACAGATGCAGTAAGACATCCTTGCTCCTGTATCAAATCCTCGTGCAATGAAGGCCAACTTACCATTTGCCTTTTTAACTCCTTGCTGCAGCTGCATGCTTGCTTTCAGTGACTGGTGTAAAGGACACCCAGGACCCTTTGTATATCAACATTTCCCAAGCTATAACCATTTAAATAATATTCTGCAATTCTGCTTTTCCTACCAAAGTGGATAACCTCACTCTTATCCACATTATACTGCATCTGCCATGTATTTGCCCACTCACTCAACCTGTCTACATCGCCTTGAAGCCTCTTAACATTCTCCTCATCGTTCACATTCCCACCTGGTTTCACATCATCAGCAAACTTAGAAATATTACATTTGGTTCCCTCATCCAAATCATTGATATGTATTGTGTATAGCTGGGGCCCAAAGCGGTACCCCACTAGTCACCACCTGCCACTCCGAAAAAGACCCATTTATTCCTATTCTTTGTTTCCAGTCTGCTAACCAACTCTCAATCCATGCCAATATATTACCCCCAATCCCATGTGCTTTAATTTTACACACTAACTTCTTATGTGGGACTTTATCAAATGCTTTCTGAAAATCCAAATACACCACATCACTTATCTATTCCACAGTTTACGTCCTCAAAGACACTCAGCATTTGTAACAAGATTAATGAATTGATAGCACAAATAGAAATAAATGAGAAAGATGTGAGATTACAAGGACACACAGATACCACCTTATTGCAGCATTCTACAGTCCCTCATAATTTAAATAATATTCTGCTTTTATATTCCTCCTGCCAAAGTCGGCAACCTCACATTTTTCCTCATTCTCCTCCATCTGCTATTTTTTCCCACTCGCAACCTATCTATATCCCTTTGCAGACTCTTTGTACCCTCCTCATAACTTGTTTTCTTACCTATTTTTGCATCATCATCATCAAATTTGGCTACAATAGCCTGTCCTTCATCTAACTCATTAATATAGATCATATATGTAACAATTCACTAGTTACATTGCCAACCTGAAATTGACTCATTTATCCCATTACCTATTATCCCTCTATCCATACTAATATATCACCTTCAACATCATGAGCTCTTATCTTGTGCAGTAACCTTTTATGTGGCATCTTTTCGAATAACTTTTGGAAATCCAAATACACCACATCTACTGGCTCCTCTTGCTTGCTACATCCTCAAAGAACTCTAATAAATTTTTTCAAACACTATTTCCCTTTCACTAAACCATGTTGACTCCCTGCTTGTATTATAATTTCCTAAATGCCCTGCCACTACCTCCTTAAGTATAGATTCTAGCCTTTACCCAATGTTAGACATTAGACTAATTGACCCAAGATCAGAGCATGTAAAAATGGTAAAAAGACAATTAAGGATCTTTACATGAATACACTCAGCATTCATAACAAGATGAATGAATTGATAGCAAAAATAGAAATAAATGAATGAGATATGATCGCCATTACAGAGACATGGTTGCAAAGTGATCAAGGCCGGAATCTGAATATTCAAGGATATTTGATATTTTTGGAGGACAGAAAGAAAGGAAAAGGAGATGGAGTAGTTCTGTTAATTGTTCTGTTAATAAAGGATGACATTGGTATAATAATGAGAAATGATCTTGGTGCAGAGGAGCAAAATGTTGAATCAGGGTGGAGAAAAATAAAAATAAAAGAAGTCTCTAGTATAAGTGGTTTATAGGCCCCTTGATAGTCACTAGGGAACAGCATAAATCAAGAAATAATTGCGACTTGTTAGAAAGTTTCTTCAATAATCGTGGGAGGTTTTAATCTCTATATAGATTAGATAAATTAAAGTGACAAAAATAGCCTGGAGGATGAGTTCATAGAGTGTGCTTAGAACAAAAAGTTCTGGAACCAACCAGGGAACAGGTAACGAGACAGGATTAATTAATGATCTCATAGTAGAGGATCCTCTCTGTAAGAGTGATCACAACATGAATTTCACATCCAGTTTGAGGGTGAGAAATTTGATTCTGAAACTAGAGTTTCAAACTTAAATAAAGGCAATTACATGGGTATGAAGGCAGAGTTCGCTAAAGTGGAATGGGAAAATAGGTTAAAAGGTAAAATGGTAGGGAAGCAATAGCAGACATTTAAGGACATATTGCATAATTCCATTGAGAAAGGAAGACGCTGTGAGAAGGATACACCATCCGTGGCTAACTGAGGAAGTTAAATATGGTATCAAATTGAAAGAAAAGCTGTACAATACTGCAAAGTTTAGTGGTAGCCCAGAAGATTAGTACAATTTTAGGAATCAGCAAAGGATGACTAAAAGAATAATAAAGATGGAGAAATTGGAATATGAAAGAAAACTAAGAAATATAAAATAGACAGCAAAAGCTGTTACAAATATTTGAAAAGGAAGAGAATAGTTAAAGTAAGTGATGTTCCCTTAGACTGAGAGACTGGGGAATTAATAATGGGAAACAAGGACATGGTAGAGATTTTGAACAAATATTTTGTACCTGTCTTCACAGCAGAAGACATAGAAAGCGTCCCAAGAATAGTAAGAAATCAAGAGGCAAAGGGGAGGGATGAACTTAAAACAATCATGATCACTAGGGAAAAAGCACTAGGAAAACTAATGGGACTAAAGACTGATAATTCCCCTGGACCTAATGGCCTGCATCCTAGGGTCTTAAAGGAAATGACTACAGAGATAGTGGATGCATTGATTGTAACCTTTGAAAATTCCCTAGATTCTGGAAAGTTCCCAGCAGATTGGAAATACACAAATGTAACACCATTATTCAAGAAAGGAGGAAGACAAAAGCAGGAAACTTATTTGCTGGCGCACTCTTATGTTTGTATGCTCGGTACCTTCCTGTCACATGCTGGTTTTCATTACCTGCATCGCTTGTCCTTTCTCTTTAGCTTTCCAAGTCTCCCCTCACCTCCCCCCACCACTATTTAGTTTAAAGCCACTTTTACAGCCCTGGTTATATGATTTGCCAGAACACTGATCCCAGCATGGTTTAGGTGAAGGCTGTCTCTCTTTCCCCAGTACTGGTGCCAGTGCCCAATAAATCAAAACTAAATTCTCCTACACCTGTCTTCCACACATTCAACTCTCTGATCTTAATCACCCATGCCAATTTGTTCATGACTCAGGTAGTAACCCAGAGAGGATTACCATTGTGGTTCTGCCTTTTAATTTAGTCCCTCGCTGCTTTTCCTAGTTGAGGTTGGCTGTCAAAACAAAACAAAAAGCAAGCCACGGAGTTAAAGTGTGAAATCAATCCTTAGTGAATGAATATTGCAGACCCAAATATGTCAGCTGTAAAAAGGTGTGATGTTAGGTGAATAAAGACACGGTGAACTCTGGCTGGGTTTCTCCAGATTGTTTGCTGTGCACTCAGTGGAAGAGTTGTGAAACCATTGGTGGAAAAAAAATGCTAGCACCATTTATGACAGCATCTGTGGAAAGACAGAGTTAACCTTTCGAGTCCATATGACTCTTCTTCAGAGCTCTGTCTCCCGTGTGCTTTAACTCTGTTTTTCTCTGCATAGATGCTGTTAGACCTGCTGAGTTTTTTTCAGCATTTTTTGTTTTTTTCCAGATTTGCAGCATCTGCAGTATTTTGCCTTTAGACAGCACCACTTATGCTTTTTTACATGAGTTTCTGCAGTTCTTGCACCAAAGTAATGGTCATAAGCGTAGTACACCCACATAAATTCAACCCTGATACCTTGGTTATATTTAAAACCTTTTGAAACTTTGACAGTGTCTTTATTTAGAAGATACGCAAAAGCACTACAATTTTCCTGCCACTTGGTTGTACCTATAGCAGAATATAAAGGAAATCTAATTTCTTTATATATTGTACACGTCAAACATTAGTCAATGTAATGGATAATGTCTTACTAAAATGAGCAGCAGTGTAGTGTCAGACCCAGAGTAAGATCTTCTAGGCATTGAGCCAGCTTTGGCTAATCAACGCTTACAAGGTCACAAGTACCTATAAGAAGATGATGGGGAGTATCATAAGCAGAATCTTCCAACCCACTCCCTCACTTACGCCCTGCAGCCAAGTAATTTCCTGGGAGAGGCAAAAAAAAATCAGGAAAAATTCCTAGGCCAGGAAGGGATAAACAATCTGCAAAGTTCTTCGCTGACCCCACATTGGAAATCAAAATTGGGTCCCATGTTATCAGTAAACATACCAGCGCAAACAAGCCTGACCTGGTTTATGGCTGTTTTAATTGGTATGCATTATGAATCATAGTACATGTGTTGGAGTTCATTTTAAGGACTTGTTATTAAAAAATTCCCTCTTGTTTGTAAGGGTTCACAAAATATTCCTTTCAGTCAGCCTGTCAAAGGATTTGTTTTAAAAGGTATTTTCAAAAAATGATGGACACAATCTTTACCCAACCTGCCCAGTAGGAAAGAGGTGGGTGAGCGGTTTCAAGCAGGAACATCGGCTAACTGGCCCATTTGGAGTGTGAGGTGAGAAAAGAACCATGAGAGAAGTTGGTAATAAAGGCAATCAAGTGGGAAGAAAAGCAGCTAGTGGCTGTTGTGATGGGAAATTAATCCTTGTTAAACTAATGTTGCAGCATGCGGGCAGATCTGAGTGTGTGTGTGTGTGTCTGTGTGTAATAAGCATGTCCTTGTGCTGGGAGAGGGAAGGGAATTACTGACAGGGTGGTGGGGAAAGAGTTGTTGTCATGCATTCTTGAGAAAGATGAAGAAATGAAGAGTTTTAGCCTTGTCATACTTGCAAGGCTTTTGGAGCACTTCCTGCACTGCATTCAAGTCTTAAGAGAGATGCTCCTTGAGTAAACAATCTCTACAATGTTGCTCCATAACTGGTGGACTTGATGTTTAGACATTGGCCAGAAAGAGGATTTCCCTGCTTGCCCACAGCTCTTCCAACAGGCCTCTAGGGATGGCTATCAAGAACCTATTGGCTTTGCTACGACTCATCTTGAAGCTCCTATTGCAACATTCCAAAAGGGCATATATTCTGAGTTTAACAGGTTTGCTCCCACTTTTAATAGGCCTCTGGCTGATCTGCCATTCCCTGCTGATTTTACATCCTTTTTGGTTAGCAGGTTGGCAAATGGCAGCTTATAAAAATCGTCCAAGGTCTCTGCTACTGTTCCATGATGATCCAGCCTTTTGCTGGGCCATATTCACACTTGGGAGATAAAACCAACTTCAGTGTTCTGGCTTATTGTGGGGCAATTAACAGAGTTTGTGTGAAATTCATGTACCTTGATTTTCAAAAGCAAATGATATATATGTGGGACCATATCAATGGTATTCAGATGATTTAAATAAATTATTTGATAGACTTTCCTTCATTTGCATCATTGCAACACTAATAGCATTGTTGCTGCATAGGCAATAACTTCAATCTTTGCAGTGTATCACATTGATCCCCTTCCACTCATTCAAAATTAGGCATTAGGGCTTGTTATTGCCATGAGGATAATTTAACTTTGTAGTTTAAAGCAAAACAAACTTATTTCCTCAATGTTCAGACACATCAATCACTCGCTCAATTATACACATTCAAAATGCGGGAAGAAAAACTACTCCAATCTGCAATTTTGGGATACAAAGGGAATGCATTGAACACATCCCATTTATAAAGTGATTTGAAATAGCAAGATTATAAATTTGTAACGCTGCCCTGGAGCAACTCTGTAGGTTGAATAGGTGCTTGTTAAAGTATTTTTCAACACCCACAAGTGGAATGTTTTTGGTGTTTGGCTCCTGGTATAGCTTGATTCTTATGTTCTGGGTTAATGAGCGCTAACATTATTTCATGTGAAATGATATTAACATCATTTTCTGCTGGTATGGGAAATAACTTGCTTTTATGTAGCACTTTTCCCATTTTGAAAACGTGCCAAAATGCTTCACCCTCCAATGAATTACTTTTGAAATGTAATCATTTGTTTTGTAAAGAAAACACAGTTGCCAATTTGCATACAGTAATGTCCACAAGCATTAGATGAACAATGGCTCGGATTTTTTGCAGCAGTAAGCAGTTTGCAACTCCCAGAGTCTGCACCTGTGCATAAAATACAGAAGTTGTGGTCAGTGATACCAAGCTTCTCCAGAGGGTGCGCTATTGAGATTCCCCCAGTAAGCAGCCAGTTCAAAATTATCGATCTAATGGGAACTTACACTCCAATGGAAGTAGTTAAAAACCCTTGAAAAGGCTACACATTGTTGAATGAGAGGTGTAGCTGGATTTTTAATGGTGTACTAAGTTCATAATTACTACTGAACAGCATCAGCGGCCCCGAAAGAGTATTTTTATATTTGTTGAATGTCATATTTCTCTTTTATCATAAGAAATTCCACATATTAAGTTTGTTTATGGTATTTTAGCTTAATCTGATTTCTATAACTCAATTATTTAGTTTACAATCTTTACAATTAAAACATTAATTGTGAAGGGATTTAGTGCATTCTATTTTTTGGATTGCTGTCTTTGGGAATGCTTCAATGTGATTGATTGCTTGCCCTGCTTGATGATATCATATTTTGCTAATTGCCTGGTGATACCTTTGATTTGGCAGCAGATTCAAACTGACATTGGGAAAGGAGAAGTCCAAACCGCATATATCGCTAGATATTTTGGACAGCATTCTTTGAGGTCAGCGGTGAGTTCTGTTGCCTAACCACTTAACACAAAATCCAGCCAATTAGATTATTGTAATGGTATTCAAATACCAGAAGCTAGATAAGTTCATAAGGAAGAGAGGAATTGAATGATATGCTGACAGTGTGAGATGAAGTAGAGTGGGAGGAAGCTGATAGAACATAAATATATGCATAGACAAGTTGAGGTGAAATGGGCTGTGTCTGGGCTTCTAAATTATATGGAATTTTATGTAGTTAAGTTGATTTTGATTGATGAAAGTATGTTGACCATAAAACAGGGGGAACTCTGCTCCCTTTTGAATAATGTCATGGGATCTTTTATGTCTAGATGAATTAGACAGGAGTTCAGTTTAACATCTCAGCAGAAAGACACCGCCTACAAAGGTGTAACATGTTAAGTGTATCTGACTGTAAAATCATGATCCATTTCTCTTCAATTATCTGGGAAGCAATTATAATACCTTCATTGTTCAACAGTCCAAGGCATCTGCATTATTTGGAAATGAAGAAACACTTGGCAAATTGCTATTAATAGAACAGGTTTTACCATGACTGCTGTCCCATTAGAGAACTCCCTACAGAAGGACAGCACCTTGTCCTGCATATCTTTAAGATCTCTGCATTAGTTTTCTGTTGTTTGACTACCATCTTCACCTTCAAGAAAACTGTGCCACAGAATTTTGGCACAATGAAAGACTGACTTTGAAGTCACAAATGAGGCAATTCCATTGACACAATAGTGATCTCCTTCAAGGGAACATGCACCTGTGGTTTCAATGGGGAGTATCTTTCAGCATCAGAAGGTGCATTCTCTTTTGCTGCATCTTCTGCAGCAGGATCTCCATTTCTTCAGCATGAAAAGTAGCAAAGTGGCTCACATATCCCCTTTGTACCTTTGAACAATAGATTAACTGCAACTTTCCATTATGTTCATGTTGCAGATCTTTAAGAATTGCTGCCTCAATAGATTTTCCACTCTCCAGCCAAGTTTGTTATGTTTCCACTTTGCATTTTTGTCTCTTCCAGAATATGTTGCTGCTGAAGTGCTCTGTAACTCTTTTGGAACTAACTCCAACTCCAGTCAGGAGTTATAAGTGATATTGGAGAATTAATTTCAGCAAATGGAAAACCCCACTAACAAGTATTAAGAACCACTAGTTCTTAGTTGACTCTGTTAAGCGATCTGTATTAATATAATGATGGAATACTAATGATAAGTTTTTTCATGAGGGAGAAAACTGGCAAAGCACTCAGGCTGCCAATTTACATTGTTAGTATTGTGTTTCCTAGTTTTATGTCAATCTGCATGATTATTAGCAGAGGAAAAATTGCCTGAACCTGTTTTATGTTAATTTCTTTGAAAATAATCCAAAGTCACAAATTAGAAACAAACTTTGAGTGGAAATACTGTTATATTTGGTGGTTCAGGGTTAGGATTTTTCATGCAGCAGGGCCTGGGTTTGATTCCAGGCAAGGCATGTGTTTGTGGACCAGGCTTCAGGAGGTCCATTGACTATTCCTGTTCCTATGGTACAGAACTCAGGCCAGCCGTGTGGCAATTTTACTGCTCTCCCATCCTCTTTAGATCTCTCACTCTGTCTCTCTCTCTCTCGTTCTCTCTCTCTTTCTCTAAACCCCCAATCCATGACTCATCCTCTTGACCTTGCCATCTCCTGTGGTCTGTATATTCCCTGGGTTTGATTTTAAAATGACTTTTTGGCATTGCTCTTCATGTACAACATCGGGAAGTTTTCATTCCTGCTTGTGTAACAGATTTCGTGATTGTAATGCCCTGTCTTACATTCACTCAAAATAACCTGTCACAATATCTTCTACTTCATGAAACATTTCTTTGCCTTTTCCCAGATTCTGAAAAGCCCAGTAAAACAGATGGTCAGTTATCCACCACACTGATAGAAACCGCCATCAAAGTGTGTGAAGATTTTTTGCAAAGTCTGAAGCAGGGTGCAAATTATATTGAAGTGGACATCCCACCAACACTTAGTGAAATGGAGTGGACAGATCTAACTGAACAGCACTATTACCTCATTCAGTAAGTAAGCACAAAGCTGTAATCATTATTCTTTGAATGACTGAACGGTATTCCTTCTTGGCTGGCATAGACATGATAGGTGATTGGCCTCCTGTGTTGTAAATTTTTCATGTTTCTATATAAGCTTTAAAAGGCCCTGAGTTTCAGTTTTGATTTCTCCTGACCTCTTGCACTAACTTCGGTGGAAGATTAGCAAAATATAGCAAGATATTGTGACAGATTAGCAAAGCTTCTAGAGAAATTGTAAGGTCACAATATCAGCCAAAATAAGCTAGTGTCATGCGTTTGTCGTCTGTGTGAAACATGGAATACTAAGAGATAGAAATTTTGATCAGCATGTTTAATGTACAATTGTTTAATCTACTTATACTGAAATCATCTGTGTGATATTTCTAAGAAAATGTTAAGCATTGAATTTTAATGAATTAGCTGTGATAAACTCAGCACACACAAGGATGTAGTATGAGCATGCTAAGTGTTTGTTTTAGGACCATTGCTGATCAGAATTTCTACCATTAGAACATTGTATTTGTTTAATTTTGTGATTAACTTGGGCTGGATACATGCTCAGCTGGAGGAGCTGTACAGGTTGTAGGTGTGTTTTGTGCTCAATTGCTCTGTACGCAATTTCTGTTGGCCACATTTTGTGTACTAGAGTGTACATTTAGTGGCGACTGTTCATCTGCAACACTCTCAATGCAGAGTTTTGTGTGTCGGTTGTGTGTATTTGAGAAAATGGAATACTCTGGTTCTCAGGCCCAATTGTGGGTCCCATTTTGGGTGAGTACCCTAATATGTGCTCTCGATATGCAAAAATATTTAACTGAGCGCTTTCTCAATTTCTCACAATTTCTCAATTGTTATACTGGGATTGTCTTTTTTCCTTTGAAACTTGTTTTGAGTGGACACAAAGCCAGTTCCACACTTGATGGGTTCTTAAAGGGGACATTTTTAATATGGTATGGTTATAATGTAGAATTGATTAATATTTTATATTTTGGAGATTATTTTTATTAAGTTATAATAAGTTCCTTTGTTAACATCACACTCCAAAAATGGTCCATTATTGTCTGCTCAGAGAAGGATCTGAAGAAGGGTCATATGGACTTGAAATGTTAACTCTGTTTTTCTCTCCACAGATGCTGCTAGACCTGCTGAGTTTATCCAGCATTTGCTGTTTTTGTTTTAGATTTCCAGCATCCGCAGTATTTTGCTATTGTCTACTAAGATCCTGGAAAGCACACTGTAAGCAAAATATTCGCAGGATTTCAGCTGAACAGGGACAGATTTAAAAAAAGAGGGCCCATGAGGGCAATGTGACATTTACTGCATGCTGTAGAAATTACAGTTAATATCATTGAAGAGGGTTGGTTTGCTTGTGTTTCAAATAATGTTTTTCATGTTTCAAGGAAGAGTTGAAAGAAAGGAGGTCAAGGAATTAGCATGCACTTGACTTGAACTGCGGTCATGATGTCACCAACCACATATGCAGACTTTGGCACACCCACATGCCAGTGATGACATTCAGTTGTTTTAGCAGGCTTCAGGTCAGTAGAAAGCTACTTGCAGAGCTTTTCTCCTCTATTATTAACAGGCACGATAGCCAAATTTGAATGGGAGTGGCTGCCAGCATCTGCCTACTTCAATCCTTTGACACGCAGGGAGGCGTTTGTATTGAATGTGTGGTTGTCTGAGAGGAAGTCCCCTTACTTGTCCCTTCTATTTGTTCCCAAAGTGCTGAAAATCCCTGCAGAGGATGACTTACAATTTGTATGAGAGTGCCATTGAGGATTGTGATGTGTGCCATCATGGTTTTCTCTCCCGCCAATCCCCCGCCACCACCACTCTTTCTCTGCCCCCTTCTCTCTTTCTGTCTTTCTCTGTGGAGCCAATCACCCCAGGCTGTTTGATTTGGCAGCAAGCAGACTCATATAGGTTTAATACAAAAGCAAAATACTGCGGATGCTGGAAGTCGGAAATAAGAACAGAAAGCACTGGAAAGGCTCAGTGGGTCAGGCAGCATCTATGGTGAGAGAAACAGGAGTTAATATTTTAGGGCAATAACCTTTGATCAGAACTGTTCTGATCTCAACTCTGTCCAATAGTGTAAAATGGCTGATTGACTTCAGTGGAAATAAAAACCGGGAGAGATGTAAAACGGGAGAGAGTGATCGAGTCAGTGGTCATTTTACACTATTGGAAAAACCAGATGTGCAATTCTCTCACACGTGGTTGCTGGGAGAATGAAAGTGCACTGTTGCACTTCTATCAATAACCTGTACAGAGTTTCTTGCAGGCTGAAAGGATGTGAAGGAAGTACTTTATTCACCATTCAACATAGGCATCAAAAGGAGCATTCAAGGCCTAGGTCTGAAGCAGAGTTTAAGCTTTTTGCACAGCAAGTATGGGATCTCATGGCTGTTTTGATACCCACTTTAGCAAATTGGACTGCCCTAAAAGCAGCCGGCTTGGCATCAATTCTGCTCATAAAACATGGTCTACATGCGACGTGTCCAGTGGTCCTTAAAGGAGCTGCTGCAGTCCGCCATGAGAAAGATAAGTACATTAAAAAGTACTTACCTGAATGTGGAGCCAGAAGTACCATTGTTGTTTACCACCCACCCACTCCTTCCATCCTCCTCCCAACTACCACCTTGACCAGCCCTCCTTCTTGCTGTGAGATAGTGATACATGAACAGGGGTATGTAAATCAAGTGATAATGAGGAAATATGGTAACTATCGTATTGCTGTATTTTCCCAATTTGAACAGCAGATATAGGAGCCATCAGTTAAGTCAAGGCATATTCCAAGGCTGTTGGAATAGACCATAGGATTTGAATAGAAGAGAAGCGCTTGCAAGCGCACGATAAATTATCATCGACAGTTTCTATCAACAAAGCTAAAGATTTTGTTTGTATATTTTCCCTTCAGGCAGCTTGCCAGCTGCTTTTCTTTCGGCTACTGCAGGATGTCGCCAGGATGTGAGGCTGGGAATCTACCAGCTCCGAGTAAAATGATGATGGAAATGGAATGTGGCCGGGATAAGCGGAAAATTCGCACCTCATCAAAGATGCCTCCAATCAGAAAGCCCAAGCCAAAAACTCTTCCTGCTCACAGCTGAGACCTTCGCTCACTTTTGTAATCAATATAAAAAGATTTCTGGAACTAACTAAAGGAATCTTTGTGAGAGATGCCCACAAGACTAGCCACAACCTCAAACAAGCCTTTTTGTAGCACAGACATTGGACCTGAGCTTACCCCCTTTGTTGTCCACATGGAGTAAGAGAAGCTGACTTGCCGCCATGTTCAAAACCATAGTGGTACATTTTTAGAAGCTCTGCACCTAGCCAAAAGCAAAGGTTTGAGAAAGGAGCATGGAGGTTGGTGTACCCGATTTGGAGTCCTTTCGATTTTCCACTCGTTCATTTTAATGAATCCCTGAAAATGAAGATCACAGACAATTGCTAGATGGTGGAGAACAAAGAAAATATGTAAAGTCCATATTAATGATATCAGTGTGGAAACATATATTCCTGATGAACATTTGCTAGCGTATCCAGCAAGTTTTCATTTCTCTTAAATTCAAAGTTAGTCAAAAAATTATTTTGCTTTTTTGCAGCAACCTCTTTGTTGATTTATTTTCTTTTAAAACAAGGTGTTGCCTTAATGTGCATTGACAAAACCATATGATTGTGAACCTTATCTGTACTTCAAGCCTCCGATATCTATTTGCAAAGTGAAAAGTAAAATGTCATGCTCAATATGTGGTTAACCGTCCTTTCTCTTTGAACTCAGTCACTAACATCTATCCAAAATAGGTCAAATATTTTGACCAGGAGCCTAATTCTGTTCTGAATTTCTGTTGGGTTACAAACATACTCAGTTATAAGACTTTTTTGGAGGCCAAGTGAAATGCATCATTTTTTTTTTAGGTACCCAGATATTTTTTCTTCTTTATTTGTGTTTCTTTAGTAATCAAGCTACGATCTCTGGTTCACATAATTATTTGCTTGATTGCCAGAACATTCTCAATAGGCTAAAGTCTGTACATCCACAGTTGGAGATAGATGGTATCAGAAACATCTGGATTGTCAAACCAGCTGCAAAGTCGCGGGGTCGAGGTAACATAAAACAAATTTGAGAGGTGCCATTGCATTTATGTTTTTTAAATTTATTCTCTCATGGGATGTAGGCATTGCTGGCAAGGCTAGCATTTGTTGCCCATCCCTATATTGGCCCTGAACTGAGTGGCTTGCCACACCATTTCAGAGGGCAGTTAAGAGTTGACCACATATGTGAGTAGGCCAGACCAGGTAAGGACAGCAGATCTCCTGCCCTAAAGGGCATTAGTGACAAGATGGGTTTTTACAACAATCAACAGTTATGTTCATAGCTGCCATTACTGAGCTTAGCTTTACAATTCCAGATTATTAATTGAATTTAAATTCACCAGCTGCTGTTGTGGGATTTGAACCCGTGCCACCAGAACACGAGCCTGGGCCCCTAGAGTACAAGTCCTGTGAAATGACCACTATGCCATCATCTGCCCCCATCTTATGTCTGTAGCTCTGTGTAACGTGGGAGATGTTTTGTTAAGATTAATGGTTATACGGGTAGAAGCAACTGGAAGGAAGCATGGGTATTATTATATCACTCTTTGTAAGTACTGGTCAAAACCAACATATTTGTACAGAATAACAAGCATACGGTATTAATGAGGATGATTTTAATGCCCAGCAGTTTTCAGGCAGGCAAGGGTGGTTAGCAAGTGCAAAGTACACTTCCTGGTCTAAATTTGAGGATTGGAGCATTTTAACTTCTGGGCCTCACTTGCATGTTGCTGGTCAGCTGCCCACCTAAAACAGGCAGAAAGCAACAGTGGGCAGAGTTCATGTGGCCAGAGGCTGTGAGCCAACACCAAAGGAACTTGGCCAATAACCAGGTTAACTCACAGGGAGGGGATTTTGAGAGGGTTTCAGGGTATGATAGGGTGAAGGATTCTGGGCCAGGGGAGGCCATGTCTTTTCTTGTGGTGTCCAGAGAAGGAGTCCTGGTCCTCCTGTCCCCAAAAAAGAAAGAGTTATACTGATATTGGAGGGTTTCTTCATCCTTCCAAGAGCTGCTGATCAGCCTTTCTCAGCTTCCCTACTCAGGCTCAGATTAAAAAATAACCTCTGGGTTCTTTAAGGTTGTAAGGGCAAGCACTAGTAATGTGCCTGGATCAGCTGCCCACATATTTATAAGGAATATGATACATTATTCAAAATAAATGACACTATAAAACAATGATAACAAACTTAGGATTGCTGTTAGCTTGTACAGGATGATCGACATTTCCAAGAGAATGGGATGTCATTGATTAACGCTACATTGGTTTTAAGAACCTGTTTCATTGATGTGACTCTTTTTTTAACTTGTTGGTGACTGTTGTAAGCATTTTCTAAAGGTCTTTTCAACTGCATGAAGTTCAACATCTAACACATTTCCAGACAGTGCCAATATTTAATAGTCACAGTTCCACTTCCAGTAATTCCACTGGAAGCCAAAACTATGTGCTAGTGGCTATGTTATGGCTGAAAGGATGTTTTGGTTAGAGTGGTTAAACTTCTGAAAACTCTGAGATGTCAGAATGTTTTAAAAGAAGAATTTTCTCTGCTGAAAATGCTTCCCAGCCAATTCCGTTGCAAACTCCTGAGAAATAGTAATACAATGTTAACTATTAATTTATTTTTCTCAAATATTTATTCCACACAGCCCAGACTAATGTGTTTAAATTTAATCAGGTGTTTAATCTTCATAATCTCAGAGCTTTCCTAATAAAATGTTTTCTTAATCTTAATGTTCATGTTACAGGTATAAAATGTGTAGACAGACTGGATGAGTTTCTAAAACAGAAGGACTCTGCCCCTTCTTTAGAAAACCCCAAGTGGGTTGTGCAGAAGTACATTGAGAAGCCACTTTTGATTTATGATACCAAATTCGACATCAGACTATGGTTTCTTGTCACAGACTGGAACCCGATAAACATCTGGTTCTATAAGGACTGCTACTTAAGATTTTCCACACAGCCCTTCACATTGGAAAATCTGGACAGGTAAATCAATAAAAATAATAAGATTGTTTCAAATATATTTGAAGTTATTTATGGGTATGGTACTCTAGTGATTATGTTACTGGACAAGTACTCCAGAGGCAAATGAAAAATACTAAAGATGCTAGAAATCTAAAATAAAAGCAGAAAATGCTGGAAATACCCAATGGGTCTGGCAGCATCCATGGGGAGATATCAGGCTGAATTTAATGGCCATAGTGGTGGCCCTGTCCAGCAGCTAGAGAGCCTGGGGCAGCCCTGCTGTGGCCATTTTCAGAAGCATTGGAGTTGAATGTCAGCCAGGCAATTAACTGCCTGCCATTGGGGTTTCATGCTTTAAGGGGAGAATTCCCTCCTCCAGGAGCTGTCAGCCAGTCCAATGGGCAGCAGCTCTTCAGGTCCCAGGGAGAGGTGGCTATCGTTGGTACTGCAAAAGCCCTGGAATACAGATAAATTGGCCAGGCTCGCTGGGGCCAGTTACACGGGCCCTGGCAGGGAGATTGGGGAGGGTTGTTGTGGAGAGCAGGGGGGAGCTTTTGCACCTTGTGATCTCTGTGGGTCGGGGGTGCCTGGTCAAAAGGCCCTCCCATCCTGAGCCCACAGGGAAGCCACCAGCTTTTACTGGGCGACCTCGCCATGTGGTATATGGCAGCTAACCACTCCCCACTCATATTGACTGCTAGTAGAATATCAATAATGGCAGGGTGAGGCCTGCGAGTGGCCATTGATTGGCCACTTAAGAACCAGGTGGGATGGGTGTCCTTGACCCTTTCCCAACCCTGACTTAATTGACAGGGCAGGAGGATGGGGTGAGGTGGGTGAGGTTGTGCTGGGAGAATCGGGAAGGCAATGGGCTCCCCCCCACCCGGGCTCCCCCCCACCCTACCCCCTCTATTTTTCTTCCCGATTATGTGGTGCCCATTCACCTTAAAGCCCTTTCCAGGGCAGGGGGGGTGAGGATGGGGTGGAGTGGTGGGGCAGAATTAAATTTTGCTCAGTGTTTCAGTTCAGCCATCTCTTGGCCAGAGACCTGGAACAATAATCTAGGAAATATGAGTTCAAAATCACATCATGATAGTTAAAGCGGAAGTAAAAAGTAAAAAACCAGTAAAAGTGACCATGAAACTGTTCGATATTTGTAAAGACCCTAATGCTTCACGAATGTCCTTTAGGGAAGGGAACCTGGCACCATTATCCCATGTAGTCTACATGTGACTCCTGTCTCCCAGTAACACAGTTGATTCTCAACCTCCCTTTGGCCTAGAAAACAACCACTGGGCTCAATGGGATAGATTTTGAACAGATCTGGCAACTCAAGGCTGACCAACCATGAGGCACTGTGGGCCATCAGCAGCAGCAGAATTGTACTCAACCACAATCTGTAACGTCATGGCCTGGCATATCCCCCACTCTACCATTACTACCAAGCCAGGGGATCAACCATGGTTCAATAAAGAGTGCAGGAGGGCATGCCAGGAGCAGCACCAGGCATATCTAAAAATGAGGTGTCAACCTGGTGAAGCTACAACACAGGACTACGTGCATGCCTAACAGCATAAGCAGCAAATGATAGGCAGAGCTAAGCAATTCCACAACCAATGGATCAGATTTAAGCTCTGCAGTCATGCCACATCCAGTTGTGAATGGTGGTGGACAATTAAACTGCGGAAGCTCCACAAATATCCCCATCCCCAATGATGGAAGAGCCGAGCACATCAGTGCAAAAGATAAGGCTGAAGCCGTTGCACCAATCTTCAGTCAGAAGTGCTGAGTGGATGATCCATCTTGGCCTCCTCCGGAGGTCCCCAGCATCACAGATGCCAGTCTTCAGCCAATTCGATTCACTCCACATGATATCAGGAAATGGCTGAAGGCACTGGATACTGCAAAGACCATGGGCCCTGACAATATTCCGGCAATAATACTGAAGACTTGTGCTCCAAAACTACAGCTACAACACTAGCATCTACCTGGCAATGTGGAAAATTGCACAGCTATGTCCTGCATACAAAAAGCAGGACAAATCCAACGCGGCCAATTACTGACAGCATCAGTCTCCTCTCGATCACCAGCAAAGCGATAGAAGGGGTCATCAACATTGCTATCAAGTGGCACTTGCTTAGCAATAACTTGCTCACTGATGCTCAGTTTGGGTTCCACCAGGGCCACTCAGCTCCTGACCTCATTACAGCTTTGGTTCAAACATGGACTAAAGAGCTGAAGTCCCGAGGTGAGTTGAGAATGACTGCCCCTGACATCAAGGCAGCATTTGACTGAGTGTGGCATCAAGGAGCCCTAGCAAAACTGGAGTCAATGGGAATCAGGGGAAAACTCTTCGCTGGTTGGAGCCATGCCTACCACAAAGGAAGATGGTTGTGGTTGCTGGTGGTCAACCATCTCAGTTCTAGGGCATCGCTGCAGGAGTTCCTCGGGGTAGTGTCCTTGGCCCAACCATCTTCAGCTGCTTTATCAATGACCTTCCTTCCATCATAAGGTCAGAAGTGGGGATGTTTGCTGGTGATTGCACAATGTTCAGCAGCATTCCTGACTCCTGAGATACTGAAGTAGTCCACGTCTAAATGCAGCAAGACCTAGACAATGTCCAGGCTTGGGCTGACAAGTAGCTAGTAACATTCTTGCCACACAAGTGCCAGGCATTTCCAATCACCTCCAACAAGAGAGAATCTAAACATCTCCCCTTGACATTCAATGCCATTACCATCACTGAATCTCCCATGATCAGCATTGTGGGGGTCACCATTGACCAGAAACTAAACTGGATTATGATCCTGTGGTTCTAGGGTAAATATTGTGGGTATAAGAGCAGGTCAGAGGCTAGGAATCCTGTGGTGAGTAACTCACCTCCTGATTCCCCAAAGCCTGTCCACCAACTACAAGGCACAAGTCAGGAGCATGATGGATTACTCTCCACTTACCTGGATGAGCACAGCTCCCACAACACTCAAGAAGCTTGACACCATCCGGAACAAAGTAGCCCACTTGATTGGCATTCCATTCACAAACATTAACACCCTCCACCACCGACGCATAGTGGCAGCAGTGTGTACCATCTACAAGATGCACTGCGGGAACTTACCAAGGGTCCTTTGACAGCACCTTCCAAATCCATGACTGCTACCATCTAGAAGGATAAGAGCAGCAGACACATGGGAACATCACTGCCTGGAAATTCCCCTCCAAGCCACTCACCACCCTGACTTGGAAATATATCACCTTCCTTCACTGTTGCTGGGTCAAAATCCTGGAACTCCCTAACAGCACTGTGGGTGTACCTATGCCACATGAACCGCAGCAGTTCAAGAAGGCAGCTCACCACCTTCTCAAGGGCGATTAGGGATGAGCAATAAATGCTGGCTTAGCCAGCGATGCCCACATCCCATGAATGAATTTTAAAAAAAGTGTTTAAAAATCATCCCAGACCCAGGACAATATTACAAGTGTCAGCAACATGTTATATTTATATTGTACCTCTAACATAACATAATATACCAAGATGCTTCATAGATATACTATAAAACAAAATATGATACCAAGCCATAGCGGGAGCTATTAGATTAGATGACTAAAAGCTTGGTCAAAGAGGTAGGGTTAAGGGAGGAAAGGAAAGTAGAGAGGTGGAGGGATGTGGGAGAGGGTATTCCGGAGCTTAGGGCCCAGGCAACTGAAGGTGTGGCCACCAAAGGTGGAACAGTTGAAATTGGGAATGCACAAAAGGCTCAAATTGGAAAAGCACAGGAACCTAGGAGGGCTGTGGGACTGGAGGAGGTTAGAGACAGGGAGGGGCAAGGCCATGGAGGGATTTGAAAACAAGGGTGTGAATTTTAAAATCAAGATGTTGCTTGGCCAGGAGCCAATGTAGGTCAGCAAACACAGAGGTGATAGGGGAATGGTCTTCTTGTGAGCTAAGACATGGGCAGCAGAGTTTTGGATTTTCTCAAGTTTACAGAGGATAGAATGTTGGAGACGAGATGGGAGTGCATTGGAATAGTCATGTCTAGAGGCACTGAAGGTATGAGTGAAGGTTTCAACTGCAGATGAGCTGAGACTGGGGCAAAGTGGGGCGATGTTATGGAGGTGGAAATAAGCAGTCTTACTGATGGCGCAAATATAAGGTTGGAAGCTCAACTCAGGGTCAAATATGACACCCGGGTTGCAAATGTCTGGCTTAATCTCAAACGGTTGCCAGTGAGAATGATGGAGTTGGTATCTAAGGAACGCAGTTTGGAGTGGTGACCATAAAGTCTTCCCAATATTTAATTGGAGGAAATATCTGCTCTCCAATACTGGATGTTGAATAAACTGCCTGATAATTTAGCAACAGTGGCAGAGTTGAAATAGGCGGTGATGAGGTAGAGTTAGGTGCCATCAGCCCTGTCAGCGAAGCCCACGTCTAGTGAATGAATAAAAAAAAGGATAGAAATTAAATGCTGTGCTTTCTGAAATAAGAACAGAAAATGCTGGAAAAACTCAGGAGACCTGGCAGCATCTGTGGAGAAAGAAACAAGGTTAATGTTTTGAGGCTGCATGACACTTTTTCAAAGGTTTCTGATGCCCCCAAGGGGCAGCATATAGTTAAGAAGTCGGAGGGGGCTAAAGATAGATCCCTGGGGGACACCAGAAGTAATGGTGCAATAGTGGAAGCCATTGCAGGTGATTATCACTTGCCAGAGCTGGGTAGCTTCTGTGGGTTCAGTAGTATCATTTCCTTCATGATAAGAGGAAAAGTGCAGCTGCCCTTTGATGCTTGTACATTGCTAAGTTTCATTTGCAATACATGAACAACATCTACACCTCATAGCATGGGAGTAAATAAGAAATCTATTTTCTCGTGAACTTGTCAAAACATAAATTGACCTGATGATCTGTGTTGATAAATCTATAAGATAAATCTGTAAGAGAGTAACAGAATATTAGATCATAAACTGTAACTTGTGAATAGTAATTATAGCTATTAAAGCAATTGTGGGCAAGAATTTGAGTGTTACAAAAGCAACAGCCTTTTTCCAAGATAAGATCATGAAGATATCAAATCACAAATCACATTCGGGGATTTCTTGTGGCAGGGTTGATGATGAGTCAGGGAATGTTTTGTTTTGATCGGAGTTGATTCCTGTGCTTTTGTTCCTGGACGAAAACAAAACTGACTTTTTCAACTATGCATCTTGTAGTTTTGCTGCTCTGTAATCTTTTCTCTGTCACTCTCTTTGTCAACCTGGTTGTCTTCCATTCTTTGTTCTTTCTCCCCGTTTTGCGCTAATATTTTTTTGCATTGTACTATCCATCTGCCTATTTGTCCTTGAATATTTTATCCCATTCCTTCACTTACTGTGTGAAACTCTCTCCTTCACAGTGTAACTTATGGCTCCCATTAGCATTGCTTTGCACTCAATTTTTACTTCTTGCCCTTTTTCCTTTTTTTCTTCCCAGCAAATTTAGCAGGCTTGAGGTAGGTTCCAGGAATATGATGGTGAAACTCTGTGGGGGAGACGGTGGAATGTATACAAGTGATGAGCTGAGGATTTGGGTTGGAGGAAGGCAGTATCCAGGACCAAGCTGAAGGTAGTATGGTTTGCAAAACATAGGCTGCGGGGATTTGGAGGGAGTTGGGGTGAAGGTTGTTATCTGCAATTGTTATTAATTGTTATTATCTTGGCCCAGCAGCACCACTAATAGCAGTGACCACCTATAATCTATCATCATAACGCATGAAGGATAGACTTTAAGTGATGGGGGCTTGGGAGCATTCAGTGAGGCTGGAACATCATTATGTTGGAAGACAGGGAAAGACCAAGTGGAAACAATTGTTGGATACTGACAGCTGGGGATTTGATGTTAAAGCAGCAGGTTATGAGGTCTGTCAATGTGGGGGAGGATCTGTGAGTACTCAAGGGGATATGGAAACACTGATCAAGATGTGGCATTTATCTATACCGAGGAGGTCTTGGGGCTTGGGAGCATTTGTCAGGGTGCTCATGTTTGTCAGCACCAGGGAGTGCTTCTAGGTTCTAAACACTTTGAAAGGGTCGCTTTGAAGTTTCAGCAGCACTGGGGAAGAGGGCAGTTCAAGAGGAAGCTGCATAGGAACAGCACAGGAGCAGCAGGTAAAGGCCAGACAGCAACCACAGCCACAGTTGCAGCAGCAACAGAGTTAGTTCCTGCACAAGTACTTGAAAAGCATCCAGAGCTGCAAACACAAAGTAACTTACAAAGTTACCACAAAGTGGCCATACAGTGAAGGCTCAAAGTTCCTCTGTCTGCAATGGGATCCCAGATAGTGATGGCACCAGGAAGCCACAACGTCAACCTGGCTGCAAGAGGAGCGTGTATAGCAGTTGCTTGGCTTCTGCAGGAGAAAAAAATGTGACTGCATTATTTATTTAATGGCAGTTAGACCATTACTGGCTCAAAGTGAGATTTCCACCCCCATCTGGGAGGAGGTCCCACACCCGAGAGCTGCTAGACAGTCAAATAGCTGGCAGCTCTCTTGTTCCAGCAGCATCACTAGGAGCGGTGGTCGCCTATAATCTATCATCATAACCCACTTTTCCCTCCTTTTTAGATACTTGTCCAGCTTCCCTTTAATGCTCATGACCTTGGCACCAAGACATCAAGGTGGGAGCAGAGTAGTGGGCCCAACTGTTCTTTAGATATGAACATTTTTGCCATTACTTTTATCATGTGGGCTTTCAATGCAATATTGGGAAAATAATGTTTTAAAATTAACTAATGGTTTTTATGCAAAACCTCTTTTAAAATCAGTGTAATGATGTTTAATTTTTCTGCAGTTCTGTGCTTCTCTGCAACAATGCCATTCAGAAGCGATTAAAACCATCCACTGAACGTAACCTATTGGTGCCAAAAGAGAGCATGTGGTCAAGTGGTCAGTTCCAAGACTATTTAAAAATCAAAGGCCATGGCAATATCTGGCAGGAGATTGTCTACCCTTCTATGAAAAAGGCTATCATTTATTCCTTGGTGACGGTTCAGGCCATTGTTCAAGCACGCAAAAACAATTTTGGACTATATGGTGCTGATTTCTTGCTGGGAGAAGACTTTAAACCATGGCTAATTGAGATCAACTTGAGTCCAAGCATGTCACGCTCTACATCTGTTACGGCACTACTGTGTACAAATGTGCAAGAAGACACAATCAAAGTAATCATTGACAGAAAATGTAATAGCAAGTGCAATATTGGACAATTTGAGTGCTTGTCTAAACAGGTAAGAATATCTTGCCTCCATCACAGTATTTTTTTCTGAACAAGCATTTCTGCGTGTAGGATTGGTACTTCCTAATTTCTGCCATTGTATGACCTCAATCTTACAAATTGAAATTACTGCACACCATAATAATTGTGGTTTATTTTTAAATATGTGGATCATCTGCTATTAGAACCAAATTGCATAATCGTTGTTCCATTTTAGAGCTAAATAATTGTACATAAGGCTCCTTTCAACCATGAATAATAAATGTGAACAGTAGAATTACAGGAGTGGATGGTAAACCTGAGTAGAATATTTGATTTAAAACTCAAAAGTACAAAACTAGTATTTTATTAACATTGGTGCTCTATGACTCTTCAAAGTTTAACCCCTTTTTTTGAACAACTGCTGACCAAATGATAACTTGGCAAACCCTGTACGGTTTCTCCTGCCACTGTGTTTATTTAAGACTTTTCTCCCCAAACGTAGAATCTTCTGTCATAATTTTAAAGGCACATGGAGTTTTAACATAAAAGCAAAATACTGTGGATGCGGGAAACCTGAAATAAAAACAGACTCGAGATGTTAACCTTGTTTCTCTCTCCACAGATGCTGTCAGGCCTGCTGAGGTTTTCCAGCATTTTCTGCTTTTATTAGAGTTTTAACATAGTAATGTTGTATCACATGATAAGGTGGGATAACTGAACAATGGATATCTGTTTGGTGCCGAGTTGTCTTTGATTAATTTAAATTTTCATCTATGTAGTAAATACTATATTCATTTCAGGTAGCCTTCCTTTCCATGTGAAATTGTAGAAAGAAAATGTCTTAGCAAAAAAAATATTGCTATGATCTTCTGACTACTTTAAGGGATGGATAGAAAGAAAATATTCTACGGAGAAGAATAACAGATTAGAAATTCCTGTCGGAAGGGGGTTTCTCGCCTGCAGCCAAACATGCTGAAGTTAAAAGTGGAATTTGACGTGTTACATCCAGTTTCCCGATGGGCTGCCTATTTCAGCCCTTTTAACAACCCCAAGCACTCCCAAACTTACTCGCTCCGTGAGGTTAAAACTCCCCCTGAAAGTTCTGATTTGAAAGGAGAGAATGTTGCCAATCAAACCAAGATATCAACAACATCTGATGTTGTGGTCAAAAATGAAAATGCTGTCATAGGGCAGAATTTTGCCCGTGTTGGGCGGGCTCGGCGGGGGCAGTCAGGGAGCCAACCACCGCCCGCAATCGGGGCTGGGACCTTGATTTCATGCTGGCAGGCCAATTAAGGCCTGCCCAGCCTGAAATGCGAGTGGCAGTGCTGCCTGTGTGGGTGGGGGAGGAGAGCGAATGCAAACTTCGTGCACGTGCACGAGTGCGTGCTTGAAAATCCCCCTGAGGCACAGGGCTGCCTTAGAAAGATGGACAGTTTGCAAAAATAAAAGATTTAAAAAATGTTATACAACATATCCCCTCATGTGGCTTTGTCACATGAGCAGGGACATGTTATAAATGAAATGCAAAATGTTGTATTTTATTTTTATTTGCTGTTGGAAACCTCATCCCAACCATGGATAAGGTTTCCTAAAAAAGTGCAAAGGCCGCTTGGCCTTTTCGCCTGCCCACCAACCGTAAGGTTGGAAGGGCAGCAAAAAGTTTAAGTTAATTATCTTTTTAATGGCCTTAATAGGCCTTTTAATTGTCGGTGGGCACACTGCTGATTCCCACGTGCACCCGCTGACCAAAATATTGCGCAACTGCGCGTTGATGTTGGGATGCTTGCCCGATTTCAACACGCGTCATTTTACGTTCGAGGCAGGTCGGGTGCACGCCCGCCTGCCAAGGTAAAAGTTCTGCCCTTAGTTATAAAATGAATTGACAAAGCTCTTGCAGCTAGTTTTTAACCAATCAGAACATGAATTCCAGCTCCAGAAAGGATGGCGAAGGCTTGCAGATTCATGGGGAAATGTTCAAGTAGATGTGTGGCTTGTGGATCCATTCTGGTGATCTGTCCTTTTTACATATTGTCACTTTTATCCAGTAATTTCCAAGAAACTCAACAGATACTGTCTTGATTTATCTGCTCTAATGACACATTCACAATGCTTGTCGTCCTGTCGCTGATTTTTGAAATTTTACTATAATTTTTGTCATTCTATTTTGCGGCCAAGCCCTTTGAGTTTGTACTTACTGCCATATTGTTACTGTCTGCATTATTTCCAGGAAAGAAAATATCTCAGCAAAAGCATTGATTCTCTTCCAGCAAAAGTCCTGTTTGAAGACAAGTAGGATTGTTTCATATCTCTGCTACACTCTTCATCTGCCCAAGACATTCTGTCGGGGAACTGTGTTTCTGTTCAGCAGCTGATACGGTTTGCTTATAGTTGTCAATTTGCATTCCAGATATTCCGAGGCCATTGAAGAGTCCTGTGTTTTTAACTTTTCAGTACACGCGCATTTTTTCACATTAATTGAGCATGGTTCCTGTGTTTATTCTTTCTCAGTTACTTTACAAGTTTTGAGTAGTAAGCAGCTACTGATAATTTTTTAAAAAGACGTGTTTGTACTGTTGAGGGTGGAATCACATGACCATGACGTAATCACTGTAACTTATAGAAAAAGATCATCAGTCACCATGTATTGTTTGAAACTTTTAGGGCAGAATTTTATGCATCGGCGAGAGGGGGCGGGGCCCGCTCGCCAATGCGTAAAATGATGTGTGGTGATGTCGGGCGGAACCCCCGATGTCACCGCGCCCGATTTAAATTTTCAGGAAGGCGGGAGCTCAGCAAAATCAGCTGCGTGCCCGCCAACCTGTCAATGGACAATTGAGGCCATTGACAGGGTCAATGAAGCAATTAAAGGACCTGCCCGTCCAACCTTAAGGCTGGTGGGCAGGCCAGGAGCCCTGGCGTGAATTAGAAAAAGCATTAAACCTCATCCACAGGCAGGATGAGGTTTCATGTAGGCCTCAAATTTTTTTAATAAAGATTGTGTAAAAATTATGGACATGTCCCAACTCATGTGACATTGCCACATGAGGGGACGTGTAAGGGAAATTTTATTTTTCTATTTTTGTTATTTTTACATTTACAGACGATCTCCCTGAGGCCCGCCCATGTACAATGGCGCCACACCTCCGATTGGGGGTGCTGATCGGAAGCGCACCCGTATGCGCCAGCCCATCAACTTCCCCCCCAGTGGGGGGAAAATTCTACCCTTATAGTTGCACACTGCATATTCCAAGTGCAGAATGCAAAGAATATTTTCTGTAATTTTGCATATTCAATCTTGGGCACCTCGGGCCCAATTTTAACCATTGAAAACCCTACCACTTGCAAAGAGTTAAACTCTGGTCCTAGCTATTGTTCTTTGCATCTGGGTCTTGATTACCAGCATGTAAGTGGTGGGATTGTCTACAGTGCTTGCTTGCAGGTGTGCAATGATCGGGTGGGTGGTGGTTGGGTGGGGGATAGGTGGAGGGTTTAAGTTTGTGGCAGGACAACTTTCCTTGTAGGGGCTGGAAGAGTAACTACTCCTTCACTCTACAAGGAAAGTCAAAATAAATTTTAAAACATACTGCTTTGGGCCTCTTCTGGCCTTGATCCTTTTCACTATTGTGTTGAACTGGCAGGAAGCTCCTGGTACAAGTTGCAGCTGGGTCTCCATGATATCATCGGGACCCATCAGACAGATGTTTAAAAAGCCCTGGTTGGGTTTGGGTGGGTGCCTTTATCACTTGACTGGCAGGGCAAGTGAAAACCCAAAGCTGTCTGGTCCCAGCAACTCCAGGGTGATTTAAAATGCCCCCTTACTTGTCTTCTGCTGGGCAGATAGGGTTAAAATTGTCCCATGCTGTTACATTTTCTAGATACTACTTTGTATTTTGTTTTATAAAATTTGTCCATAAAAATGTTGTAAGATGATTGCACATCATAAATAGAATATTATAAACTGTAAAATTGAAACCAAACCACCTTTCCTGTATGATTATTCTTTGATTATTATACAATTAATGAAATATTAATGTTACGTTCCTAAAATATTTGATCATGCATAGGGGAAGGTAAAAGATTTGTATTTCTTGCCACTTGGGTCTTTAGTGGAGGATTTCTGCAGGTTAAGTAATTTAAAAGCATGAAGGAACATTGAGAAACACAGTCTCCCTCCATTCTCTGTTCATTGCACAATAATAATTCTTACAGTTTAGCATCTTAACCAGCACATGGTGCACTTTGGAAATAAACATTCTGGTCATTACTCCTGAAAAATTGAAGTCGTGACTCAGAAACCATCCAGAAAACAATCACAACAAAAACCACAATCCCACAAGACAAGCTAATAAGTCTACATGACATACACGTAACCCTCAGTGAAATACCAGTAACTGAATGGAATGTCAGCATAAGTAATTAAAACACCAACAACAGATATGATGTAATTTTCTTGTGAAATAACTTTAATAAGTAAATTAATCAGTGCAAATCCTGGAATTCCACACCTACCAGCATTGTGGGAGTGCCTTCACCACATGGGGAAAAATTTTCCCCACTTTGGGGGGGATGTGCTGGAGCGGGCGCAGGCGGGCGTACCTCCAATCGAGGCGCGCTGCCATTTTATGTGGGTGGGCCAATTAAGGCCCGCCCAGCATGACATCCGCCAGGAAGCACTATATGCTCCATGTGCGGGTGGGGGGGGATTCCCTCAGCTGGGAGTGCAACTCTTTCGTGCACGTGCATGAAAGAACGCACAGAACTCCCTGAGGCTAAGTGCTGCCTCAGAGAGATCGGATCCGAATGAAAAATTGTAATACAAATGACAGAAAAATTTCCCTGGCATGTCCCCTCGTGTGACGCTGTCACATGAGTTGGGACATGTCCATAACTTTTATTGAAACCTTTATTAAAAATTTAAATACCCTCATGAAACCTCATCCTGCCCATGGATGAGGTTTCATGCTTTTTCTGAAGCCCACCAGAGCTCCCCGCCTTCCTTAAGGTTGGATGGGCAGGTCCATTAATGACTTTAATTAGTTTCTCAATGGGATCAATAGGCCATTGACAGGTTGGCGGGCACGCAGCTGACTCGGCTGTGGCCCGCTGACTTGAAAATGGACATCACTAGGGATGAGGCACCCAGTATCCCAGCTAGGTGCTTGTCCATCAGTGGCAAGCACGGAGGTCCAGAGCGACCTCACGTTGGCACATGAGCTGCTTGTCGTCTCTGTGGGATCGTCTCAGGGCGTTCTAGCTGATGGCAGCAGCTCCTGGCAAAAGTAAGTTTAAGGCACTATGAGCACAAGAGGGACTGTTCATGGGTGATCTCCTGCTGTGTAATGTTTTATTTATGTTTCTTGATTTGGGAATTAAGACCAGAGAAGTTAATGTTAATTTTTTTGGATTGTCAAAATGAGATAAATTTTGTTTTTGTCCTAATGGCCTGAGTATGCTTCACCTTAGTGTTTTTTCGGTGCAGGTTACGCCAGTATGTAATGCTGGACGTGAATAGCTCTAAAATTTATTGCCGAGGCACTGAGTAGACTTTTGGTGCAAATGAAAGGGTCACTTCAGACATCCGGGATGGAGGGGGCAAACCTGGAATGAGATGGAATCAGATCTTTGGCAGCCTAGCTGAAGGAGCATTGGATCAATGCACCCTGGTGCTCCTGCCTCCCTCAAGGATACAGAGGTCTGCCACCATGCCCTCAGTGTTCTCCTCACCATGCTGCTCTTCTGACTCACTACTGGATTCATCCTCTGTGGCCTGTGGAGCTGCACCAAGATCCTCTTCCTCCAGTGGGTCCCCCCTTGCCAGTGCCAGATTATGGTGAGTGCAGCATGAAACCACTATCAGTGACACCTGCTCTGGGGGGTATTGTAGCGCTCCCCCTGAATGACCTGGGCTTCAGAAGCACATCTTCAGAAGACCTATCTATCACTCCCCTTGTGGAGGCTGCTCTTCCTCTGTTCTTGGGTGGTGGAGAAGTGTCATAAGCCACCGTTTCAACAAATAGCCCTTGTCATCCAGCAGCCATCCATCCAGTTGAGCTGGAGCACTGAATAGCCTTGAAACCTGGGAGTGCCTCAGGATGTATGTGTCTTGGGAGCTGCCAGGGTACCGTGCAAGGTCTTGCAGAACCTGGGTCCTGTGGTCACACACTATATGAACGTTCATCGAGTGGAATGCCTTCCTGCTGACGAAGGCACCCGGCTGACCCGCTGGTGCCTTAATGGCCACATGTGTGCAGTCGATTGTACCCTGGATGCAAGAGAACCCAGCAATCGCTGCAAAGCCTCTGGCTCGCTCAGCCTGGCTGGCCTCATCCATATAGAAATGAATAAATGTCATTACCTGCCTGAACAGCTTGACACAACTGTGGACACCTGACTGGGACACTTCACACAGATCCATCATTGACCCCTGGAAAGAGCTGGAGGCATAGAAGTTGAGGGCCACTGTGACCTTCAGAGCCACTGGCATGGGGTTCCCAACAACACAGTTGGAGATGATCTCAGGCCCAATAATCTGACAAATGGAGGTCACTGTCTCGCTGGAGCAGCGAAGCCTCCTTTGCCAATGTTCAACAATTTTACCTCAAAGTCAAGCAAAAGACTTAATTGTTTATTCTATTAACTTTTTATTGGACTCTAACTTTCTTATTTCTGATATCTGTGTGCGTATTGTCACTTCTTTATTATTTTTTCTTGGGTTTAGTAACTAATAAACTGACTCATTCTTTGATTCAAGAAAAACTGGTTTGAATGGCTCCTTATTACCAAATTAATGTATTTGAATTGGAAAAGGCATTTATGGGAAAAGGAAATTTTAAAAACCTTTGTTGTGACTAATCGAGGAGGCTGAATGAAAGGGGAACCAGCTCAGTCTCCTCACCCAGTCATAACAAAATTGGGAGTTCATTTCCGAGATCTGTTCCTACAGACCAACAAAAGAATTAGAGTGGGGAAATTAAATTTTTCCTTTAAAAGCAATTCAAAAACTGCAAAAAAGTTTTCCAGAGTCTGTAATATTAAAGTGTGAAAATTCCCACATTTGATGCCAATGCATTGCCAGGAGAGGGGGAAATGACTTAATTAAGGATTTAATTGAGGATTTAAAAGTTCCGTCCCTCAAAGAGCTAAAAGAGATAGCTAGGCACTCAGATTTTCACCCAAAGGCTGTAATATATATGATGTTAAAATGTGTGCCCTGATAATTAGGTTGTGAACCTAAACCAAGAGTAACTAAAGAAATAGAACTTGCCAATATACAGCTAGAGCAGAGATGAAAAGAGTTAGAACTCCAAGCATTAGAGAAGAAGAGAAAGGAAGCTTTCCAAAGAAGACGGCAAGAGGGAGATGAAAAGGAAAGAGACAAAACTCTTCAACGAAGACTATGTGAACTAGAAAGGAAGATAAAGGCAGCTAAGTAGACAGCAATGCTGGCTGATGATTATGAGGTGATCCACAAACCGTCATCCCAAAGGAATTCCTTCCCAAGTCACCCCCAACCAACTGAAAAGGATAGAAGGATTACTGATAGGAAATTGAACACCCATGGGAGAGAAAGGGCTGCTGGAAATGCAGGGGACCTTCCTCAGGCCAGAAATGATGGTGCTGAGATGAAAAGCGAAGCCAGGAAGCCTGTTTGTTTTAACTGCTGAAAGATAGGACACCTCTGTGCTGACTGCTGGAGGTTACGGGAAAAACCTATAGCATTTATAAGGGCACATAAACCCCGTGCAGTGAATTGGAGTCAGTCAGAGTGCATAGCAGACCAGACTGTGGTAGCAAATCCCGGTAGATGCACTAAGACTGCAGGCGGGTTTAAACATTGCCTAAGAGTTACAAGGATTTTGTATCAGAAGGAAGAGAGGTGATTAAGCCTATAGTGATATTGAGGAATACAGGGACTAGCCAAATTCTACTGCAGGGAAAAGACATGACCTTCCTACCAGAGAGTGCAATAAGTGCCAAGGTGTTGGTAAAGGATTTTGAAGGAAGGTACATGCCAATCCCCTTATACCAGGTGCATCTGGAGTGCTACCTTGCTTCAGGACCGGTGACTGGGAAAGTTGTCCCCAGTTTGCCTGTAGATGAGGTCAACCTGCTCCTCCGCAATGACCTGGTGGGATCAAAAGTGGTAACATCTCCAGTTATCTCGGAGCCGAGCGAGGTCAGGGAGACAGAACAGCTGTAGGAGAACATGCCTGGCATTTTCCCTTGCTATGTGGCAACCTGATCTATGGCCAGACAAGCTCCATCTGTGGAGGCTGAAGTGGCATTGCATATAGGTGACTCTACTGACTGGTTATCTGTAAACTTTTTTGGGAGTCTAGAAGACCATAAGGAAATAATAAATTGATCTTGATTGCAGCTCAACAAGTTGACCCACTGTTAAAAATGTTGGTTCAAACTGCCCAAACTGAAGCTGAGGCAAAGGCAATTCCTGAATGCTACTACATTAGAAATGAGGTGCTGATGAGCAAATGGAATGCCCCTCAAAGACCAGCAGAGGGGGAGTGGACAATGATCCATCAGGTAACGGTGCCCCCGAAGTACCATAGGGAACTATTATGAAACTCCGATGGCTGGGCATGTTGGTATTCAAAAACCCAAGCCTGCACCTGCCCACATTTTTGCTGGCTGCACCTCTGCAGGGGCGTAGCAATGTTTTGCAGAACCTGCCACATCTGCCAGGTTGAGGGAAAACCCCATCTGCAATACGACCTGCACCTATGATTCCCATACTGGCTTTTGAGGAACCATTCAGCAAGGTGTTAGTGGACTGTGTGGGACCCCTGCCCAAAACAAAAGGGGGCTACCAGTATATCCTTAACATCATGGATGGCAGTTCCCCTGAGAACCATTTTTGCCAAAACAGTTGTGGTGGAACTAACCCAATTCTTAACCAGTTATGGACTGCCCACCGAGATCCAGTTGAATCAGGGCTCAGATGTCATGTCCAAAATATTCCAGGAGGTCATGGGTAACCTGGGCGTGATCCAGCTGAAGTCTCGCAGTTGCAGGGGGGTGCTAGAACGGTACCAGAGGACCCTAAAAACAATGATCAGGGCAGACTGCCGCGAGTACCCCCCAAGACTGGGATAAAGGAGTGGATTTTCTTATGTTCGCTACCAGAAACTGACCCAGTGAGTCCACCAGTTTTGCTCTGTTTGAATTGGTTTACAGACACCAAGTGAGAAGTGCTCTAAACTAATCAAGGAGAGGTTTTTAGAGCAAAGGAGGAAATCTCAATGTTAAACTATGTAATTGTGTTCCATGAGTGACTCATGAGAGCTTGTGATGTGGCCCGAGATCACCTAAAAATTTCCCAGACAGCTATGAAGAAACAAGCAGGCAGACATGCCAAGGCCCGAACCTTTCAGCCAGGAAACTGTGTGCCAGTGCTCCTACCAATACTGGGTAAAGACCTAAAAGACCAGTTCAGTGGCCCGTAAAAAGTAGCAAAGAAGCTTGGGGAAGTAAACTATCTAATTGACACCCCAGACTGCAGAAAAAAGCAAAGGCTGTGTCATGTCAACATGATAAAACAATACCACAGCTGACAATGGGAGAAGCAGGTAATGGTCTGTTCCAAAGCCACTGACCTAGAGGAAAAGGGTAGCAGTGGGGATGAATTGAATGGAGATGTGGTTGAGGCCCACATTGAACCCCCTACTACCTGGCTAACAAACACAGAAATACTAGCGAACTTGGATTCCTTATTCACCCATTTAAATGCAGAACAGAAAGCAGACTTAATATGTCTGTTCACTGCATTTAAAAGCCTATGAATAGACAAACCAGGCTGCACCACACTAGCTCTATATGATGTGAATGTAGGAGAGGCCCCTCCCATAAGACAATATCCCAATTGTCTAGACCCGGAGAAGCTGGCCCAGGTTCAGGAGGAGATTTACTACATGTTGGAGCAGCAACTAATAGAGCTTAGCAGCAGTAGCTGGAGCTCCCTAGTTGTGCTTGTGCCCAAGCCAGACAGCTCCACAAGGTTCTGCATTGATGACTGGAAAATAAATGCAGTGATCAGAGCTGCTTCCCCAACTGGAAGACTGCATAGTTAGGGTAGGCAACTCAGCCTGTATTACAAAGGTAGGTTTACTGAAGCGACATTGATAGGCTCCCTTGAGCACCAGCATGAAGGAAATCTCCACCTTTGTAACTCTGGATGGGTTATACCAGTGTCAAGTCACGCCATTTGGACTCAATAATGCCCCAGCCATCTTCCAAAGATTGATGAACCAGGTAGTGGCAGGTTTATCCAATTGTGCAGTGTACCTAAATGACTTCCTAGTGTACAGCGACACCTGGGAAACTCACTTGGAGCAACTGGAAGCCCTCTTCCAGAAATTACAGTCAGCTGACCTTGTGGTCAGTCTCGCAGAGAGTTCGCTCGCTAAGGCTCAGGTGGCCTACGTAGGACATGTGAGTTAAGGACAAGTTCTGCCCAGAGCTGCAAAAGCTCAAGCAGCAGCACAGTTCCCCATACCCACAACAAAATGGGAAATCATGAGATCCTTTGGGATGTGTGGGTTCGACCGCAAGTTCATCCCAAACTTCAGCATGGTAGCTGCCCCGCTGACGGACCTAATACAGTAAAAAGCAAAAGTGGTATGGACCGAGAAATGCCATACAGCTTTCAAAAAACTGAAAACTCTTCTAATAAATGAACCAGTGCTAGCAGCTCCAGACTTTAACCAAGCATTGAAAGTAGCCATCGATTCTAGTGACTTGAGGGCAGGGCTGTCCTCCATTAGGAGAACAAAGCAGGAATAGAGACACCAATTGGGTACTTCTCCAAAAAAACTAAACAAACATCAGAAATTACAATCCACAGTAGAAATGGAAACGCTAGGTTTGTTACTGGCTCTCAAACACTTTGAGATATATATTCGAAATGAATACAGAGAGAAGACAGTCTATACTGACCACAACCCTTTAACCTTTGTGGGAAAATTCAAAACTCAGAATGCCTCAGTCTAGGCATCAGAAACGTATTTTTAAAAGGACTGCTTGATGGTTGCCCTGGTTTGAATGTGACTGCTGTTATAAAACTGTTCTGGCACCATCTCTGCTTAGCGCAATGGAGTAAGCAGCCACCTCTTCAAAGGGTAGCCTTTGTTGCCCAGTGGCCAGCCACAGGCCTGGGATATAGGCTTAAAAAGATGCAGCAGGTTTGACTCCCTCAGATGAAACAGTCATGGCAGCTTCCAGGGAACTGTGCACAGGTATGGAGGAAAACTTGTCGTGGTTGCACACAAGCTGCATATTGATTGAATGAAAAGGCTTTCTATCCATATATCTGTGAGCCTCTGTGAAGGAGCTTTTATGGTGATGTGTATAAAATCTATCACACTTTGCACGTGTGAAAAGCTAGCTATCGACACAAACCCCATTGCTCTTTGTCTCTGAGACTCCACATCTGTTGGGAAGTTAGTGTTCCCCTAACCAAGCAAAGAGGAAATCGGTCACTGATGTTATGTACCTGTGGGCAGCTAATAGTGAGATGCTGCGGTGGTCTGTAGCAGAGCCCTTTAAGGATCCAGCCACATAAAAGTTAAAGGTCACAGTAACCTTCATCGCACTTGTCAGCTGCTTGGGCACTTGATGTTTGAGGTATGAGGTCTGTCTTCAATATGGCGCAGGCTTCTCTGGCCATTTCCTGAGACATTCTAAGCCTTCATCGAAATTGCTTTTTGAATGCTTCGAGGAAGCTATACCTGTTCCGGTATATCCCTCACTCAAGGTAATATCTCACCCTCTTCTTGCTATTCTGACTGGAGGGCTCTGCCACCTCATGCCCAGGTATCTTAGCTCTAGCTGCACATTGCTGTCTCCACCTTTCCTCTGCATGTCACATGTGTGAGGGTTCTGCACCTATTTCTTCAGCCTGCCTTCCTTCATGGACAACACTCCACATACCCAACAAGACTGACAGTCTGAAATGTTGCCCCTTGGTTTACGAGGCAAGAAATGATGAAGAGGAGCCCCTGTGGATGTGCCCTTGCTCTTTTCCAGCAACCCCACCCTCACTTCCCTACAGCAGCCTCTATCTCAAAGGCAAATTCAGCTTTAAATGTGATATCTCACTCAGCTCTATATAAGGCTTAATATTCTTTACCTCAGGCCTCCAATTCCAGGTCGTGGCACACACAAATTGATTTTTGTACCTTTTGACTGAAAATCATGATTTCCTGTTCTCCCTTATCTCTTTAAATGGTGCGGATGATTTGTAAATGCCGCCTGCCCATTTCATGCCCTGCCCCCTTTCATGCATCCTTCAATATCTGGATTCCATCCGCCATTTTGAACTCTCCACGGAGTTTCCCCTACTCCATGAAAATCTAGCCGGTAATGTGGTACTGCTTTGGTTATCTGCATTCAATTGCTGAGTTCATTTTTCACTTTCTACCAGTTCAGTTTGAATAGATCATCTAGCTGATCATCAAAAAAGTTAACAGAACTAGGCCAAAATACTAGGGGAGCACATTCTTATGTGAGCACTCCAATTTTGTGGCCTGATTCCATAATCTATTTTTTTTTTACTAATTACCCAATTGTCATATCTAATTTAGTATTGCATTGAGTTTGGTAACATACAGGAGTTTTAGGTGGAAAAATTCAGTCTGGTTTGATTGCTGATATTATGGACTATGTTCTCCATTGTGAAATGACTTACATTGTGGTTCTCTACACTTCCTGCAGAGTTATTGCAATTTCCTGCAAATTTACTGGTTGATGTTGCAGGACGGTGGTTTTTGCAGTGGCTTTTGGTATGTGTCATACAATTCTGATACCTTTTTGTGTGTTCCCATTTACATCACAATTGTTTTTTGATGTTTTGTTTTTGGTCATTTTTCTTGCAGCTGTCCATATGGAATAAGGAAACTTCCAAAGCACTGTCCAAGTGACAAAATTCTTTTGAAGGGTGGTCACTGTTATAATTTGGAAAAGGCAAGAGTCAAATAGCCTAACAGATATCATTGAGGTAAACAATAGAGTCATAGATTCATAGAGGTCTACAGCACAGAAAAAGGCCCTTCGGACCATTGAGTCTGTGCTGGTCAAACAAGTATCAAACTATTCTAATCCCATTTTCCAGTACAAGGCCCATAGCCTTGTATGCCATGGCATCGCGAGTGCAAATCCAAATAGTTCTTAAATGTTATGAGGGTTTCTGCCTCTACCACCCTTTCAGGCAATGAATTCCAGATTCCCACCACCCTCTGGGTGAAAAAATTCTTCCTCACATCCCCTCTAAACTTCCTGCCCCTTACCTTAAATCTATGCCCCTGGTTATTGATTCCTCCACCAAGGGGAAAAGTTCCTTCCTGTCTACCCTATTTATGCCCCTCATAATTTTATACACCTCAATTATATCCCCCCTCAATCTCCTCTGCTCCAAGGCAAATAACCCCAGTTGATCCAATCTTTCCTCATAACTAAAAGTCTCCATCCCAGGCAACATCCTGGTAAATCTCCTCTGCACTCTCTCTAGTGCAATCACATTCTTCCTATAATGCAGATTCCAGAACTGCACACAATACCCTAGCTGTGGCCTAACTAGCGTTTTATACAGTTCCAGCATAACCTCCCTGCTCTTATATTCTATGCCTCGGCCAATAAAGGCAAGTATCCTATATGCCTTCTTAACCACCTTATCTACCTGTCCCGCTACCTTAAGGGACCGGTGGGCATGCACACCAAGGTCCCTCTGATCCTTGGTACTTCTCAGGGTCCTACCATTCATCTTGTATTCCCATGCCTTGTTTGTCCTGCCCAAGTGCATCACCTCACACTGATCTGGATTAAATTCCATATGCCACTGATCAACCCATCTGACCAGCCTGTCTATATTCTCTTGTAATCTAAGGCTATCCTCCTCACTACTTACCACCCCACCAATTTTCGTGTCATTTGCAAACTTGCTGATCAACCCTCCTGCATTCAAGTCTAAATTGTTTATGTATACCACAAACAGCAAGGGACCCAACACCGATCCCTGTGGAACCCCACTGGACACAGGCATCCAGTCACAAGAACACCCCTCGACCATCATCCTCTGCTTCCTGCCATTCAGCCAATTGCCAAAATGCCTTGGATCCCATGGGCTCTTACCTTCGTTATCAGTCTCCCATGAGGAACCTTATCAAAAGCCTTGCTGAAGTCCAAGTTACTACGTCAAATGCTTACGTCAAATAAAAGCAAAAAATGTTGGAAAAGCTCAGCAGGCCTGATAGCAACTGTAGAGAGAGAAACAGAGTTAATGGCTGGAATTTTCCGTGCCCGTTGGTGACAACTGTGATGTGTAGAAGTCGGGACTTACCTGCCAGGGCCTTGCTTACATCGCGAACATCGCAGAAAGTGCTGGAGCCCAACACTAACGAAACACTGGAGGAATGTCCATGGGTGGATTCTCATGGACATGGCTCTACTGTGAAACAACACACGGAAGTTTGAAAGTCGCTGTTGATGCTCACCACGGATGATGGTCAAGTGGGTGGGAGAGGAAGGGCTACGATTGGCTAGGAGAGGAAGAGGTGTTAGTGGGGGGTGAGGTTAGGAGGGGAGGAATGAAGGTGTCAGGATGTGGTGAGGTTGAGAGGAGGGAATGAAGGTGACAGGATGGGGTGAGGTTAGGATGGGGGGGCGGAGAACGGGGTGGGGGTGAGGAGAGGGTAACGGGAGAGAAGATGGCAACTGGGGAGGTAGGTGTAAGGTCGGGGAGAGTGTGTGGAAGGTGCAAGGGAAGGAGTGCAGAGATGGGAGGGTGTCCAGGGGGAGGCAGGGATGCAGAGAGGGGAGGGTGTCTGGAGGAATGGAGGGATTGGGAGAGGGGAGTATGTTGAGGGAGAGGAAGGGGTGTGGAAAGGGGAAAGTGTAAGGATGGAGGAAGAGTCAAGAAGGGGGTAGGAGTAAGGCTGGAGGAAGAGGAAAGGCTGAAGGAAGGTGTCGTGGGGGGAAAGGGATTAAAGGTGGCGGAGATGGTAAGAGTGGAGGACAGAGTCAGGAAGGTGGAGGGTCTAATCGAGGGAGGGTGGAGACAGAACGGGGGGGTGGTGGGAGGATTAGAGTTGGGGGGAAGGGGTTCCGGGGGGAGGGTGTTCCTGGGGGGAAGTGGTGCGAAGATGGGGATACGCAGGTGAATGTGCACAGGAGGGTCCATGTCAGCCTCCTGGGGAGGGAACTGAGGGCGGGTGTGGTATGGAGGAAGGGTAAGAATGACCGAGGGCAGAGTGATGCGGTAGGGTGGGAGGGTGAGGTATCAACAGTAGCGATAGAAGGGACGGCAAGGGTGGTTGGTGGGGACCTGGAGACAGACACAGACCCTGGAGGCGGGAAGGAGGTGAATGTCGACGGGCGTGGGATTTTTGCGAAGGAAGGGAATGTGCATGTTCACCTGGACCTCCCCAAAGGAAAAGGGTTGTGGCAGATAGGACACGGAGGGGAGGTGGAACGTGATGCCAGGAGGTGGGGGTCAACTGTGATGGGGGAGAGGAAATGGGTAAAAGATGGGGGAGCGTACAATGCAGTGAAACCAGACCATGCTTGCTAAATCGAAAGTGAAACGAGAGTCGTGGTAGGTGAGATCAGATGTTGTGTGGGACTGTGAGCGGTGGGTTAATGGAGATGCAGGTCAGCCCAGATGGACAACTGAAAGTGAACCCTAGCAGGCCGCATTCAAAATGCTCAGGATATTGAGATGAGTGAGGAACGTGAAGGATCCAGGTGCGTGTGAGAGTGCTTGCACGAGGCTCCGAATGGCCCTGCCACACACACACACTTTTCCCTCCGGAATCACTCGTGGGCCGATTGCTCCCTCTGTGGTGACAGGTCTTCCAGGCTGCTTATTTCTGCCTTTTCACTGGAGGAGGTGTCCTCCTGGCTGCTGATGAGGTTGTGGATGGAGCTGAGGGACTGGCTGGCTGATGGTGTCGGTCGCTTGGCAAAGCTCCCTGTGAACCAAAGTAGAAATAGATAGTGCATGGCAGCAGAGTCAAAAGCAGGAGAGAGCACTCACATTTGCACTGAGAGAGGGACGATGAGGTGCAGGATCCTCAGGTGAGTGTTCGCTGCCAACCTAACTGTCGCCAAAGGCAGGGCCCACATCCTCACCAGTCAGTGCGATGGCCATGCTCCTCAAAGTGAATGAGGGGCCTAATGTGGACCACTACACCCCCAGTCTGGGAGCTCTCCCTGTTGATGTGAGCCAGCTTCTGCTGCATGAAAATAGATGGAGACAGTGTGAGCAGGACACATGGCACTGCAGGGAATGTTTTTGTGGTGAGCGGCACCATGGAATGAGGAGCTGAGTTCGAGAGGATATGAGCCTGATGGAGATGTGAGGGTGTGTGAGAGAGTTAGTGGTGTTGTCCCTTGAGGTGTGAGATCCCTGTGGACATGTGATGGGTTTGTGAGTGTGGGAGTTGAGAGTGATGAGAAGAGTGCGACCATTCATCCTGTAGTGGCACTGGGTGGCTGTCCTCTTTTGCAGGGCATTGACTCTGACCGCAGCTGCCACTGCCTTCTAAGCCTGGTTGGTAATGCGGCTGCCCATCTTGCAGCCAGAGCGGGGGTACATGACATTGTGGCGGGCCGTCTCCACAGCATCCAAAAGGTGTTCCAGTGAATTGTCGCTAAACCTGGGGGCTGCAGTCTTCTTGCCTTTCGTGGACATCTTCCCTGCGGTAGTCATGGCTTGGGAGTACTGAGATGTGTGCACACGGCTGGTCTTTAAATATAATTACCTGGAAAAACTCAGCAGGTCTGGCAGCATCGGCGGAGAAGAAAAGAGTTGACATTTCGAGTCCTCATGACCCTTCAACAGAATGGACTCGAAACGTCAACTCTTTTCTTCTCCGCCGATGCTGCCAGACCTGCTGAGTTTTTCCAGGTAATTCTGTTTTTGTTTTGGATTTCCAGCATCCGCAGTTTTTTTGTTTTTATATTTGGACTTTAAATATGGTGCCCGGTTTGATGAACCAGCAAGGTGATGGCAGGAGGGTGAATGAGAGCCCCCCACCATCAAAACGGCATTTTTCCCGGGAAGGCATAAATAATGTGACGGGATTGGGATGAACACCCGCCATCACAGCCCATGGGTAAAATGTCGTTTTACTCGCCCGCTACTGCAGTTAGTGACAATCTGGGACAATTCAGCCCAGTGTCTGGATTTGGTCAGAGCTGGTTCTTCTTTGAATATTGACATGGGCTCTTTTACATCCACTTGAGAGGGCAAAAAAAGCTTTGGTTTAATATATCATCTGAAAGATATGGCACCTCTGGCAGTGCAGCACTTCCACAATACTGTATATGAATGCCAGCCTAGATTATATGACAGCCAAATTTTGTAAGCTCACACAAAAAAGTAAAATGTGCCCATTGTTTCTAGGAAGCTATCTTGAAAAATGATCGCTTTTGATATAGGGGACCATGTTTGGAGTGGACAAGAGGCTTTTGTCCTAAACAAGATTTTCCAGAACCTAGCAGGGGAAACTGAAACCTGGCATTACCTTGTTTCTTGCTTAGTATCTGGAGCTATTGTGTCAGTCCCACCAAGGTGGAATATACAGGAAGGGACGTAGATCTTTGGCCCTTATATATTTTTTAAAAATTTCTTTTGTACAGCAGTGAAAGAGGCAAAGGGAGTACAATACAAATTAAAATCTCAGCCAGTTGTTTTAAAAGGCACCATGCACTCTCAATACCAGTGCCACAAACAATTTGTAGAACATTGAAGCCAAAGCTTTGATAGAGAAATGGCATTTGACTAGTGTCTTCACTACTCCTTTGTGGTAAACAATATTTTATTTTCTATTTAAATTCTAGTGTCTGATCCAACCTGTCACACCATTTTTTACTGCTTACCTCACTGCAATTGCTTTTATTTAATCTCATGGACTCAAAATCACTCTTGCAGCCTGTTTCCTTGCAGCTAGTCACCTTCTTTCCCCATGGCTACTTGAATGATTCAGACAGATTTTGTAAAACAAACTGGAGGTTATCTCAATGTAATTCATATGAAATGAAGCACATGTAATTGTGGGAGGAGAAGGATTAATCAAGGACTGATAATCAGAATCTAGCAGCAGGAAACTGCAAAAGGAGGAAGAAAAAACATTATACGAGCAACGGGAATGAAGTAGACAGGAAACAGATGATAACTCTTATGTAAGTCACATTAACAAATAGCTTAAGGTATTTTTTCTCCTCTGACTCATTCAGTCTCCAGTTATAATGTCACCAACAACCTTTCAGAACCTTGACCAATTCATCATTCTATATCTATAAAACTACATAGTAAACTGTGAGCAGGCAGTTTGGTGATTAAAGGGGTATCACAATGATACAAACCTGACCTCAGCGAACAACTACTCATTTGTATTTTCCAACAGGGACACTTAAATGTGACCAGGAATGGGAACCTGGCCGAATTTTGTATTCCCTATCCTCAGGCACTGAGGACAGTAAAGCAGTGTTTCTGCCTAATTCATATCAGTACAGACCAGGGAACAATTTTGGTACCTTCCCTAGATTGCATGTCCCAGCACTGTACTGGGTGATGAATTTGACCTCCTGAGTCAATGGTAAACAAGTGATTAAAATATATAAGTGCAATGTTCATGCCTAAAACATACTACAGGGATACACCATGAGAATTCAAAAGCTGCCCTCTTTTGCTGGGCAGCAATTAATCAATGCAAAATCTATAAGCAACTACATAGTGACTTTTTTGACTGAACAATAGCAGATTTTAATATTGTGATGGAACAGAACCTAACTATATATTTTCATAAAAATACATATCCTCATTGCTATTTCTTAAATTTAAACTGGACTTTCAGCTGACAAAGACCATTAAGATGGCCAACCCTATGTCTGAGTTATTGCCGGTGAATCACTAGAACAAAAGAAGCCACTTCGCAACTTCAGAAATGTCACACCTCGTTACGTCTGAGGATCAACTAATAGGCCAACTGGGACTGAGCAGCCCAACTTCAGAGGGAGCTACATGAAGTCCATTTGCATTTGATCGACCAGACTTATCAGTAGAGTCAGATAGTCTATGAAGACAATAACTTCCTAAACACCAGACGCTCAAAAATAACACCTCTTTCAACTCATAATGGCTGAGATGTTATCAGCCTGGAACACATGCAAATTTCCAGACACTGGGTAAACATCTTTTTTTGAAGACCTTGTGGGGATGTACGGTCACATGATCTAAGACTCTGGCTTGTTGAACAAGTTAATACTGTCTTCCTGAGCTGCAAGCCAGTCTGCTGCTTTAACACCTGACTAGCAGGCCACACAGAGGGAGCTCTGGCCAGTTTGGACAATTGGCTTCAACTACCCTGCTTCTGCTGAAGGTTCTGTGCCATTGCCTACAAAACTGATTCATCTCTGCGTACCTATTTCACCTTGTGACGCCTACATCACTGGAAAAGCAAACCTTACAGCGCTGGTTTTCAGCCTGCTGACCTCTGTGATGGAATTCCTTGTGGGACTTTGATTCTGGACCTCACGTGAACCAATATTTATTTTCTCTGTGGTCTCTGAAATGTAAAACCTTTTCCATATCCCTCTCTTTAGTGTATGTGTGCAGAGGGGGATGTTACAGACCCTTCTTTTCCTGGTTTTTGAATGTGTGCAATAATAAACTAACCTTTTTGAGTTCATCCTACATTGAGTTTGCTGTGGGATCATTAGGAATTTATTCACACAAAAACCGTCCACATCAGCAGGAAAACACATTGACGTGTTTCACGACAGCACACAAGTGACGTGCACCTGCCAGGCTGCACTTCACTCAGGACTTCAAAGTTTCTTTGCCTACCTTGCTTTGGTCATCACTCGCAGTTATCAGCACCAGGCTTCACAGACGGCACCACATCACATTTAAGGGGGCTCATGGCAGCCATATGTTGGTAGCTTTTCAATTTCTGCAGGGCTAGGACTTGCTTGGTGAAGGGAGAGAAGAGGTCTCAGGCAAGAGATGAGGTTGCAGGATGAGGGCTGTACAGGGGAAGGAGGGTAACCCAGGGTATCTGTGGGGGCACATGTTGATCTGTGCAAGTGGCCTCAAGATGGTGAGGGTTGACAAGGCAGTCTCCAGAGGAGATGAAGTCAGATGGCCATGTGAGGCCATGTGAGGGTATCTGTGTGAGAATGGGTGGTGATGTCCCTTGAGCTGGCAGTGAATGAGATGCCAGTGAACGTGTGATGGACTTGATTGTGTGAGTTTAGATTGATGAGATGGTTGCCTTACCCTGGCTGCACGAATGCGATTATTCATCCTCTATCTGCATTGGATGGCCAACCTCTTCTGTGCAGCATTGGCACTGATCACCACTGCCACTTCCTCCCAAGCCTGGTTGGTCAAGCCGCTGCCCATCCTGCGGCCAGAGCTGGGTAGAGGACATCATGGCAGGCCTTCACGCTGTCCAAAAGGCATTCCAGTGATGTGTCACAAAACCTGAGGGCTACAGTCTTTTTGCCTTTTGCTGTCGTTTTACCTGCCCACTACCACATTTAGTGCAAATCTGGGATGATTGCACCCTAAGACTCTTAAATGTAAACATAATGGTTAATTTTTCAGCTGTAAGGTTTAATCAGAGGCTGGGAAATCAGACAACCTGATTTGCATAGTACGCAATTTTCCACCAGCCTTTTAGATTGAGAGTGTTCTGGCACAAAATTTCAGGCTTCATAAACCGTGTGGCACTTTAATGAATTGTTTGTCATTGCTGGCAACAAAGAGATGTAGAAAATTGATCCATGCAACCGGAAACCCTCAACTAGGCTCAAAGGAGTGAACCTATATGGGTTACATGTAGTAAGTCCCTTGAGGAGAATATTATACATCTACACGTTTGTAGTTAACATTAATGCTTATTCTTCCATCTCTTAACCTTTAATACACTCAGACTCTCAATAATTAATTAACTTGACGTGGGTCGTCATGTTACACCATACAAGTTTTATTAGTTACCAGAAGTAAGTTGTTAATTCTATTGTACTGACATTTGACTGCTGTTGCCATAGGTTTCCATAAGCAGCTTCCATGGAAAAAGCCACCCATACCATGTCACAGCATGCAGTATCACTCACTCTGCCTGCAGCAAGCACCAGCAAAGGCATATCCACTCAGAGGGAATAGCTGACAATCTTGAGGAGGATGCACCAAGTTAAGCACAAAGTATAAGTGAAGAGGAACAATTGCAGGTGGAAACAGAAGAGCAGAATAGTGCCAACTGAACAGCTCAAGTCTCAGATGTTGAGCTCTGCATTACTGCCATCCAGAAGCTGTTTCTTTCTTAGATCAATCAACTGACAAAGTTGTTTAGGAAGCACTCTGCAAGGGATTTGGGTGAGTTAAGAAGAGTTCACATCTGTTCAGTTGTTGTCTGAACTCTGCTAAGAACTGCAATCCACTGAAGACCACATGGGACCTCCATAGTCATTTGCAATGCAGCCCCATTAACAGAGATCCTAAGTACATTTGTGAGCTTTCTTGGAAATGTTCTAAAATGTTACAAAATTATGAGGGGTATAGACAGAGTAAATGCGAGTAGGCTCTTTCCACTTAGATTAGGAGAAATAAACATGAGAGGATGGCTTTAGGGTGAAAGGGGAAAGGTTTAGGGGGAACATTAGGGGGAACTTCTTCACTCAGAGAATGGTGAGAGTGTGGAACGAGCTACCATCTGATGTGGTAAATGCGGGCTCACTCTTGAGTTTTAAGAATAAATTGGATAGATACATGGATAGGAGAGGTCTAGAGGGTTATGGACTAGGTGCAGGTCAATAGGACTAGTGGAATAATATTTCGGCACAGACTAGAAGGGCCAAATGGCCTGTTTTCTGTGCTGTAGTGTTCTTTGGTTCTATGGATCTATGGTTCTAACTCACCTTATTGGGTTTCAATGTCTGTGGATCTGTCTTTTCTAAATTTAACCTGCCCTCTTGAGTTTGATATCATTAGCAAATTTGCATTGAGTTTCCATGTCCAAGTCAATATAAGATTGAAGTGACAGTGGTTTCAGTACTGAATCCAGGACGCCCCATTCAATATTTGACCCTCACCCTAACATTGCACTACTAACCAGTGTTCATTATTTTCTAGTCCGGTTAATTACTTATTTATACCTTAGATTAACCCTGAATCCCTGGTGCTTTGAGGTTAATTCGTAACCTCTCATGTGGAACTTTGTCAAATGTCTTTCAGGTGGTTGCCACATCCTCAGGAAAATCGGGGTGGTTGGTTGGGAGGGACCTCCCTTTAGAGCCATGTCAACTGTTGTTTTCTAGGTTAGTTGCTTTACACAGGATCCAAGTTTATTCCTGATCATTGATTAATTACTTTATGTTTGTTTTGTCACCTCATTTTTGAATTTAATTATTATTTTAACTTGTTTCCAAACAAGTGGCACCTCCCCAGGATCCAGATCCCTCATGATTAGCATCAATGCTGTGCAAACCTCCATGTCATGTTTCCCTGATATTCTGGGATAAATACCATCCAATCCTGGGAATTTATTGGTTTTAAGAACTTTCAATTTGCCTGGGCTTGGATGTCATTTATATCAAAATGGTGAATTTTGCATTTTTTGCTGGGCACAAGTTGCTTATATTATGCCTTGTGAAATTTGAAAGAGTTACTCAGAATATTTATTGTCCTTTGCTCATTCTGTGTTTTAAGCTCATTTGCATATTTTAATGTTCTCACCTCTTTGCTGACAGACTTTTATAATTCTAGTATTGGAAGAGATTTTTTTGGCTTGTCTCTGGTCACGTTTTTAGCTTTTTTTGCATCAGCTGAAAATCATCCCAGTGAATGCCTCTCCTTTTGTCTCCGTAGCAGACGGCACCTTTCCACTTTATTTTACTGTGAGTGACCTGCACTGTGCAATAGAAATAGTGGTGAGGCTTTTGGCACAGACCATTAATAAATAGTAAATTTGATAGCAGTAGTTAAATGCACAAATTAAGAAGTTGCTGCCTAAGTTTCCCAGCTCCTCCAGATGTTTCGCTATTATAGTGTTGTGCCTAGAGAGACTTGGCATTGAAACTCATGAAATGTGTGAAACTTTATTTATCCATTAGATACCCACGAACCTTGTCAGAAAATGTTCATTCTAGTGTAAGTGAATTTTTGATGCTGTGATAAGTTTTTCAAGAGAAGAGAGGAGTACGACAAGGCTGTGTACTTGTACCAAAAGTATTCAATCTGTACGCAGAATAAATATTCAGAGAATTAGATTCACTTCCAGGGGTAAAAATTGGAAGCAAGAACGTAGTAAACTTGTATGCTGATGACACAGCGCTACTTGCAGAATCAGAAGATCAAGTTGATCAGTGATCAAGTAAAATCTAGAAGTTTAGAATATGGATTGAGTATAAACACCAGAAAGACAGAAGCTGGAATTTTCCAGCCCAGTTGCGGCATGTTCCCCCACAGTGGATGGGGCAAGCCATTCAAATTTTCATTGACTTTGGTGGGAGTGGAAAATCCTGCTGGCAGGAAGGGCTGGAAATTTTCAGTCAAAAACAGTGGTAGTTAGAAGGAATGCATTAGAAGAAACTAGAGTGATGATTGAAGTCGATGATGTCACACTGGAACAAGTAGTTAAGTTTGCCTATTAGAACAAATGATTACAGAAGGTGGTAGATGTTAGAATTAGAAGAAGGATAGAGATAGCCAAAAATAATTTTGTGAAGATGAAGAATGCATAAACAAGAAAACTCAAGCTTGAAGGATGAAAATTCAAGATGAAGGATGCATTAGCAAGAAAACTCGAGCACATGAATGTCAGGAGTGCGATAACTCATAAGGTGCTACATTCTGTAGGCCTTGGAAACCTGGACAATAAATAAAGACCTGTGGGAAAATAAAGAGAGGCCTTTGAAATGTAGATGTTAAGGCTATGCTAAAAATTCCACATGCAGACCTTGAGACCAATGAAGAGGTGCTTGAAATTGTAAAAGCAAAAAGAACTCTTAAAAAGTGACATCCAGAAAAGAAAATGTCAGTATTTCGGCCAACTTACCAGAGCTGAAAAAATTACAGAATCTCTCTTCGAGGACAAAATGGAGGGCAGCAGAAAGAGGGGTCGACCTAGGCGTAGTTGGACTCCGGATGCCACAGAGAAGTTGCAAATGAGCCACATTTGTGAGGATGCATGGGGATAGTGCAAGACAGACAAGTGTGATTTGCCATGAGAACAGATTTCCTGGTAGGAATAGCTACAAGCAGCAGCAGCAGATAGGTTTTTGTTACTTCCAAACAGACTTTCTGGCACTGGAAATTAACTTTTACAAGTGGGCAGTATCATTCCTTCAAGCTAAAAGCAAATAAAATCTTAATTTTTTGAAAACATTTTCTTATTGTGTCTTTTATCAGGCTTTCTTAATCTTCTCTATTTTGCTTTCTGTATATGATTTGGTGTTGAATTTAAAATTCCAACTTGCAGTTCCTGGTTCAGAATCTGCACTGCTCATCAAAAATTCTTTAATCTGATTGGTTAAGGGGATAACCAGTTGCTTGACCTTTTACACAGGTCCTGGATCTCCTTTAGGGGGCTCTGTACCAAGATGGATTCTAATCACTAGAAGGTCCAGCACAAGAGCCTATAGAAAGTCTATGATCAAGTATAAGTTTATCGAATGGCTGGCACCATTTATTTGCTGCTGACTGCAAGATCTGGGACAATTTGTTAATTCATTAAAGGCAATGTTTGTTTAGTCCGAGTTTACTGGTTTTTGGTATGTACTTGTCATGAATGCTAAACATTACTCCTTTAATGATAAAAACAAAAAACTGCAGATGCTGGAAATCCAAAACAAAAAATAAAAAATACCTGGAAAAACTCAGCAGGTGTGGCAGCATCGTCGGAGAAGAGTACAGTTGATGTTTTGAGTCCTCATGACCCTTCAACAGAACTTAAATTTAGGAGATGGAAGTGGGCCGTCTGAGGATGGGCGACAATCAGGTTGGAAGCTGTGGAAGGAAGATCTCCAGAGGAGATGAGGTCAGTGACTGTCCTGGAAACAATGGCTTGATGTACAGTGGTGTGGTCATGGTCCAGGGAGAGGTAGGAGGAAGTATCTGTGAGTTGACGCTCAGCCTCCGTGAGGTAGAGTTAAGTGCACCAGACAACAACAGCACCACCCTTGTCAGTGGGTTTGATGACAATGTTAGGATTGGACCTGAGAGAGTGGAGTGCAGTAAGTTCAGAGAGAGACAGATTAGAATGAGTGAGAGGAGAGAGAAATTGAGACTACTAATGTCACACCAACAGTTCTCAATGAAAAGATCAAGAAAAGGTAAGAATCCAGAGGGACGGGTCCAGGTGGAGGGAGAATATTGGAGGTGGGTAAAAGGATCCGTTGAATGGGGAGAGGAGTCCTGCCCAAAGAAGTGAGCACGGAGACGAAGGTGGCGGAAGAAGAGTTCAGCACCATACCGAGCCCAAAATTCATTGAGATGAGGGCGTAAGGGTATGAAACTAAATCCTTTGCTGAGCACTGAACATTCAGCGTCGGAGAGGGGAAGGTCAAGGGGTATAGTGAATACCCGGCCGGGGATGGGATTGGAAGATGGGGTGGGGACAGAGGGACAGGCAGGAGTGGAGGGTCCTGGATGGGTGTTGGTGTCGATGAGTTGTTGGAGCTTGCATTCCTTAGCACTTGAGAGAAAGAGAAAAAGTTTCTTGTTGAGGCGTCGGATGAGACGAAGAATAAAATGGAACTGGGGGCACGCACAGCTTTGGAAAAGGGTGCGGCAGTGCTGCTGGAGGGAGAGGTAGAGTGTGTTCATATGGTGGCGCATGGCACTGAGTGTGGATCTCAGAATGCGACGGGAACAGCAATCTGAGGAACGTCGTATGTCCCGAAGATACCTGTAATCCTGGGTGAGTTCGAAACATGAGGGATGGAATTTCAGTTGAAATCCTGGTGGGGTAAGTCGGAGACAGAGACAGTCACTGAGAAAGGAGATATGGCTGTGAAAGCGGGTTTTAGTAACCACCTTGTCAAACACCAGGAGAGAAATAGAAAGCAATGAAGGTGAACAAGGCAAAAGAGAGATTCGAAAATCCTGACGGAGAGTAGAACAAAACTTCTTCAAGTTAGGCATTCCTTGAAGAGAAGTGGCAGTCAATTAAACACAGAGATAAAAACAAAAAACTGCAGATGTTGGAAATCCAAAACAAAAAATAAAAAATACCTGGAAAAACTCAGCAGGTCTGGCAGCATCGTCGGAGAAGAGTTCTGTTGAAGGGTCATGAGGACTTAAAACGTCAACTGTACTCTTCTCCGCCGATGCTGCCAGACCTGCTGAGTTTTTCCAGGTATTTTTTTACTCCTTTAATGATATTGCATTCATCTTCTACTAAAGTGTTGGTTATCCACCTTCCTTCAATCCAGTTGTTTATGTCTCTCTGAATTTAGCTCCATTAAAGTTTTACACCTGATTCCTGATTGTGGGTTTAATGAGACACCAGTTTATGTCAAACTTGATCGTTCCATGATCATTGCCCCTGGCGGAAACAATTTAAGAATTTGTTTGCTTCTTGAGGCACCAGGAAGATTCAGGGCCACTCCACATCCCCTAACATTATCCCTCGGCAACAAAAAGTGCAATAAAATACATGAAGAAATAGATCTGTGGAACCTTTATGCAGTGCATTAATAGTAAAGCAAATCATATCATACTATTCTGGCTTCAGTGAAACTGACCCTGCATATACAGTTCTTTTTTGCATTATGATGAACTTTGGCTGTTAACATGTCTCCTTTGAATTGCAATGCTTTTAAGGTAAAGCACTTTGAGATGTCTTACCTTTGAAGTGCATGGTACTATTGATACATGGAAGATGCAAGACTTAATTACTATCGAAATTTCTGATAAAATTGATTCATTGAAGATGCAAGACTTTTAATTACTATATATAGATGTTTCTGTTCAACATTGTGGCATCAGCCTGAATACAAAAATTACTAGCTTTTTTCACATGTAGTGGATGCTATAAGCAGTTGGTAGCACTGCCAAGCTTGAAAGGACTAGGCTAGAATCCTTGACATATATAGGTTACAATGCAATGATAAAGAATTTAAACATGAATGAAAGTAGCCTTTTTAACATTTTTTTTAGATATTGGAAAATCTGCTCTGTATTTTCAGCATTTTCTTTGCTTCCATTTCAGTGTAAAGTGGAATCATTTTGTTACAACGTTTACCCTGCTGGAAGCGAGGCTGGGAGGAATACATTTGGACTAAATTTCAATCCAAGGGAGTTTCTTTTGGCAAAACATTACAGTTCTGCCATTTATACAAGTTTTAGCTCTGGGAAGGACTGGGGACATTTTTAAGCTGTGCATGTTCTGCAAATTGCGGAAGGGATAATTCGGAAACAAACGGCATATTCATTTGAAGGGTGCATCCAATGAATGGCAAAAATAAAAGCTTAAAGTTAAAATAAAATAAAAAATGAAAAGAGAGGATTAAGGAAAATACAGGAGGGAATTGCCAAAATTATTACCGGAGGCAAAGAGAGGTGACAGCAAAAGATTGGCATGTAACGTTAAATTGAATCCCATTAAGTTTATAAGCATATAAAGGGAGCTAAATTTGATAACCCCTGAAACCAGGGACAGAATTTTTAGATTGACATGTGGGTGCGTGCCCAACCTGCTCGAGCATTAAATAAAGCGTGCTGATGTCCGCTGAGCATGCTGATGTCAACGCGCACTTGCGATATTTCGCTAGGCGGGCGCGTGATGAAGATGGAGACACACCCACCATTAATTAAGTGGCCAATTTAGGTCCTTGTGACACTAATTGTCTCTGACTTTATGCAGCCCGTGTGATTTTTAGGCCGTCGCACAGGCAGGCGGGCAGGCCACAATTTCAAAAACCTCGCCCATAGGCAGGATAAGAGGGGTCAGTGGCATTGTCAAAGTAATTAGGGAGGACTTTAGAATTTCACTTGCTGCTGTTTGCTTCTATGAACAAGACAGCTTTATCTTGCTTCAGTGGTCATTCAGAGAATTTCGAGGCTTCAGTTCAGGACTCAGTGTTGTCTTCAAGGCCCCCAAAGGATTCACACCATGTGGGCCCTTCCAGGTATCAGACAGTCTTCCCTTACCCTGGGATTGGGGATTGTGGTCTCTGCTGGAGGCACCTCCTCTGAGGAGGAAGAGAGGGCCAGAATGAGGAGGAGGACAGATGTCCCTATCCAGCTTCCAGGGGAGTGACCTTTGGGAGGACAGGCACAGGCAAAAGGGGCGCAGGGCCAACAGGAAGTCCAATGCGGAAGGGGCCGCAGAAGACGCCACTATTCTGCTGCCAGGGTTTACAGGTGGCAATGCAGCTACCTCAATATGTCTGAGGTGCAATGCTGAAGGAGGCTCCGCCTCTTAAGGGAGACAGTGACCTCCATTTGTCAGAGGATCGGCCCTGAGACTAGCTCCGACTGTGTGGGTGGATACCCCATGCCAGTGGCGCTGAAGGTCACAGTTGCCGTCAACTTCAATGCCTCTGGCTTTTTCCAGGGCTCAGTGGGGGATCTGTGTGGAGTCTCCCAATCAGCTGCCCACAGTTGTGTAAAGTTGGTGACAGACGCTCTGTTCAGGCGTGCATTGACTTTCATTCATTACCGTGCGGATAAGGCCAGCCAGGCAGAGCGAGCCAGAGACTTTGCAGCGATTACTGGGTTCCCCCATGTCCAGGGTGCAATTGATTGCACACATGTGGCCATCAAGGAGCCAGTGGGTGAGCCCAGTGCCTTTGTCAACAGGAAGGGCTTCCACTCCATGAACATGCAGATAGTGTGTGATCACAGGATGCTGATTCTACAAGTCTGTGCAAGGTACCCTGGCCACTCCCATGATGCTTACATCTTGAGGCACTCCCAGGTGCCGGGGCTCTTCAGTGCTCCAGCCCAGCTGGATGGATGGCTGCTGGGTGACAAAGCCTCTCTGCCACCCAAGAACAGAGGCCGAGCTATGATACAACAGGAGTCATGCCTCCACAAGGGCGGTGGTAGAAAGAGCCATAGGTCTTCTCAAGATGCGCTTCAAATGCCTGGACCGTTCAGGGGACGCACTCCAATACCCCCCAGATCATGTGTCACTGATAGTGGTTGCATGCTGCGCTCTCCACAATCTGGCACTGGAAAGGGACCCAGTGGAGGAAGAAGATCTTGACACAGCTGCACAGGCAACAGATGATGTGTCCAGTAGTGAGTCCGAGGACGAGCACGGTCAGGAGAATACTGAGGGGATAGACACTGAGCTGGGCAACTTCCAGGGAGGCAGGGACACTCGGGAGGCTTTGATCCAATAATCTTTCAGCTAGACTACCAAATAAGAATCACCACCACATGCCAGGGCTGCAGGCTCCATACTTGATCTCTGACAGGACCATTTCCTTGGTCAACAACATATACAATGTGCCTTTGCAATAAAGTTTCAGGAGACACACATCCATCATAACATCATGGCCTACCCTGCACCTACAGAACAAATGAAGCACCCAGAGGCCAGTTGGACAAAATAACATCTCATTTACTTGTGAATGTCAAACATTCCTAAAATTAACATTAACCAGTGTTTTTAATCACACCACGAAAAAATGTAAAGAAAAATGGGGGGAACAAAATATCAACCATGAAAAGGCCGTATTGTGCTTAAGGTGCTTTAAGTTTTCATTTGCAGATGCTACATCTAGGTGCTCCCCTCTCGCTGGCACCAGAATTGGAGACAGCCTGCTCACTCTGCTCTCCTGTTGGCCTTGTTGATCTTGGCAGGCATCCTCTGGCTTGTGGAGCCTGTGCTGGCCCCACCTGGGAGGGAGCAGCCAGTGCCACGGCTGGCATCTCCCCAGTTGCCACAGACTCATCAGATACCACGGTCACTGGCAGAAGGGTGGAGGAGCTGTGCATCCGGAGGAGGCATTGTGCTCGGCCATGAGGGTCAATGCAGTGCTTATGCTCTGCAGGGGCTCCTCCACAACAGACATCACGACACGCATTCCCTCGTGTATCTCCGCTAGATCCTCCTGCACACCCTGCTGGACATCCAGCATCTGCTGCTTCTTGGACAACTCCGGAGGCTCATCATCAGTCATTGACTGAGTTGTGTCCTGGTCCTCAGCAGTCCTCCAACTACCAGCACTCTGGACACTATCTGCCTCTGCCTGCACCTCAAGCGAGTGTGAAGTGCCCTCACCAATGTGCACCAATAGACTACTTGTTGATATTATGCCCACCGAGGTGCTGGTATCTGTGCTGGTGTCTGCTTGACAGATAGGGTGTGATGCTGGTGTGTGCTCAGCATGGTGGCCCTCAGGTGTCAGGGGTGGGCCTTCAGGCTCCTCATAACGAACGCCTGCTGGTTAGCCTAAAAGGGAAAAGAAGGACACGTCATTAGTTTAAGTCATGAAACTGTCACTGTGCATGCCTGGCACCCTGATGAGACAGGAATTTGCAACATGGTACCTCCGTCTTTCAATTATTAATGGGGATTCCAGTGTTGAGGCTCACATCAATATAGAGACCACACTGGAATGGTTGCAATAGCTGACATTCTCACCTCAGTGCACTGCACTCTTACCTTCCTCTTCCACGCCAACCTCACCGCGGCCACTTGACCTAGGTGCATGGCGCTTCCCCAGCTCCAGGGCCTCCTGCTTGTAACATGTGAGGATGAGGAGGTGTGGGGGTCCCCACTGGTCCGCGACCTCTGAGTATTCTTATGGGATGTTTTCCCCTGAAAGGATAGAGGAGCTTTGATTAGTCCACTCTCTACCTGCAGTGCCATTACAGCCTAGCCAATCCCACCTGAGGAAGACTTCACAGGGCTCAGCCGATTCGTGACTCTGGAGCCAGAAGGCACTCGGTCCAAGCAGCCAGGGCTCACGCCCTTGGCCAGATGCTGCCTCATTGACATTTGCCACTCACACTCTAACACCTCTGAGGTCCACGGGAGGGGAGGGGCGGGGGGGCTGAGTGGAGGTGGGGATGGGCAGCTCATAGCTGCTCTGCAAAGTGACCCATGCCAACACCTCCTCATCCTCACATTTACTCAGAGGGTTGTGAATCTTTGGAATTTTCTACCCCAGAGGGCTGTGGAAGCTCAGTTATTAAGTATGTTTAAGGTAGAGATTAATAGATTTCTGATTAACAATAGCATAAAGGGCTCTGGGGTTAGTGTGGGTAAAAGGCATTGAAGTGTTCGATCAACCATGATTGTATTGAATGGCGGAGCAGATGCGATGGGCTGAATGGCCTTCTGCTGTTCCTGTGTTCCTAAAATATGACTGTAATAGAGGTTTTGTGATGAGAGCTTTGATAGGGCAAAGAAAATCAATTCCTTCTTGTAAGTGGATCAGTAACTATGAGTCATAGATCTAAGATAATTTGCAAAAAATCCAGAGGGGAGATGAGAATTGTTTTCACTCAGAGTTATCGGGATCTCACGTGCTGTAGCTTTAAAGACAGTGGAAGCTGATTCCATAAATAATTTTAAAAGGGAGTTGGACAGGAATTTGAGAATGAGGGACTTACAAGTTTATGGATATTAAGTGGGGGTATGGGGCTGAACATGACTGCACTTTCAAAGAACCAGTACTGGCCCTGATGCACTGAATGTGTAGGTTTCTATGATTCTTATTTATACGTAAACTTTGAAGCCAGCAGCAATGGAAAAGAAAGCTGCTGCATCAACAACAATTTGTATTTTTATAGCACCTTTAAAATAGTAAAACAATCAAGTTGCTTCAAAGGCACGCCACCAAACATACCCAGCGCCATATTTTTCCTGAACAAAATTTGGTTACGGTATTTGGGTTTGATTTTAATAATGTTTGAAACAGGATCAAAAATTGATTTTTAGACTAAATGGATTAGCAATTTTACATCAGCAGATTTTGCAGTTTTATCCAGGCTGACAGAATACATCACAGTGTGACACATAAACATCACATAACATAGTCTTGCACTGTGAATGACATTAGGAAATCAAGAATGGTCAGGAGCAATGTTGGGCCCCTCAATAAGCTGATTAACAAGTGGCATTGGGTTGGATTTACAGCCACTGGGGCAGGATCAGAAGCAGGCAGGAGCTAAAAATAGCCCCAATGGCAGGCCTGCTGGTTCATCGACTCTACCCCATTTGCAGGCCATTTTTGCGCAGGTGGGATCGGGTCGGCAGGGCTATCTGCCGCCTGTGGTGGGTAACTCTTTTGAGTCAAAGCAATTAAACTAAATTAACAAAATCAGGGACAAAGCAAAAGCAGCCCCTGAAAGGTAAACTGCAAAAACAAAAGACAAAATTCAAAGGAACCCATGGTGGGTAACTCTTTCAAGTACAAACCTGTTTCCATCTGTTTCAGATGAAGTTACATTGTTTCATAGTTTGCCACTGTGAGATTTGAACTCTTGATACTCTTTTGAGTAAACCTGTTTCCATCTGTTTCAGATGAAGTTACATTGTTTCATAGTTTGCCATTGTGAGATTTGAACTCTTGATCTTGGGGTTACAAACCCAGTACCATAACCACTTGGCTATTTAGGCCAAGCCCAAAACTTGACACTTATGTAACTCTTTCGAGTACAAACCCGTTTCCATCTGTTTCAGATGAAGTTACATTGTTTGCCATTGTGAGATTTGAACTCTTGATACTCTTTCGAGTACAAACCTGTTTCCATCTGTTTCAGATGAAGTTACATGTTTCACAGTTTGCCATTGTGAGATTTGAACTCTTGATCTTGGGGTTACAAACCCAGTACCATAACCACTTGGCTATTTAGGCCAAGCCTATAACATGGAACTCAGTGGATACATTCCATGACTTTTGTTGTAACTCTTTCGAGTACAAACCCGTTTCCATCTGTTTCAGATGAAGTTACATTGTTTCATAGTTTGCCATTGTGAGATTTGAACTTTTGATCTTAGGGTTATAAACCCAGTACCATAACCACTTGGCTATTTAGGTCAAGCCACCCATGGTGGGTAGGTGACATGGCTCATTAAGAGATTAATTGAGGCCAATTAAAGAAAGCCAACTGGAATTTTCCAGTCTGTTTCCAGATTCCTGCACATGGTCAGGGGTCATTTTAAGTGCCTGGAGGCGGGCACCCAGAGGCAGGCTGGGGTGCCTATGCTCTATGCCATCCCCCTCCCCCCACCCCATGATTGCCTTGCTGCTGAATCTACTTTTTAATTAAAGATTTTAAAAAGTTGGAGACTCCACCTTAAAACACCCTCTCCCTTACTTACCTTATCACTGGAACCTACTGTTCCTTTCAAGCTGAAAAGCCTCTGATTGGGCTTCTAGCTTTGAGTGCCCGCACGCCCACACGCCACCCTTAATTGGACAGTGAGTCTGCCCTGTGGCCATTAATTGGCTGCTCTGGGAAAAATCACAGGTGGGTGACTTTTTTCCCAGCGGTGGAGTCAAGACCCGGAAATAAAGGCAACTTCTGTTTCCAACTCCCAGGAGGAAAATTCAATCCATTGTCTATGAAAATAAGGGAATGGTGGACATGCTGACTAATTATTTACATCAGTATTTATGGTAAAGTAACAGATCAGCATGCCAGACATCCCAAGGAAACTAATATTGAATCAGGGCTAAGTACTCACCCAAAATTAATGTAAGCAACATAACAGTAATAAAGAAAATAGTGGCACTAAAGAGTCCCAGGACCAGATGGCTTCCATCCCAGGGTTTTAAAGGAAGGAGATGAGAATATTGCAGATGCCCTAACTATTATCTTCCAAAGTTCTCTCAATTCAGGAATCATTTCTTTAGATTGGAAAATTGTGCATGTCACTCTGCTATTTAAGAAAGATGAGTGTGGGAAACCAGGGAGTTATTGACCAGTTAGCCCAACACCTCCTGCTGAGAAATTACTAGAGTCTATTATTAAGGATAGGGTTTCTGAACACCTTGAAAATTTCCAGCTGATCAGACAAGCCAGCATGGATTTGTAAAGGATAGGTCATGCTTGATGAATCTGATTGAATTTTTTGAAGAGGTGACTAAAGTAATGGGACAGGGATGTTATTTATTTGGACTCTTGATAAAGGTCGTCATCTGCTAGCTAAAGTTTAAGCTCATGGAATTGAAGGCAAGTTATTGACCTGGTTAGAAATTGGCTGAACAGCATGAAACAGTGTAGGGATAATGGGCAGTGACTCTAATTAGCAGAATGTGACTGGTGGTGATCCACAAGGATCTGTGCTGGGGCCTCACTGTTCACCATATTAATGGCTTAGATGATGGGGTAGAAAACCATGTATTTAAATTTTCTAATAACACAAAAATAAAAGACATTGTAAATAGTGTAGATGGAGGTGTAATGTTGCAACAAATTATTGCTGGTTAAGTGAATGAGCAAAACTGTAGGATCATAGAAAAATAGAACTTAGGAGCAGGAGTAGGCCATTCGGCCCTTCGAGCCAATGGCTCCACCTTTCAGTTAGATCATGGCTGACCTGGTTGTGGTCTCAACTCCACTTTGCTATCCCCCTCCCATAACTCTTGACCCCTTGTCTATCAAAAATCTGTCTAATTGTCTTGAATAAATTCAATAATGTAACCTCCATTGTTTATGGGGATGGCAATTCCACATACTAACGACCCTCTGAGAGAAAAAAAATTCCCCTCATCTCTGTCTTAAACGGCAGACCTCTGATTCTTAAACCGTGTTTCCTGATTCTCGTCTCTTCCACAAGCTGAAACACTCTTCCAATATCTATCCTATCAAAACCCCTCAGGATTTTATATGTTTCAATAAGATTACCTCATTCTTCTCAACTCCAATGGGTATAGGCCCAACCTCTCCAACCTTTCTTTCTAAGATAAGCCCCTCATTCCAGGAATGAGTCAAGTGAAGCTTCTCCGTACTGCTTCTAATGCAATTAAATCATTTTTTCAAATAAAGAGACCAAAACTGTACACAATATTCCAGATGTGATCTCACCAAGACCCTGTACAGCTGCAGTGAAAGTTCCCTACTTTTATATTCCATTCCCCTTGCAATAAATACCAGCATTCCATTTGCCTTCCAAATCACTTGCTGTACCTGCATACTAACTTTTTGTGATTCATATACCCAGATCCCTCTGTACCACTGAGTTCTGCAGTCTCTCTTCATATAAATAAAATACTGTAGCCTAATAGATTTCAATATAGGCAAATGTGAGGCCCTTCACTTGGAATTAAAATGCATAGACGAGAGTACCTCTAAATGGTATAAAAGTAGAAACAGGTGAGTTCCAAAGAGACTTGGGGGTTTGGGTACACATATAATTAAAATGCCATGAACAGAAACAGAAAATAATGTAAAAGGTTAATGAAATGCTAGCCTGTATAGCTAGAGGACTAGAATACAAGGGACTAAAGGTCATGCTTCAACTTTATGCAGCTCTCATAGACCATCTGTGGCATTCTGCGAGCAGTTCTGGGTACTACATCTTAGAAAGGCTATATTGACGTTTGAGTCAATGCAGCACAGAAGTACCAGAATGGTACCTGGACTCTAAAGATAAAATTACAAGGTGAGATTACCCAAACTAAGGTTGTGTTTCCTGGAATTTAGAAGGTGAAGGGGTGATTTGATCGAAGTTTTCAAAATATTAAGGGGAACATGTAGGCTGGATAGAGAGAAACTATCTTTGCTGATTGGGAATGTATGACGAGGGGGCATAGCCTAAAAATTAGAGCCAGACCTTTTGGGAATGAAATTTGGCAGCATTTCTGCGAGAAAAGTATGGGAGATGTTTGGAATTCTCTTCTGCAAATGGCAACTGATGTTAGATCAATTATTAATTATAAACTGAGATTGATAGTTTCTTGTTAACCAAGGGAAGAATTTTCCCCCCATTGGGGGGGAAGTTCAGGTGCAGGCGCGTGCGGGTGAACCTCTGTTTGGTGCCCCCGATTGGGGGCGTGCCGCCACTTTACATTGGCGGGCGAATTAAGGCCCGCCCAACGTGACATCCGCCAGGAAGCGCTATGTGCTCCCTGTGCAGGCGGGGTGGGGAGGGGCGGGAATCCCTTAGCTGAGAGTGTGCTCTTTTGCACATGTACGCGAAAGAGCGCATTCATATCCCTGAGGCTAAGTGCTGCCTCGGGGAGATCAGTGCCAAATTTAAAAATGGTGAAGGGGCAAAAATAAAATTTCCCTGACATGTCCCTTCATGTGACACTGTCACATGAGTTTGGACATGTCCATCACTTTTAATCAAACATTTATTAAATTTTAAAAAACCCTCATGAAACCTCATCCCACCCGAGGATGAGGTTTCATGCTTTTTCTGAAGCCCACCAGGGCTCCCGGCCTGCCTGCCAACCTTAAGGTTGGACAAGCAGGTCCATTAATTACTTCAATTACTTTTTAAATGGCCTCAATTGACCATTGACAGGTCAGTGAGCGCACAACCGATTTGGCTGCACCCCTGCCAACCTGAAAATTGAGATGATGCGGGTGACGTCGGGAGTTCCACCCGACGTCATCCCGTGTCATTTTATGCGTCGGCGAGTGGGCCCCTATATATCCTGGCCCAAAGGTATTAAGGGATATGGGGTGAAAGCAGGTATAGAGCATTAGATTGCAGATCAGGTATGATTTCCTTGAATGGCAGAACAAGCTTGATGGGCTAAATGGCCTATTCCTTTTCATATGTTCCTATATTCCTATCCATAGTGTCAGGCCTTTCAAAATGCCATTTCTCAAAGTGTGGCACCTCAAAAGCTTTGCACTTCAAGTGTTACATCAGCAAGCAAAACAGTTCAAATAATATCAAACTGTCAAGTGTATAATCAAACATCCAAATAGCTGAAAATGAATCAACCATAAGCAGTTCCATTCCATCAGCAGGAAGCACAGTTTATTAACAAAAATGAATATTCTGTGGGTGGAATTTTCTGGCAACACTGCTGCTGGGATTGTCCGGTCCCACCGAATGTCAATGAACTTTTGGCTGCGCCGTCAAATCTCCCGCATTGGGCTCTGCCACAATGGGGCCGGAAAATCCCGGTCTATGTCTTTTGAAGGCTTTGATTCATTGCTAAGATACAGTTTCCTGGACATGAGGCACCCTAAGATGTACCTTACCCAGGTGACCACTTTACATGTCTGTGTCTTGACAGTGTTGCCAGGTTATTTGACAACAGGGGCTACTGGATTGTGATTAGATGTAGCAACCTTATACGATTTTACCCTTCCTGGCTGGATAATGCTTACCTATTGTGGCATTTATGATATCTGAGCATTTGAAATGGGGTGCAGACATTTTCATCTGACTGATTGCCAATAAAATTATTGTAGAGATAAGTGTGCATGTGATGTTTTTCTGAAAAAAGTGACAGAAGGTTGGAATTGATAATGAAGTGATTATCAGATGAAAACTGGTGAATGAAATGGTGTGTACAATTTATTACAACAGAAACCCATGATAAAGTGTAGGAATTTACACTGAGAAAATAAAGTAATTGGATTCACTGTATGAAAATAATCAGAATTATCTTTTGATTTTGCCAAAACCAGCTTTATTAGTAAAGCAGCTGATTAGTAAATTTAACATTGTTTGAAGCAGAGGGATAAATGAAGAGAGAGTGATACATCATGTCATGGGCCAAAGCCTATCAAATCTATACTTGCTGTTATATCCATATTGACATTGGTTAGAGATGCATCCTGGGAATCTATATAACTTGAAGGTAAGATAATTGCAGATAAGAAAATACGAGCCAAGAAAAGGACATTTGGCTAATCTAACCTGCCACAAACTGTCTTTCATTGACTCAACCCATGCGTGAAGGAAGATTTTGCACAAATACTCACCTGTCCCAAATGTGATCAAGCAAAACTTCAGCAAACTCTGGCCTCACTTCTCTACTGTTTATCAGACAGCACCTATCTCTCTACAGCACAGAAACCATTAAGTACCATGGAATAAAAACAAAATACTGTGGATGATGTAAATCTGAAATCAAAATAGAAAGTGCTGATAAAACTCAACACATCTGGTGGCATCGGTGGAAAATCTGTGGAGAGAGAAACAGAGTTAAAGTTTCAAGTCAAATGTGTCTCTCCACAGATGCTGCCAAACCTGCTGAGCTTTTCCACACTTTCTGCTTTCATGTCCCATGGAATATTTGGTTACCTCAGTATATTTATTATTAAAACGAATTATCCCAACCCCAAACAATTTTTTATTCAACAATTTTTAAAGGAGTCCATTGGCTCTGTTTCAATTGTTATTGTTGGGAGTCTGCTCTGCATATTTAAATCCTGCTCCTCTTGCAAAAATGTAGAAGCAGCTTAAATTTTTTACCGTCTGGAGAAACATTTAGATATTTGGCAATATGCCCTTTGTAAAATAACGTGGAACTTCCCCTTTAGTAATTTCTTTATATTCAATGTTCATGCACAGAACATACGGTTTGGCTCAGATCCAGTTGGCAACAACATTTATAAGTCTTCGTGATTTCCTATCTCAAAAACTATACTGTTAATTTTTACAGTCTAATAATTATATACTTTCTCCTTACATAAAACAAATGATCAATTAATTCATCAAAAGGATCTCAATTGTTCAAAATGATTCCAGCTTGATTAAGCATACAATAAACAGATATACATCCATTTAGGTTGGAAATAGTATAGTGTACAATTTCAATGGAAGTGCATTTAGGAACTTACAGGATTATGGACAAAAAGCAGTGATGTGGGACTAAGCACAAGTGCTCTTTCTATGAGCCAACATGGCAAGACAGGCTGTATAGCCTCCTTCAGTAGTGTAAGACTTTATGATTCTTCTATGAAATGTGGCTCTAGAGCAATACTTTTTTTCATAATATACACAATTCAATATACAATTAGAGATGTTAGTGCTCCTGCAGTCAATGCTTCACACCCATAAATATCCCAGTTTAAAATTCACATGTGAGTAAACATTTAACAACCAGTAGCATTTAATCATGTTCCAAACATATTTAAGGTTGCATCAGAAGGCATGCACCAAGATGTATAATCGGTGATTGGAGACTTCTGCATATTCGGTCATTTGTGGGAAGAGAGTATTATAGCTCACTGCTGCTTGGAGCCTTTATTAAGTGTAGACCTTTAGGACATGAGATAGAATTGCTGTTCTACAGTAATGGTGAGGTATGTACTGTGTTCCATGGCAAAGCAGAGATATTCTACCACTTATAGAGCCTAACATTTGTTTAGCCTTCAGTGTTTGAAAGATATTCAGTAAAATAACTGGTGCAAGTACCACCTTTAGCCTTGAAAGGAGATGCACTTTATTTCATTTTGTTTTACATTTGACAGATTTTTCTGCTGGATATACACATTAAGGTGCTGAGGAAGCACATATGATCTATATATTAATATACATGACTGAATTGTTACTTTTTTATGTGACAGACAGTGTGATGCTGATGGGAGCCTTTGGATTGATTTTGAACATTTAAATGAAGTAATCAATTTACTGTTATGATCCTAGTTGAGATTACTGATCCTAGAAAAGTCTGATCCCAGAGTGGAACTCAGTTTGATAGATCCTAACATTTATTTGTTTGTTTAGATACGTAGAGAATAGCTACTGAACCAAGTCACAGGGTCAGCTGATGAACTTTTAACAAAAGAATAAAATATTTATTAAACAAGAAAAGGTTAACTATATTACAATACTCCACCGACAATTATAATGTTACAGATATAAACAGATTTGTAAGGATAACACAAGTCACGAAAGCTATCTTATACACTAATGTCCACAGTAAGTACACAGTCCATGTACTAACAGGCACCCTGTGGTCAGACACACCACACTGTAAACCAAGTGACAGATGCTACCTCAACCAGATGCTATGGATCTCTCATCAACTTCCCCAGATGCTTGTCACACCACGAGCCAACCAGTCTCACTGAATTCTGTCCTTCACATGAGGGTTTCCAATCTCCACTCTCCAGGACCTTGCCTTGGAATCTTCTCCCAAACTGACACTTTCTCTCAGATGCTTTCTGCAAGGGTTCATCTCCAGGGATTTGAACTTTCCTTCCGATGTTCCTCTTCCCTGAGACACCACATTCATTCAAGCTGTCTTCCATGCACTGTTTCTCACTAACTCAGCTGTCAATAGTACACCACTGCTTCACATTCCCATAGCAAAGAGTTACAGACCTTCAGAGCAGAATCTTGCCCTCGGATGGTGTGCGGGCCCCACCGACTCGGCGGCAGGCGGCCAGCCGACCCCTGCCACCGAAATGGGGCCTGCCGCCATTTTGAGTGGGTGGGCCAATTAAGAGGGGAGGGAATCCCCAGCTGTCAAAGTGCGCTGTTTCGCGCATGCGCGTGAAAGAGCACACTGCTCCCTGAGGCAAAGTCCTGTCTCAGGGAGATTAGTGAAAGGTAAGAAAAGTCAAAAATTGGAAAATTAAAAGATTATTAACCTGTCCCCCTCATATGACAATGTCACATGAGATGGGACATGTTAATAAAAATGACATGAACTTTATTAGACTTTTTAAAAACGGACATGAAACCTCATTCCTCCAGTGGATGAGGTATCATGCATTATCAGAAGCCCGCTGGGGCTCCTGGCCTGCCCGCTAGCCTTAAGGTTGGACGGGCAGGTCTTTAATTATCTTAATTAGCCTGTCAATGGCCTTAATTGGCCATTGACAGGTCAGTGGGTAGACAACTGATTTTGCTGTCCCCCTGCCTTCCTAAAAATTTAAAGGGACCAGGATAACATTGGGGGTTCCTTCCGACATCATCCCGTGTCATTTTCCCATCGGCGAGCGGGCCCTGCCCCCAAATCACCGACGGGAAGATTCAGGCCTCAGTTATCTCTTTGGACCTTCTTGCCTCTTGCAAGCTGCTCTCATTTTAAATCTGCTTTCTGCAGTTTTTGTCTCTTTAAATCTGAAGCTTAGAGCTTTCTCTCTGCCCCTCACCCTTAGCTTCACTTAACAGGACATTTTCCAGTCCTTCCGTTGACTAGAAAGTCTGCTTGGGACCTTCTCCTGTTCCACTCCCCTGGATTTTGGGGTCTTTTCCTTAGCTTGGGACTGGCTATCTGTCTCCTTTGCTCAAGTCTCTCCTGGCAGCTGCTTTCATAATCAAATTGCTGTTACTAGCTTTTGTGTGTGTGTCTGTGGGAGGGACCTGCCTCTCTAGACCCCTGTTACTAGGCAACAGCCCAATTCTTCTACTCTTGTTTGTTTATCTTAGCTGCAACAGCTGTAAAAACCTCGTTAGAAATGCAAGCACCTTTTAAAGTGAAACTAAAACTCAATTTGACCTTTTTTAACACATACATACAGAAATACAAATCTAACTTAAACTTTAACACTAAAACTCATCCCTAACACCTACAAACACCAATATAACTTACTTAAACTCTTTCTATTTCCTAACATTAACCTCTGCACTGATTTTCTTCCTTTTTTTGGAGATAGTAATTCAAGCTGAGGTACAACGATATTGCTGGAGAGAGATCCTAAGTGACCATTCTTAATGTGTGAGTCAGAATTGAGTATCAGTTGATCACGGAAGCCATCTCAGCCTGGTCTAAACATTCTTCACCTGATGTCCACAGACAGACAGTAAAAAGGCATAACTGGTAGATCATCAGGATAATGTTGTGTATGGCTCTATAGCATACAATGTTTTGCTCTAATCATAGAACCCTGTGTCTGAATTTAGGGAGACTTACTAATACAACTTAATACTGATTTATGATGTTTCTGCATAAGAGACTTGCCCATTGATGCCTCATAGACTCATAGACATCTACAACACAGGAAGCCATTCAGCCCATTATGTCTGTGCCGGTCAACAAAGATCTGACTACACAAATCCCATTTTCAAGCGCTTGGCCCATAGCCCTGGAGGCTATGGCAATGCAAGTGAATATCTAAACACTTTGTAAATGTTCCGAGAGTTTCTGACTCAACCACCCTTTCAGGCAATGGGTTCCAGACTCCCACCACCCTCTGGTCAAAAAAATTCTCCTTAACTCCCCTCTTAGCCTTCTACCTCTTACCTTAAATCTATGCCCCTGGTTATTGACCCACCTACTAATGGAAACAGAGCCTTCCTATCCACACTATCTATGCCTCTCATAATCTTATACACCTCTATCAGGTCCCCTCTCAATCTTTGTTGCTCCAAAGAAAACAATCCCAGCCTATCCAATCTTTCCTCATATCTTAGACCCTCCGCCCAGGTAGCATCCTGGTAAATCTCCTCTACACCCTCTCCAGTGCAATCAGATCCTTCCTATAATGTGGTGACCAGGACTGCATGCAGTACTCCAGTTGTGGCCTAACCAGTGTTTTATACAGTTCCAGCAGAACCACCCTGGTCTTGTATTCTACACCTCGGCTAATAAAGGCAAGTATCCTATATGCCATCTTAAATACCTTATCTACCTGCCCTACTACCTTTAGGGATCTGTGGATATGCACACCAAAGTCCCTCTGATCTTCAGTACTTCCCAGGGTCCTACCATTCTTAGTGTAATCCCTTGCCTTGTTAGCCCACCCCCGGTGCATTACTTCACACGTTTCCGGGTTGAATTCCATTTGCCACTGCTCTGCTCACCTGACTAGTCCATTGATATCCTCCTGCAGTTTATCGCTATCCTCATAATTTACCACCCTATCAATTTTCGTGTCATCCACGAACTTCTTGTTCATACCTCCTGCATTTAAGTCCAAATCATTTATTTATACCACAAACAGCAAGGCCCCCAGCACCAAGCCCTGTGGAACCCCAATGGAAACAGACTCCCAGTCACAGAAACATCCCTGTACCATCACCCTCTGCTTCCTGCCTCTCAGCCAATTTTGAATCCAATATGTCACTTTGCCTTGGATCCCATGGGCTCTTACTTTCTTGACCAGTCTACCATGAAGGACCTTATCAAAAGCCTTGCTAAATTCCATGTAGACACATCAAATACATTACCCTCATCAACACTCCTGGTTACCTCCTCAAAAAATTCGATCAAATTTGTCAAACATGTCTTTCCCTACACAAATCCATGCTGATTATCTCTGATTAATCTGTGTCTCTCCAAATGCAGATATATTCTGTCCCTCAGAATTCTTCCTAGTAACTTCCCCACTAGCGAGGTTAGACTGACTGGCCTATAAGTTCCTGGTCTATCCCATCCTCCCATTTTTAACAATGGGACAATGTTAGCAGTTCTCCAGTCCTCTGGCACCTCACCTATGGCCAGAGAGGATTTGAAAATTACTGCCAGTGTCCTTGATATCTCCTCCCTTGCCTCCCTTAACAGCCTGGGATGCATCTCACATGGACCTACGGATTTATCCACTTCTAAGGCCGCTAAACCACTAGTGCCTCCTCTCTCTCTCCATGTTAATTTCCTCTAATATTTCACAGTCCTCCACCCTGATGTCTATATGTGCATCATCCTTTTTCATTGTGAAGATCGATGCAAAATATTCATTGAGGACTGTACCCACATCTTCCGGGTCCACACACGGATTACCTCTTTGGTCCCTAATTGGCCCTACTCTTTCCTTAGTTATTCTCTTGCTCTTTATATATTAAAAAAACCCTTTGGGTTTTTCTTTATTCTACCCACCAATGCTTTCTCATGTACTCTCTTAGCTTTCCTAATTTCCTTTTTAAGTTCCCCTCTGCACTTTTTATACAACGCTAAGGACTTTGCCATATCCAGCCCTCGGTATCTGCCATAAGCTTCTCTTTTTTTCTTAATTTTAACCTTTATGTCCCTTGACATCCAGGGTTCTCCAGGCTTGGTACCACCCTTTGTCTTTATGGGAACATAATTTGCCCTGTACTCTCGCTATGTCTTCCTTGAATGCCTCCCACTGCTCTGACAGTTTTATCTGCAAGTAGCTGCTCCCAGTCCACTTGGGCCAATTGATGCTGGTGACGCATTCAAATGCTGGGTAAACTCCACTATGTTGTGATTGAACAAAGTTACTGATTCCTGAATCGCTCATGGGGGCAAGTGAAGAAATAAACATTCAGAAATTATTCTGAGGGCATTCAGATTTACAGGGCTAAACACTTTTATAGAATGACTTCAAGTTCACTGTCAGGCTAGGAGCATATTTCTGGCCAGTGAACAAGACCTTGAGAATCCAGTTACACTGGACGTTTGGTTTCTAGTCATTAAATACTTTGCAGTTACAACTTCATCTGAGGTGAATGTTTCATTCGACGAATCTTTCCGTTTGTGCTGCACAAGTTAGCTATAATATGTTGCAAGACTTTACTTCTAACCCTATGCTGTTAAACCATGACATTTTATAAGTAATACAACTATAGACATTGGGAAATACTCCATTACAAGTAGGAGCTAAATTGAGCAATTGGAAACTGCTCAGACTTCAGTCCAAATTCTAGACATTTTTGCCTAATCGTTGCCGCGGATTAATGTAACAGCCTGTAGATTATATTTGCTCTTTCATGACAGGATGCATATTTGAGAAACATGTAGAAAATTGGGAATTGAGGTGAAATACACTGTTAAATCATTTTCCAAGAAATCCTTTAATTTGAAGGAGCGGCTTTTTTTAAAGCAGCGAAAAGGGATAGGAGCCGGGAATTTCTGGAGGCGGGGCAGGGAGTTTAGATTCGCTTTTAGTCGCAGTGGGTGGCGGTGAGTCAGTGAGAAGGTAATGTAATGCTGCATGATAGCAGTCGTAAAGGAAACTGTTGCACGTTGATAGCGAACTCTATGCAGGTTCCAGCGCTTCTGCTCAAATAACGAGTTTTGTCAAGTCTGTGCCTTTCATGATGCATATTTAGTAAAGTGGCAAAGACAAAAAGCGCAGGATGAGCTGCTGTAGTCGTCTTAGCTTCCTTCTAATTATTTTGGGTTTGAGCATTTCTTGCTGTGGAGCTGTTGAGGAAATCACTAAATGTGGACTCAGGTGTTCTCAGGTAACGTTCAGATTTAAAAAAAAATGATTTTCTGTTGCGACGAAAATATAAAAGTGTCAATTTTGCATTTTCTTTAATTTCCATTATGCTATTCGCCCTGTTTAAATGTTTTTTTTTTAATTTTAACGTGTTTTCTTATGAAATTTTAGCATTGATCAAGGTGAGGGGCTTTAGTTTTGAGGTTGCAAATTTTAGTTATTGAGATTAAATCACCGATGAAAAACAATTTTAGAAATATTTTGAGTGATCTTGTGGGAACCTGGTGACGAGAGTGAAGACGCAACTGATTGTAAATGTGGATGTAGAACTTGTGGAACACTTGCAACTATTCCGAAGTTCAGGTTGTACCCAGTTCCCAAAGGTAAGAAAGTAACCTATAGGACCCTAATCCATCCTTTTGTTTATTGCTTTTTCACAGCAGCCGCCACATAATTTGATCTATTCATTTCCGATTCATGGTAAATACAGTGACAGAAGTTTAGAATCATATTTTCTATGGGAGAATGAAAAAAATATATTTTGCCACTAATAAGATATTCTACTTTTTCCCAGATAGTAAGAAGTAAAAAAAAGCTGTAAACATAAATGTAGTAGATATAATAGATGTGCCATGGTTTGGAAATCAGGACAAGGAGACTTTCCCTCTGAGTACATTAGTGATGCTTCAGGTACAGGTATGATCTACAGTTTCTGGAGCCTATGGTGCCCTATTCAGTATAGTTGTAGAGCTGCAGATGTGATTGTGTGTAATAATGATAATAAATAAGAATGGTGACATGTAAGTAGTAAATTTAATGTATTATTAACCCATATCTCATGGCTGTACAGCCTAAGTTGGAGATTATGGTTACTCTCTCACCTGTCTTATTTCTGTTACTGTCTCATCTTCAGCTTGAGTCTCTTTCTTTCTCTTTTCTGCTTCACACTTACCATTTTCTGTTTTTCTCTTCTTTTCTGCTTTCCTTTCAACGTTTCTTTTTTCGTTCTAATTGGAGGTTGTCAATGGAAACAGGAGGTATAATTATATTCAAAATTTTACATTTTTTAAAGTTAAACCACTATTGCTAAGAAGAAAGAAACTCACTTATTTTAGTTAATATTAATATACAGATGAGAAACAATTTTAGAACCATTTTGAGTGATTTTGTGGGAACCTGGTGACTAAAGTGAAGACGCATCTGATTATAAATATGTTTATCATGGGAAAAGCTGACAAAAGAAGTTGACAGTAGAAGGAAACCAGGTTGTTCATACAGGATGTAGAAGTAGATGGAAGGTATTTAAGAAAATATATGTGTGCATATATACATTTTGTGCCATCATTCAGTTAAGATATTAAATCATCTGATCTTTAAAGTAAAAGGTTCCATGGGACCAACTCAAAGAGCAGGGTAATTATCCTCGGTGTCCTGACCATTATTTATCCCTTAACCAATATCACAAAAACAGATTACTTGGTTAATATCACATTGTTGTTTGTGAAACCTTGCAGTGCACAAATTGGCTGCTGTGTTTGCTACATTACAACAGTGACTGCACTTCAAAAGTATTGGATTTGCTCTAAAACACTTTGAAAAGTCCTGTGGTCATTAAAGTTGCTGTTTAAATGCAAGCCTCTCTATTAATAAGATCATCACCAAGTAAACATGCTTATAGATTATATCTTTGTATTAAATGCACAGATTTAAAAAAACGCATCCATTCAAAATAACCCATTTTACAATACATAGTTTGGAGGGGTGGAAAATTCTGCCAGTAAGTGTCTTGACTAAGTCGATGTACAAGTTACATACAATTTCAGCTGATTTCAAGATATTTAAATAGGCAAAGCAATTACCAGTAATACAAGTGGTACATTATCTTCGAGTGCGGATGTTTCTTTGAACTTTCATTAGGTACTTTTACCTGTTTACTTGGCATTTGTGGTTTCCTCTTCATATACAAAGTTTCTATACAGTGAAGCCATGCACCTCATCCTTGATAACATCTGACCATTTATTTAAAAAGAAGCACTTTCCTTTCCCTTTGACTGGTTAGAAATTATTTATGACCTGTATTCCAGGGTGAGGGATGCATTTTGTAACCCTCCCCTGCCCGTTGCCATTGAGGCAGGCATGTAAACATGGTGCTGTCTCCTCATTTACCTGATTGTAGTGTTGGCCTGAGTGAGGTCCACTCTGCCTGGTTTCCTGAGTAGTCATCAGGGGACTGAGCAATGTGCATTAATCTCCTGCAGTATAGCCATTCCATTTCTCTTAAAAGCAGCCTGTCCCTATTAAAGAGCAGCTGCACTCGTTGGGAGGGAGCTATTGCTAGTTGTCTTTACTGACTCTGGCTGCATGTTGGAGGTGTACAAATGGAGCACCAGGGAAGAGTGAGGGTTCCCAAGTTCAAATTCTGCTGCTGGATGCTTTGGTGGTGGAAGTAGGCTGAAGACGAGAGGTCATATTTTTCAGTGGGGTATTGGGGGAGGGAACAGGAAGCAGGAGGCCTCAAGGACAACTCTAAGGAAATGGAAATAGGTGACCACGGAGGTCAATGCAAAGAGTCGGGCCCCAAGGATCTGGCAGTAGTGTCGCAAGAAGTTGGGTAGTCAACGTCAGTGAATGCTGTTCCTGAAAACAGCAACATTTCACATTTGGAGATTACTGAAAACAATTTGTATTATTTCATTGAGTACATCAATATCAATGGGATAAAGAAAAGCAAAGTGCAATAAAATTGACTTTGCTTGTTGGTGTTTGTTCATAAATTCTGAAAGAAAATGTAAATTGTGTAAATTATTCATTCATACATTTAAATCAATAATGCTTTGTAGTGTAGGATCCATATTTTGTTGCTTACAAACTTAATAGTTTAGAATTGTACCTGGTACACAAAGATAAAAATAAAATTTAAAAATAGATTGGAAGTTCTCTGCCCAAATTGCCATGGTAATGGAGTGGCCATCATCTCTAGTTCTGCAGTATCTTCTTTTTGTTTAACACCTAACCTGCCTCCACCTTTCCTTTAAACTCACTGGCTGTACCCTAGCAGGCACCACACCCCTCCCCTCCCAAGTAATTCCTTTGCTGAAATGTTTTCTCTATTTCCTGCACCTAAGCCTTTGCATTAAGTGACTCATATTCCTTTACACCCATATTCTCCCATACTCCATGATCCTTGGAGTTCTCTACACCCCTTACCATACTCTGACCTGCCTTGCAGATCAACTCCACCAACTTTATCTATGGCCTCTTGACGTCACCTTCATTTGAAGCCTCATCTCTGAGAGCTTTGTTCTCATTTGTGACAGGTGGGCATCATTGGCTAGGCCAACATTTATTACCCATCCCTAAGTACCCTTGAGAAGGTGGTGGTGAGCCACCTTCTTGAACCGTTGCAACCCATGTGTTGTAGGAACACCAACAGTGCTTTTAGAAGGGAGTTCTAGGTTTTTGACCCAGCGACATCTTGATATGGACAAAGTCTTCTTTGATCATGTTCTCATTTCCCATTCTATACAAATCTCCTCCCCCATCATCAACCCATTCTTCCTTTCACATCTGACTGTGGGAGAAACTATCCCCAGCTCCTTCACTTGCACCGTCTGTTACTCCTTCTGTTCTTTTCCTTCAATAACATGATATCACCATGTCCACCAACCTGCTCAACCCCTTCCTTGCTTTTACTTTTGATGTTCTCATCTGTAGCAAATCCCGCATGGTCTTCCATTTGTTCCCCTGGTAAAGCACTTATCTCCATGTACTCAAATTACACAGCCACATCTGGCCTGACCATCTCCGTCAATATTGTTGCCCCCTTTTTGCAATTAAATTATTTTGCTTTCGTAGGATCATCCTTATCGTTGAGGATAACCCCAAAGTCTCCTCTTCAGTAAATTCTTTTAGAATTTGAACTCATTGATTTGATCTCTTGCCTTGTAAAAGCTTTGAAGCTGTTTCAGTGGTGCCTTTGGAGCACTGCATCTTAATGAGCAGTTCTTGGACAGTCATTGCCAGCTGTATGGTAAACTCTCTGTATTAGTAAAAGATCAGGGAGAAGGAAAATCCATTTCTTGCCAGATTTCCCTTGTCGCTGCCAGGCCATCTTGCATCAGTAGACAGGCTGCACTATGACACAATTCCCCAGAGTGGCATCGTGTCAAACCTTGGATATTTGGATATCAGAAATTCACTTCCTGCTGGCATCTTGTTGTCAGTACTTCACACATGTTCACTGGCCAAACTGCCACAGGCAGCCTGTGCATGGGCTTCCCTTTAAGTGCTTCATATGAATACGGGCTGCATGACCTGGATGTAAATGTGGGTCAGTGTCACATTTGGCCATCTCTCAGGACTCAGGCAATTGGATAAAAGCAGCTCGAGTATTTACTAATCTAAATGTATATGAAACCTAAATTATTCATTTAGTTTATATAACTTTCCTTATTCTTTTAGAAGTGAAACACCATATTAGAGAAATGCTAATATTTGTAGTATAGTATTAAGGGGAAAGTGATTTTATTTTCTTCCTTCTCCCCTTTTCAAAAGATTACCTCAGCCATGATCTTATTGAATGGTGGGGTAGGCTTAAGGGACCAAATGGCCTACTCTTATCTTACTTACAATGGGCAGGATTTTCCGCACCCGCCCACTGCTGGGATCTTCCGATCCCTTCGCAAGTCAATGGACCTCTGGCTGGGGTGCCACCTCGCCCATGGCGGATCCCACCCGTGAGGGTGCTGGAAATAAAGCCAGAAGCCCATGTCACCATTTTAATTTGATTTCAGATAACCTACTTTATAACCTAGATATTCTGGTGGTATCACCTAGATGTTGTAGATGATAAAAGATACTATCTATTTAACAGAGGAACAATTTTGATGTGTGTTGATCTTTTTCTTGTGAGCGTGTGCTGTTTTCAGGCAGTTTTCATTTTGTAGTTATACAACATGAATTTTTTGGTATTTACTTTTCCTTTGAAGGATAAACAATTGAACCACAGTGTGGAACTACTTCCTCAATAAAATGCAAGGGTAAGCTACTTCCTAGTTAAGTGCATATCAGGTTGATCAGTATATGACAGAGGAAGATCAGTAAAAGGTTTAATTGAGGCACTTTGGCAGAACTTATTAAGTTTATATCAGTTACCCTCGAAATAATTCATGGGGTGTGATATATAACGTAAGTCACGATAATTAAAGGTGAGCCCAGGCCACTGCCCTCCCAGCATTTTTATTTGTTGTTAAGATGATTTTGCAGCTTGTTTTCTTGGCCAATATGCTACACTGCCAGCTCCCACCTTTCTTTCATTTAACTTGCATACCATAATGGTGGTAAGAGTGGAGAAATCCCTGGTCAGCCATGCGTTGGAAAGAAAGTTGGAGTCTCTACTGTCACTATCCGTATCTCCTGACGATGGCTGGGATTTTCTAGCTGTACTATGGTGGGATCTGCCGTGATGGATGTGGCAGGCCAGCCAAAAGTCCATTGCCTTGCGATGTGTCCAGAAGATCCCGGCGGCGAGTGGGACCGGAAAACCCCGGCCTATGGAAAAAATGCATGTTGCCACAGCCATCCTGACTCTTGAGTGATCTGTAACACACTACCACCATACATATACAGTTATCCACATGCACATACAAACACATACAAACCCAACCGTGCAGAAAATATCCCTAATTATATTTTTGTTCTTTCAGGGTCTCCAATGCAAAAGCAAAAACATGACCTTTAGTAAGTATTACTTTTTAAACTGTAAAATAATTTCTAATTTACAGATATAGCAAATCTGTATTCCTGGTAAGACCTGAATAAACCAATGCTGATAAGTGAGGCTTGAATCCAAAATTGAATGAATTCAACAACTTTAGGTCTTGAACTCCCTCCTCCATCCCCACCCCCTTTCTGTTTCCTACCCCTTCCTTTTGTTTTTTCCAATAATTTATATAGATTTTTCTTTTCCCACCTATTTCCATTATTTTTAAATCTTTTATGCCCCCCACCCCCACTAGAGCTATACCTTGAGTGCCCTACCATCCATTCTTAATTAGCACATTCGTTTAGGTAATATCACCAACTTCAACACCTCTGTGTTCTTTTGTTCTTTTGTCTGTGACATGTTTTGATTATCTGCTCCTATCACTTCTTGCTTGTCCCTACAACCACACCCCCCTCCACTTCTCTCCCCCCACCCAACCCGCCACCAACCCCCCCCACCCCCCCAACCCCCCCCCCCACCTTAAACCAGCTTATATTTCACCCCTCTCCTTGGATTCACTTAGTTCTGTTGAAGGGTCATGAGGACTCGAAACCAACTCTTTTCTTCTCCGCCGATGCTGCCAGACCTGCTGAGTTTTTCCAGGTAATTCTGTTTTTGTTTTGGATTTCCAGCATCCGCAGTTTTTTGTTTTTATATAAATACACTAGCTAGTCTTGCATTATGTTACCCAGATCAGCAAGTATTTGTTAATTGTTTGGTCACAGTGCTGATATCATAGAGAAGGGGAAAAATAAGCCAGCTCAACTATGATTCCCTTCACACTTGATAGCCTTCCAACCTTCTTGCATGGAGAAGAACCATCTGAATTTTATCAGAGTATGCAGCGCTCACTGGAAATAATCCAGCGCAAGTTGGTCTTCAGAAAGCAAAACAAGAGCATTAGAAAATCTTGAATGATATGGGATTTGGATGGTGCATTGGGCTTTTGTCCTATCCATTTAATTTAGAATCAGACAAATTAATGACAAAGGGCCACTTCTAAGGATGCTTTGGGAATGAATTTGACCAGTCTCAATCCAGTTGCTCAGGAGTATCAGCTAATACTGAAATGGGACTGCAGGAGGCTCTCTTCTGAGGCCAAGGCAGTGATCTGTTACTGAGTAACAAGAATAGTAAGAGCCTTATTCTGCATCAACTTGTTCTGTACCTTGCCAATCATTGTTTAATGTTGATACTGAGTGCCTGAATGGTAAAATATTAATTTTGTTACTAATCTCTCACCTTGGTAATCACGAAATACACTAAAATAAAAACCAAAATTTGTTTTCTTTCTCTCTTTTTGAATATTGATGGCATGATGGCTTATGAAGTGACACTCAAACTGACCAAAGGGTCGGCTTGAGGGGGATTTCCTGGGTACAGGTTCAACATTTTTAAGTAGACCTCCTCTAAACTTTGAGCTTCCAAGGTTTTATCTTTGTGCCATGGCAAGAAATGCTGGTGATCTTAATTGGGATCTTGAGGAGTATGGTATACTATTCCTGTCAAGTGTGGTGGTGAGGCACAAATAAATCTGCTTTAATGACCGCTTTCATATTGTTGGATTTTACCAAAATCACTGTTCAAATTTGTTTGTTTCTAGGCATAGTGACCAATGTAAAAGCAAACATGAAGATTTCTTCTGTTAATTCTAGAAAAATTATAAAACAATTCCTTTTAGAAAACTGTTCACAATACCACCATGATGTTAAAACAGTAAATTACCATTGGAGTGGTTATTTTACTGTGATTAAGTTGCCCATTAACAGCTAATCACTTTTATTTAGCTTTTTTGCATAATACTGATGTAAACTGCATCCAACTTGTCTCGCGCGCAGCACTATTGTACTGCCTGCTGTGGCACAGAGTAATATTTAAATTGCCAGTTCTTATTTCACACCTGTTAGCTCTCTAATCCCCTCTGAAACTTGGAGCCCCACTGCCAAGTCACTGTGTACATGTTGTGCTGTAGCATTGTATAGCTGTACATCTGCATTGATAGAAATTTGCCAATGTCATATACACAACAAAAACTACATTTTTTTACAACATTTCTATCATTTTCCACTCTGTTGCACGCATCAGAATTCTTTTCTTCTATATATTCATGGGCAATGCTGGAATTTGCTGATCATCCTTAGTTGCCCTGAGAGGGTGGTTTGAGGTCTTCCCTTGAACTTGTGGCATAAAAGTGCTTCTACCACGATATTAAATAGGGAAACTCTAGGCATAGTTGGAGGTCAGGCGCTTAGCTCTCAACTAGGAGTGGATGGGACACCTTGATAACCTGACTTGGGGCTAACCACCAAATACAGTTTACATTCAGATGTGTGAAATGAACACATACATGTCTAACAATATTGTGCAATTTATTCCCTTTTTAGGTGACCCGGACCGTCCCTGCCGTAAGCGTCTGTCATCCCTGCCCTCAGAAATTGTGGAGGATCTCAAAATATTTACAGTGTTGAAATGCATAAAGGAGAGGCAATGTTCCACACACCTGAAAGTTAAAGGGACATTGATAATTAATGGTATATATTTTTATATTTTCATCAAAAACTTTCTAAAAGCAAATTTGGAAGAAAATTGTGTCCTTGTTGCAATGAGTGTATGTGCCCAGCAATTTAGATTCTGAAAACTGCATACATCTATATTATTTAGTTTTGAAATTCTGGGGGAACATTTCTGCAGGGTTCTATCAGACTTTGGCTGCTGTTTCTCTGGGGGTTAGGCTGATTGCCCACAGAGAAGTCTCAGTTTATTTTCAGAATAATTTACTATACAAAGTAAATATTAAGAAAACAGTCCTGTACTTGCTGGTAGAAAACTCCTTGTGAAAAGACCACATAAGTCATTAACTTTATCCCATTTCTTCTGCTGATACATCTACAGGGACCCAAAGATAATCTAATTAGAATATGTGGACCTAGCCGCCAATCTAATATCTCAAGCAGTTGAACTCCTTGTTCCCAAAAAATTAATCACAAGTTTGAATTTAAATGCAGCGCACTACTTGAAACTTGCTTGGATATATTGTCAGTTTTTTTCCAGCAGACGAAACATTATGTGGAATTTGTGTTATTGTTTTACATCTGGGGGGAAAAAGGCAATAAATATTACTCCAAGCACTCTGCTTGTATCACACTTCCTGTTGCACATTTGTAGAATAGCAAGGTTGGTAATTATGGAGACATCTGAAACTCAAAACTATTCTTTCTGCCTGGTTGGAGGTGAAGGTATGATCATAAGAACATAAAGCATAAGAAATAGGAGCAGGAGTAGGCCAGATAACCCTTCAACTTGCTCCACCCTATTATCAGGGCTGATCTTCTACCTCAAATCTAATTTCCTGCCCTATCTCCATATAATTTGATTCCCTTTTGTGATGAATAGTAGGGAGATGAGGATGGAACTTTTGAGAAGTGCACTTGCCAGCTGAGCAGTAAGTATGAGTCACTTAGACCTCCTTATCTTTCCAACTGCAAGGGAAAACACAGCAATAAGAGGTGTCAGTGGAAGTTATAAAGAAACTAAGAAATAAGGATGATGAAAGGGGAAATGCTCAACTTAGATTACCCAAGGCTTTGGGTAATTTGCTATGTCTTAAGGATGTCTGCACTTAAATGCTGAAGTATCTTGTATGACCTGAACAATCTTAGTCTACTCGATTGGCCTGTAGAACGGTGTGCGAGCTTAGAGACTGGATGTGCATGGGCATGTGAACACTCCTATTGAAATGCAATAAATCTCCACATATCCCAGCCAGTAACTGACACATCTCCTATCCAAAGTACCAGAATTGACTTTGAGGAGGATACTCCTTTCTCCTTTGCCTCAACGTCTCTCAAATGTTATGTTAATTACAAAGTGTCTTGCATTTACTTTGTTCTTGTGTTTCAGAACATATCCGTGGTGTGGAAATGTGCTCCATTTCAATGAACACTTTACAATACCAATGTGTTGTTGTGAAATTCAATAAACAGGCATATAAGAAGTTTACAGCACGTTCTGTAAGTTTGAATCCCTTGATGTTTAACTCTTAATATTGATTAAACTGCAGTATAAAAACACTGTATTAGGCCAGATTCTTCTATAAAGCCACACATCCCATTGGTTAGACTTACAATTGCATGTTTAGCTGTGAAATTTTTTTGTCCACAGCAGAATTGGAAATGTGAGCTGGTAACGGTACAGTGAAGGGAACAGAACATCAGAGACCTTTGATGAACAATGGGACCACCAGAGTGTCTCCTTAACATATGAGGTTAAAAGATTGAAAAAAAATGGCAAGGAATGAGGAGGGTGAATTCAATGTCAAAACAGACATGAAAGAAAAGTAAGGAAAAGAAAGATTGAATTAATAGAGAGAGAGAGAGGAAAGAAGAGACAGAAAGGAAAAGTAAGAATACATTAAACATTTTTATTTTTTTAACAACTGATAAACTGAAGGAATGAGACTCCATGCTTATAATTCTTTACTTTCTAGGGAAGAGGGAATTGCTAACTACTAGGGTAATATAATTACTGAACTTTATTTTCTATGGAGAGTTTAATGGGCAATTAATTTGCAAATGCAGCAAGTTAATGAAAATCATGGAAGTTAAATGGGAGATGTAATTTTCATGAAGTTAACAGTGGAGTATTGCGAATTGGCTAGTAATCTGTGGTGATTCGCAATTTACAGAGTATCTTTAATTTGCTGCCTGATTGTCATATAAGTAGCTGCATGTGTCAGTCAGACATGAAATGAAACACATTCAATAGGAATATTATTATTATCCTATATTATTAACATTATTATCTTAAATTGTCATAAAATCTACCCATTATGTTTGATAATAATGGTACAGGAGTGAAGAGATTATGTTATTGGACTAGTAATCCAGGAGTCTGGACTAATAATCCTAAAAACATAAGAACTAGGAGCAGGAGTAGACCATATGATTTCTTGAGCCTGCTCTGCCTTTCAGTAAGATATTGGCTGATCATTTAATTCAACTCCACTTTCCCACGCTGCTGCCATTTTTCATGATTCCCTTAGTGTCCAAAAATCTATCAATCTTATTCTTGAACATTCTCAGTGGTTGAATATTCATTGGGCTCAGTTAGCAAGATGGCTAGTATATGATGTAGAATTACGCCAATGGCATGGGTTCAATCCCTGTACCAGCTGTGGTAATTCATGGAGGCCTGGAGGCCTTACCCCATGCTTGTGGAGTGATGCCCCTCAAGGAGTTTATAATGAATTTTCTCTCATGGAGAGGAAAGATTGTGGTTGTTCCTGGACAATGGCTAATAGTTTACGTAAATTACAGACTTCAAAGATTGAGAACTCCAAAGATTTCCAAAGAAATTCTCCCTTTTTTGGTCCTAAATGATCAGCTGTTTACCCTGAAATTATAATCCCTTCAAAGTTCAATGTCCATCACCAAGTGGTTCGGTAGCACCGCTACAGACTGAGTTAGCTGAATCCCGAAGGACGTAGCTGCTAGGCTGGGTCTGTGGCAGGTGCTGAGGGAACCAACAATACTTGACCTTATCCTCACCAAACTGCCTGCTGCAGATGCATCTGTCCATGACAGTATCAGTAGGAGTGACCACCGCATGGTCCTTGTGGAGATGAAATCCTGCCTTCACATTGAGGATACCCTTCATTATGTTGTGCTAAATGGGCTAAATGGGATAGATTTCGAACAGATCTAACAACTCAAGACTGGATATCCATGAGGTGCTGTGGGCCATCAGCACCACAGAATTGTACTCAAACACAATCTGTAACCCCATGGCCTGGCATATCCCCCACTCTACCATTACCATCAAACCAGGGGATCAACCCTGGCTCAATGAACAGTGCAGGAGGGCAGTGCAGGAGCAGCACCAGGCATACCTAAAAATGAGGTGTCATTTGGTAAAGCTATAACACAGGACTACATCCACACCATGCAGCATAAGAAGGAAACAATAGACAGAACCATGCAATTCCACAACCAATCTATCAGATCTAAGCTCTGCAGTCCTGCACCACCAAGGCGTGATTAGTGGTGGACAATTAAACAGCTCGCTGGGGGAGGAGGCTCTACAAATACCCCCATCCTCAATGATGGGGGAGCCCAGCACAACAGTGCAAAAGATAAGACTGAAGCATTTGTTACAATCTTCAGCCAGAAGATTATGAGGGGCATGGACAGGATGGATAGGGAGCAGCTGTTCCCTTTAGTTGAAGGGTCAGTCACAAGGGGGCATAAGTTCAAGGTGAGAGGCAGGAGGTTTAGGGGGGGTGTGAGAAAAACTTGTTTACCCAGAGGGTGGTGACGGTCTGGAATGCGCTGCCTGGGAGGATGGCGGAGGCGGGTTGCCTCACATCCTTTAAAAAGTACCTGGATGAGCACTTGGCACGTCATAATATTCAAGGCTATGGGCCAAGTGCTGGTAAATGGGATTAGGTAGGTTGGTAGCTCAGGTGTTTCTCACATGTCGGTGCAGACTTGATGGGCTGAAGGGCCTCTTTTGCACTGTGATTCTGTGAAGTGCCAAGTGGATGATCCATCTTGGCCTCCTCTGGAGGTCCCCAGCGTCACGGGTGCCAGTCTTCAGCTAATTCGATTCACTTCAGGTGATATCAAGAAATGGATGAACACACTGGATACTGCAAAGGCTATGGGCTCTGACAACATTCCAGCAATAGTACTGAAGACTTACATTCCAGAACTTGCCACACCCCTAACCAAGCTGTTCCAGTATAGCTACAACACTGGCATCTACGTGGCAATGCGGAAAATTGCCCAGGTATGTCCTGTACACAAAAAGCAGGACAAATCCAACCCAGCCAATTGCAACCCATCAGTCTACTTGCGATCATCAGTAAAGTAATGGAAGGGGTCATCAACAGTGCTATCAGGCGGCACTTGCTTAGCAATAACCTGATCGCTGATACTCAGCTTGGATTCCAGGGTTACTAAGCTCCTGACTTCATTACAACCTTGGTTCAAAAATAGACAAAAGAGCTGAACTCCAGAGATGGTGTGAGAGTGACTGCCCTTGACATCAAGGAAGCATTTGACCGAGTGTGGCATCAAGGAGCCCTAGCAAAACAGGGGTCAATGGGAATCAGGGGGAAAACTCTCCACTGGTTGGAGTCATACCTAGAACAAAGGAAGATGGTTGTGGTTGTTGGAGGTCAATCATGTCAGCTCCAGGAAATCACTGCAGGAGTTCCTTAGGGTAGTGTCCTAGGCTCAACCATCTTCAATTGCTTCATCCACTACCTTCCTTCTGCCATAAGGTCAGAAGTCAGAAATGTTCACTGAAGATTGCACAATGTTCAGCACCATTTGTGACTCCTCAGATACTGACGCAGTCCATGTCCAAATGCAGCAAGACTTGGACAATATCCAGGCTTGGGCTGACAATTGGCAAGTAATGCTTGCGCAACACAAATGCCTGGCACTGACCAACGCCAACATGAGAGAATCTAACAATCACCCCTTGACATTCAATGGCATTACCATCATTGAATATCCCATCATCAACATCCTGGAGTTACCATTGACTAGAACTGAGTTGGATCAGCCATGTAAATACTATGGCTACAAGAACAGGTCAGATGTTTCCCTCATCTTCGTTGTGAGTTGTGCCTTTCACAACCTGGTGCTCCAAAGCGGTGATCCTTTGCCAGAGGGAGAAATGGAGGAGGATGAGAGCTCCTCGGAGGATGAAGATCAAGAGGCCCAGAAAGCACAGAGGGTGAGGAGGGTCAACTTCCATGGGATGATGCCATCAAGGAAGAACAACATCGAAAATGTGCTCATGCTACTTTAATTGCCATCAGATTTCAGGAGGAGTAAAGTGAAAGCAACAGGAGATGGCTACATTTCTCTTGGCCCTTAATGCCATTCCATTATATTGAAAGGGATGTCCAACCAGTCACAGCGAGAGTTAGTTCAGGATTTAGACTTGCACCATCAAGCCTCATGATTCACCCGGGCCATGATCTCTAAGAAGGTCAGCAGTGCCCCCTGCATGTACTCGTTCTGGGACGTGAGAGTTGACTAAACAGCGAGAACGCTGTGAAAACATACTTGATGTAGTCATTACCACATTAATGAGAAACTACAGAGACTGGTGAGATGAGGACACGGTTGGGTATTTCCTCCTCCCATCTCAGTCTTGTCATTTGATGCTACCACTGAGGAGACACAACTGCCACAAATCCCTCAAGTCTGGTGAGCTGCCCTCACACAATGATGTGTTGTGAGGAAAAAGGGTTACAAACACATTAAGCACACACTTCCAATAAAGATTTTAACATCTACCTGACATCACACAAGGGTGCGGAAACTACCTTTGGTAAAGCTGACTTCATATGAATGTGAAGCTCACAGAGGGGCATCACAGAGTTGGAGGATGGCTAAACCTCGAAATAGAAGGAGTCATATGTAAATAATCAGAACACCTTCAGTTGACCAAGCCATTCACACAGACATTAAATGTATTTACAAAAGTGCAATATTTTTACGATGGTTGCACATCCAAAAGTGATTTCAATATTTCTTAATTTTCCTAACCGTACTGCTACCCTTGGGTGCAGCCCTGATATCCGCAGGTGGAGGCAGCCTGCTGACTACTATGTCCTGATGTCTGTGATGGCCTTGGTGAATGTCCTCTGGTGGCCTGAGGCCTGGAAAGCCCTGGTCTGATAAGGGTCTCCTGCTAAGGGGCAGATGCACCCTCTTCGGCCTGAGCAGCTGGAGGAGATGGTTTCACAGGCAGAGACGATTCTGAGCAGCTGGACACCCTTGGAGTGTCCTGAGTAGAGGTCCCCCGGTGTCTGGGGGAGAGAGCCAGAATAAAGGGGCAGAAGCTTAATATTAAAGCTAGGCCATTCAGCAGTGATGTCAGGAACCACTTCTCCAGACAAAAGGCAGTGTAAAAATGAACTCTCCTCCCCAAAAAGCTATTGAATCTAGGTCAATTTATGTCAAAACTGAGATTGATAGGTTTTTAATAGGGATATGGGGAAGAATTTTCCGGTTGGCGGGCAGGACCCACTCGCCGGTGCGTAAAATGACATGTGGTGACGTTGGGTGGGTGTCCTGACGTCACAGCGCGTTATTTAGATTTTCAGTTTGGCAGGCACACAGCCGAGTTAGCTGCGCGCCCACTGAACTGTCAAAGGCCTATTAAGATCTGTTAAAAAACTAATTAAAATAGTTAAATGAGCTGCCCGTCCAACCTTAAAGTTGATGGGCGGGTGAATAGGCCAGGTGGCCTTTGTGTTTTTCATGAAACCTCATCCAATGGGCGGGATGAGATTTCATGCAGTGTTTTAAAATTCAATAAAAATTATTTAAAAAATTCATTGACATGTCCCAGCTCATGTGACACCGTCATATGAGGGGACATGATTTAAAAGTCTTTTTCTTCCTTTTATTTAAATTTTAAAACCTTAAGTTGATCTCCCTTAATTGGCTCGCCCACGGAAAATGGTGGCACGGACCCGATCGGGGGTGCCAATTGTGTTCGCGCATGCTTCCACCTGCCCCCACACAACCCCGCCACCCCCAAACGGGGGGACCATTCAGCCCATGGAGTTGAACAGGGTGAATTGAGTTAAGATGCAGATTAACCATGATCTAAATAAATAGCAGAATAGGCTGGAAGGACTGAATGAACTATTCTTGCTCCTCCTGTGAAGATTGGTGTGTTTACTCATTTTTAAAATTTGCTTCTGGGAAAAGCTGACTTGAGCCTTGCAAACAGCCAAGTTTCTTAAACATGGTAGAATTTCTAGCCTAAATCTCAAAAGTTCACTGCAAATTTTGCTGCATGTAGGTTCAAATAAATATGACCCTGAATTCCAAATTCCATTGTCATTGATCTATTGAATGAGAAAATGACAAATAACATTTCTAATTCTTTTATTACAGGTAGAAATTGAATATGACTGTTTCAGGGCTGCAGTGGCTGAATATACTTATGTGACACTTACAACAATCCCTTACTACTGTGATGTCTTTATAAAACAGGTGCACCAAGTAGGAGGTAAAAATACATGTAGCTTCCTGAAGTATGTCATATCAACCTGTCCTTGATGTTGCATTAGGTTATTTCTGATGTGCTATATTGAGCTGAACCTTTCAAAGAGTGGCAATCACTGTTGAATCACCACTTCGTTCCCATTTACTTACCTTGCACTGGAGCACCACATTTCTGACTGCAACCTCCGCATCAGGCCACATGAGAAACATGGAGTGTACCTGCTCCTGGAGTCCTCCCTTCATTGTGGAGGAGTATCAGGAGAAACCAAGTCACACCCCTTTTGTATGGCACTAGCTGCTGTATATTATAACCTGAAATGTCCCAAGGCCACTTTGACAAGCTGCGGAGAAAAAGTTGTGTGTAAGGTAGGTGAGTGAGGGGGTAAGGTGGCGGGTAAGTGGGTGGAGTTAGTAGTGGGGTGGTTGGGGTTGGTTGGGAGGATGGTCGTGGGGGGTAGTTGTAGTTGAGTGGTCCAGTGGGGAGTCTGGTGTGGGGGGGGTGTGGGTGATGGTGTTCAGCAGTATAATTACCCAGGTGTTAGAAATGATTTTCATCCTTCTAACTTTTCCTGGGTAGCTATTCTGGTAAGTAAGCCATACAACTTCTCTGACTCTAATTCACAGTTTTGGAGGGTTCCAAATGCAGGGTTATTGCCCAGCCTAAGTTGAAATTTCCCAGACCAGTCCCCTGGAGTCCTTGCATTGGCACTTCCAAGGGGTCTTGAAAGGCGTTTTCCAATGTACCTCCAGGATATGACTATCCGGAGACCAGATGGCCTTTATCTTTTACCAGGGGAGTAAAAGCATGAATATGTGATGAAAATTCATGAACATTGTGTGCTACTTAAAATCATTTCCACTTTTGACTGAAACTTCCCTTTCACTGCGCAAATCTTAGATGAAATTTGGTAGAGGTGAACATTACCAATATGGAACTAGAATTACTGCCATCTTAAATGGACAGAAACTTCCAAGCATAACTTGTTGATAATTTAATGTGCAAATAATGATATTCAGGGGAAAAGCACACACATTATAATTGGTGCATATTAAACTTCCAAACTTCCATGTCTAGGAGGTCTATTTATCCATCCGGGGTGGGGTGGGGTGTGGTGGAGAGCGGAGTTAGAATTTTATGATTATTCTTTAATTCTTGTAGGAGTTTGGTATCATAGGAATTCAACTGGCCCTCTTTTTCTTTTTCAGATTGCACTAATAAAGAGGTTGGAAGAAATATTCCAACTTGCATAGGTACAGTAATACTCTAATAAATTATATGATTCATGTGATATGTATTTCAACCTCTGGTATTTCATCATTTTCTTTTTTTTTTATTCCTGAAATCTCTTTGTGTCATACATTGACCTATAGGGCAGGTGGGGTGCCTATTTCTTAGTCTCTGTAATGAAATATTAAAGGCTGGATCTTGCAACAGGTTTCAGGACCCTGACGTTGAGCCAGCAGTGAGACTGGCTCAGAATCTTTCAGGAGATAGCCTCCTAATTGGCTGCCTCCACATTCACTGTCCTATTAAGGACGGTAGGTGGGGTGTCTATGCTGCTAGCTCATGGGGCTGGTGGCGCATGAAAGGTGGGTGCTGCTGAGTCGGGTTGGGAACTGCGAGGGCACCTCAACATGAGGGCGCCTTCACTGGGCTGCACAGTAATGAAGAAATAAACAAAATCTAGACAAGTAAGTACATAAGGATGGAAGGGAAACCTCTTCACTGGGTCAGGGTCAGCTGTGATTGTGGTCCTTCTTGCTTGCATTCCATTAGGGAATGGAGACTGTGGCTCCGATGAACTCCTTACTCCACTGTGTTGGCAACCTCTGCATGCGGTGAGGGCTGAGCTCTGCCAGTGACAAAATGCCAATGAGGCTGCAAAATCACCGTAATTGGGGTGTTAAGCAATGTATTTGGCTGCCCACCTCTGTGGATTGGGCAGTCGATTCAATCCCCAGCCTTTCCCTGGGAAAATTCCAAGACAGTGGGAATGTATTGGGGAGCCATCCCGCTTCTGCCTCACCCATTTTCCTGTCTTCCCAACCTCCAAGCCTGCCATCACAGGGCCAGAAAAATTCAGCCCTCCAAAGTTGGTGGCCAGTCCTTTTGTTTTTTGTGTACTTCACCATGGAGAAGTTCTTTTTAATCCTTTTATTGTTATGTAGCCATCATGAATGAAGCTAGAATTTGTTGTTCACCCTAGTTGCCCTCGAAAGGTGAGCTGATCCCTCTCGAATACAACTGAGCAATTTGCCAGGCCATTTCAGGGGACAGTTAAAAGAGTCAGCCACATTGCTGTGGGTCTGCAGTCACATAGAGGCCAGAACGAGTAAGGATGGGGGATTTCCATCCCTGAAGGGTGTTAATGAATGAGATGGATTTTTTTTTAAACAACAATTGAGGGGTTTCATGGTAACTATTACTGAGACTAGCTTTTTAATTCCAGATTTATTTATTTATTTAATTGAATTTTAATTCCTCAGCCACCATCATGAGATTTGAAACTTGTATATCTTGGTCCTTAGAGGCCTTTGTATTACTAGTACTATAAATAAAACCACTATTCTATCTTACCCTTTGTAGTTGCTTTGTGCCTCACATGACTTAGATCAGGGACTTACACTGGGGATTTACAATTACTTCACAGAGTAAAGAATGAAATAGACAAGGATTGAGTTCTAACATGTTCACTGCCTTTTGTCGTGTATATTTTCATAAAGCACAATACAATATAAGAACTTGTTAATCTCTCAAGGCTGGCTGTCAATGTGTACGATTTATAATTAGCAAGTTGGATGTTGGTGTATAAGTTTTTTTGATATCTTTTAAAGAAACTAACTTTTTAACTATAGAGTTGTTGAAATGCTAAAGCTATTAGTTGACAGTTCAGTAGGTTTTAGAATTTGAATACTAAATAAATTACTATTGACTTTCTTACCATATTTCAGCTGGTAAATTAGACTATGTTATTCACAAAACACAGAAGATATTATCTGTTCAAGTTTCTGACTTCGTAGAAGATTACGCCTACAATGTGCGTTTGTGCCACAAATGGTTTATTTGTGAAGATTTGGGAATCAATGCATTGGTAAATAAGCACTCTTTTGTTTCAACATATATTTTTTGAAGGAAATGAAATTTATGCCCTAAAATTTCTGAGCGGTCTGCTCTGCTGGTTCAAGCTTAGCTGTGTGGAACCTCAACCCACCCTAGCCCCAGGCTGCATACCCTGTTCCACATTCCAACGGTGGGGTTGTTTCAAGGCAATGCCGTGCCCCACTGATAAGCCTTTATAAATTGGAGTGATGTGATGTGGTCCCCTGAAGCCTTATTGTTCAGTTCTTCATGTAGCTTTGATGCCACTAGACAAAATAATCGAGCCTCTCCAAGATCAATTACTTATAATAATAAAGGATCCTGCAGTAATCATCCATGAGTTTCATGGAAGCCGTTTAAGGGTGTAAAGGATGGAATTTTTCAGGGAAGCCCTGGTGCTTTCCCCAACATGCCCCTATTATGTGGAGGGAGAAGGCTGGCAATTTGCCCACTGGCTTTCTGAGAAAATGGAAAGGCCAGGAAAAACGGACCAGGACATACCCAGGTTCCACACCAAATTTCTGTCTCATCCCTAAATCAGTCTTCTTCAGAGTTAATAATTTTGGTGTTGCACATTTGATTCTTTACTCCCTAATGTAATTGGATATTTGTTGTCACCATGGGATTGCTAAAAGTATTTTCATTTTTTTTTACAGATTAAAGTCCAAGACTCTAAAGAGGTCACCTTGCCATACTCTCAGCTGTTGCCCTGTTTGTGTATTGAGGTAATAAATGCACGCTACCGTGGTGTGTTTGCATCATTCTGTTGAAGAAGTATGATCTATGTTAGAAGATATCTTTGTCCTTTGCATGTGAAAGGAGAAATGTTAATCTGTTCTGTAAGATATTAATGACTCACCATGTACTGAAACTATGAAGAATTTAAAGAAGTGGCCAAATGCATATTTGAATTTTTAAAAAAATCACAATATTTATTTTAAATTGTTCTTAATTTAATCTTGTGATGTAAAATTTTTGCAGCTGTTGGGGGGAGAAGGTGAGGCACTACTAATGTCAATGACTCATCATCCAGAGGCCCAGACTAATGTTCTGAGCACATTGGTTCAAATCACACCACGGCAGCTGGTGGAATTTAAATTCAATTAGTAAAATCTGGAATTGAAAGCTAGTCTCAGTAATGGTGATCATGAACCTATCATCAATTCTTATAAAAACCCATCTAGTTCACAAATGTGCTTTAGGGAAGGGAATCTTCTGTCCTTACCTGGTCTGGCCTACATGTGACTCCAGACCCACAGCAATGTGGTTGACTCTAATTAACCTCCCTCTGAAATGGCCTAGCAAGCCATTCAGTTTAAGGGCATTTAGGGATGGGCAACAAATGCTGGCCCTTGAAAGAACAAAAAACTTCAGTGTTCCTATAAAATCTGTAAATCTTCTTTTCGTATGATTATATTCTTCTAAGGTTCTCATTTTATTGCAGCCAAAACTTGTTTTCACTTGTAAACTATCCCATGTTCACTTTTCTAATGAGAACTCTGTATCTGTGTTTTGTTGTATTTCCAGGGCTGGTCAGTGCTGCCTGATGCCAGGAGGGTACAACTTTGCCCATTTAAAAACTGTAAGTCCAAAAGTTAATTAAAAATCAGTCTTGCATGCTTTCTAAGTGACTGAACTAAACACATCTGGGGTGAAATTAAACTTGGGCAGAGACATAAAACAAATGGAATTGCTTTTGCTCCTGAATACCAGGCAGTGAGTGTAACAGAAAACTGGTATGAACTTCCTTTTTTTTTTTACCTCCCTTCACCCCCATTTACTTGTACACATCTATTGTATTACTTTGTTGTAGGTTAATCTGGAGTTTTGAATTGTCACATTTACTTATTGATTTAATTTTGCCTGCTTAAATTATATTTCACGCAGCACTCTTTTTATCCATAGAATACAATGACTTAGGTTTTCTCGCCTTATCCCATTAGTTTTCTAGCGGTTAGATGGCATTAGAAATGTGCTTGGGGATGATCTCGAGCCTGTGTACACCTAGCTACCTCCATCCAAAAGGGCAGGCCTGGTAGCATAACATGAACTGGCCATCTATGGGAAGTAACATGTACGTCATATTTCATTAAGGGTATCCAGTTGCATTGCATGAATTTTGCCTACAGAGATTGCCTGTTCTGTCCATAGACACTCAGTGCTCAATGGCTGGTAGAAGTGAGGAAATGGGGAGCAAGAAATCAATGCACATCTCTGGCCTGTGTATTTGCTCAGCCTGGCACAGACCCAGAGAGTCATGGGAATGTTGGAGGATGAGTAAAACATTTTCAGAACTAAAATGTTTGCAACCCCAGGCCTGCCATGTAAAAACCCTGCTCTTTTTCTCTTCAGCAGGGCACCCTGGCTGGCCCGCCTGAAATATGATACCAACTCTGAGGTCAGGAGACTTGCTGGGGTCAGGGAAACATCTCTGTGGTGCAGCAAGTTCCATCCTACCAGGGTGTGCATCAGTCATAAGCGGATGCAGAAAGCCTAAGACAATGGGCTGCATTTTACATGCTCCTGCCGGCGTGTTTTTGGCTGGGGGAACACGCCACCACCTTTCCACCCACCCCTGATCTCACCCCCATAATACAGGGGGAGGGGCAGGCAGGTGCTGAAATTGTCAGCCCACCCAGCATATTTAAATGGAAATTCAAGGGTTAATTAGGCTTGTTACCGAACCAATTGACTCTGATAATACGTTCCCACACAACACGTTTGGCGTGGGCAGTCGGGCGGGAGTGGACAACCTGATTTTAAAAAAAATATACTCTTCAAAGAGCGGGAAGGAAGGAGGGTGTTTTTATCTTCAGGGGCTGCTCTTTGCCTATCAGGGTCAGCTCCCCTAAGATAGGACCCACTCCCTGCCCAAACCCTCACTGCCCAAGATCCTGGACTGACCTGTTTCTGGAGATCCATGGGCCACCTTCCTTCTCCTCTTGCAGTCCCTGCAGTGCCCACTAATGCGCTCATGGCGATGCTGGGACTAGTGAAGCTGCCAGCCAATCCAATTGGCCCACAGCTCCTGAGGGCAGGGCTTCCTCCCCCTTGAGGGACGAAACTCCCACTCGGTGCTTGTTTAGCCTGCCAGCAGCGCGTTATGGCTGTGGGGCGGGCTGGCATGGAGCGGGTCAGTTCCACACTGACTCTTTCTGGAGGGAGCAAGCCGTCTGCCCTCCTGTAATATTCAGCCCAATGTATCTGAACAATCAAATAATTTTGACTTAGAGTAAATTATCTCCTTGAAGAGATAATACCTCAAGGGCCTTAGGGATGTCTTGATAATTCCAACCCACATACCCACTTTCTCCTCATCCCTCAATGTCTTCCCTACTTAAAAAAACTCTTGTTTCTTTAGTCTGTTTATACTTTTATTCAATAGCCTTCCCTGGTAGTTTATGTCATAACTCTATTATCCTTTCAGTGAGAAAGAGCTGCTTGACTTCTCTTCTTACTCCCGCACAAACTGATGTGATTTAATGCCATGAAATATTATCATTGTAGTTTCTTGATGCTGAATCAGATTATAAAATAATTAAAATAGAGTGTGGCCTGAGTTTTGGGAAAATGAGCTAATCTTTAATTTTTTTTTGCAAAATATACTTTATTCCTAAAATATCTGAATGGACATTACAAAACATTTCTAAATTGCCATCACAAAAAGTGCAATCAGATTCAACTTTTACACATGGATCATGAGGTGCTTCAGTACAATCAATGAGCATTACAGTCATTTCAATATGGTCATTACAGACAGTCAGACAGTGCAGTGGTATTGCAGCACTCATACTGCATTCTGAGGTGCTTCAATACAATTATAATACAATTAGCATTCAGTGCATACATTCATTGTGAGCCGTACAGCCCAAGGGGGTCTATACAATTCCCAGCCCCTCAGTGCACTATGGTAGAAAGGTCTTAGGCAGTGACCACTAATCTTTAAGATTTCTGGTAATTCACTAATATACATCAAGGGTGGGAATTTACGGTCCCGCCGAGGTCAATGGACTTTTGAACAGCTCACCACATTTTACAGTTTTGTTCCTGCTGCGATGGGGCCATACAATTTGACCCCAAGTATCTCATTCTTCCTGTACTTTATTCCATGCAATGTACTCCTTTATGTATTACAATCATTTTGTGCAGAAAGCTCCCATTTAACATGAATATTCACCCACTCTATCAAACCCAATGTGATTCAGCACAACCAATCAAGCCAAAGTGAGCATGCTTTTCAGAGAACTGTTTCAATTTGTAATACAGAGATGGATTTTGGTGCAATCTGGAACTTTTACATCTAATATCTTGTTTTCTCGAATCACCAAAAGTTATTTTTCTAATGTGTAAAATGAAACAAATTCGTTTGTAGACTAACAATTACTCCTATTTAGCAAATCAATGGTCATCAGTTCAGCCATTTGAAAATTGGAGAGATGAGAATACAACGTAGTTACTTCCAGGAGCTGAATTTGAATCTAACCTATAGCCTTTTGATTAGTGTTGTTTTTCTCATACAGCTGTTAAAATATTTTTGACTGCTATTACGAAAATATTCTGGTAGATATATGAATCAGTATTACCAAAATGCTTTCAAATTTAACACTAGTTTAGGACTTTTAGAGAGGCCATTAAGGTAACAGGTTTCACAAGTGGAAGTACTTTGGTGCAGGGTGCAGTACTTTGCTTCGATGTGGTGTACTATAAAAAGAACTGCCTAGTTTGTGTCCACTCAAAATTTAGCATAATTCATGTCAATTTGTCAATTTCAACAAGAGGCCTTGGAAATTTTTGCTCAAGTATTAAGGTATTTGTTATGTTCTTTTCCTTTGTCTGTTATGTTAATGAAAGTATCAAGTTGGTTTAGGGATAGGTTGGTTGGTTGGGGGAGGGTGTGGGGAATGGAATCTTTCCACTTATTTCTACTGGTTTTGCACCCATATTCCATCATACCCTGGGTGAACCAGAGCAAAAGATCAGGACCTTAAAACTTTGGACATCCAAAACCACTTGTGCTTGTATTTTACTCTAGTTCAACACTCAATTCACAATAACCAGGTGCTGCCCACAAAACTGGCCATGGCCTAGGCCAAAATTGCATCTAAGATTCCATCAATTGTAATGCTCCAAAAAATGTTTGTTAAATTGCACCCATTTTCTTGGGTACACAGATGCTAATAAGCTCTTTTTAAGGATTTTTCTATATCAAAAGATATTTAATTTACTAAGGGCAGAATTTTCCATTCTGGAGACTAGGATTGGTGGTGGAAGTGAAAGTCTGCTGGAGAGCGAAGCAGCTGAACACATGAGATGTTGTGCTGTTCAGCTCATTAACCATGCAGCAGCGAGGAGCACGTTGAATCTTGTGGCAGGGCGGGCAGGAAGTAGCTCATCCCGCCGTCACCTCATAGGCGCCAATGTCTGGGTGCCATATTTGAACGGCACCCGGACAGCCATTCACTCCTCTACTCTGCTCCTTGACTCCTGACTCAGTCTTGTCCCTTCCCTGTGCTCAGCCTTGGCACAGTGTGTGTGACAGGCAGCTGATATCTCTGTGACATATGAACGGAAGATGAAAGCAGAATCTACAGGCCTGAAAGTCCAGGAAGAAGGTCTCCCTCACCAGGTGCACGCCATGTACACTTGTGAAACAGAACGTTCTAAATTCCTCCTAAATTTGGAGGGGGGAGCAAAATTCCGGTGTGTTGGGCTTTTAATGAGCATGCATGAGATGCAAATAGGGTCCTAACATAGATCAATGGAAGCCTCTATCCACCTTTAATGCGCCATGAAAGTAGGGAGAACAAGATTCCAAACTAACTTCCCAATGTCAGGAAACTGATTTTTGCCCCCCCACCTCCCGCCAAGACTTGCTTCCTCACCCACAGCAATTCCTGCATGGTGGGAGTGGAAAATGCCACCCTAACAACCCAACTAGTGCATACCAATTAAACTACCGATTCAGTTCAGTTTGAGTTTTTACAAGTAATTTTCAGTGAATTTAAATCAAGTTACTCACAGGCAGAGAACAAGACTCATTAAAAATGGTTACTTTTTGCTGATTATTACATGTTCAGCTGCATTAATATAACAACTTTTTGTGCCTATTGTAACACTTTAGTTGCAAATATTCTTCAAGCCAGTTTCTCATATCTAACTTCAGATACAGCTGAACTCTGGAATGGCATAACATATGATCATGTAACACAGGAGTTGGCATGGGAACTGGCCTGCCCTGTGGAGGTTGGTGTAAACCTCTGCTGGATGACTGGGAGCAATGACCATTGCATTGATCTACAAGACTCCTTCTACAAAGTACAACAAAAAGTAAGTACAGGTATTTAGCATTTAATGCAAAGCCAACAATGATAACATGACAAGTCCAGAGCAATACTTTTCTAGAATTTAGGCTGAGAGAAAATGTAATAGATACTTTCAATGAGAGTGACAAGATCAATAGTATTATTTTGCTGGTTTATGAGTCAGTGACCAGGGGGCATGATTTTACGGATAACAAAGGAAAAGCTATTAAAAGCTTTTTAAAAGCAAGTAAATGAATATTTTAAAAAATAATTAAGGGTTGAGAAAAGGGCAGAGGAATTTAATTCAGCATTTGGCTATTTCAAAGTGCAATGAATAAATCAGTAATTTGCACAGTACATCTTGAAACAAGAAAACAATTTTTTTATATATTGCTAATACTGAGAATGTAACTGTCCTTTTAAGAATAAAACTATGCAGCCACAAATTGACCTTCAACATGATAAATGCTTTCTAATTTGAACCATTTCCAATTTATAAGTGTTTAATGTATGGTGTAGCTACTTCAGGAAATGCTTTCCACTTTAGAAATCAGGATGATGGAATGACATTTTTCATTCAACAACTTTTTTTTTCATATTCAGTTATTTCCATTTTCTGGTAGGTTATAAGATTTTAATAGTTCTCCCAACAGAAACCTGGCCAATCGTGTTCCCAGCAAATTGGAAAACTGAAAATGTAATGCCAATTCTGAAGATTATAGGAAACTAAACACAGCAGCAAATAGATGCAGCTCAAATTCCTACAGGGCAGTTTCCAAAGTTTGAAAGAGTGACTCACAGGCCCATAACAATGGAACTCTATCTATATATTAATGCTTTGAAATAATCAGATGGATTTTGCAGAGAAACGATTGTGGAAGTCAAAATAAAAGCAAAAAACTGCGGATGCTGGAAATCCAAAACAGAAACAAAAATACCTGGAAAAACTCAGCTGGTCTGACAGCATCTGCGGAGAGGAATACAGTTCATGTTTTGAGTCCAAATGACTCTCATTCTCGGATGCTGTTAGACCTGCTGAGTTTTTCCAGGTATTTTTGTTTTTGATTGTGGAAGTCAGCCTTGATGAGCAAAGGTCAAACTACAGCCCAGTTGTAAAACATTGTACCTTGAATAGCAAATTTCTTGGTTTAATTTGATTTTCCTGCTTTGTATTTGCAATGACTTTAAAAAAAATAATTTTACATGAGCAATAATATAATATACAGCTACACATACCATCACATAAACTGCCTCAATCTTTCAGCAGGTGGAATGATTTAATCTGCAGTGAGATGAGGCTGAATATAAATTGTTACTCAGTTTTATATTACAGCCAATAAGTGAACACACAGAGCAATAAATACATCAAATCTACTTACAATTTTGCCTTGAGCCCTCTTCATAAATAAGAAACCACACCACCCTGTCCTCATTAGTGGGCTGAAATATTTGCATTTGTTCAGTCCCAGCATGAAATCAGATCTAAGATCTGCAGTCCTGCCACATCCAGTCGTAAATGTCATTGGTCAATTAGACAACTCGGCGAAGAAGGAGGCTCCACAAATATCCCCATCCTCAATGATGGGGGAGCCCAGCACATCAGTGCAAAAGGTAAGGCTGAAGCATTTGCAACAATCTTCAGCCAGAAGCCCCGAGTGGATGATCCATCTAGGCCTCTTCCAGAGGTCCCTAGCATTACCACAGATGCCAGTCTTCAGCCAATTCGATTCACCCCATGTGATATCAAAAAACGGCTGAAGTCACTAGATACTGTAAAGGCTATGGTCCCGGACAATATTCTGGCAATAGTACTGAAGACATGTGTTGCAGAACTTGCTGCACCCCTAGCCAAGCTGTTCTAGTATGGCTACAACACTGGCATCTACCTGGCAATGTGGAAAATTGCCCTGGTATATCCTGTACACACAAAGCAGGAAAAATCCAGCTTGGCCAATTACTGCTCCATCAGTCTACTCTCGATCATCAATAAAGTGATGGAATGGGTCAACATCAGTGCTAGCAAGCAGCACTTTCTTAACAATAACCTGCTCACTGATGCCCAGACTGGGTTTCGCCAGGGCCACTCAACTCCTGACCTTTTATTACAGCCTTGGTTCAAACATGGACAAAAGAGCTAAACTCCAGAGATGAGGTGAGAGTGACTGCCCTTAACATCAAGGAAGCATTTGACTGAGTGTGGCATCAAGGGGCCCTAGCAAAATTGGAGTCAATGGGAATCAGGGAGAAAATTCTCCACTGGTTGGAGTCATACCGAGCACAAAAGATGATGGTTGTGGTTGTTGGAAGTCAGTCATCTTAATCCCTAGACATCACTGCAGGAGGTTCCTCAGGGTAGTGTCCAAGGCCCAACCATTCAATTGCTTCATCAATGACCTTCCCTCCATCTTAAGGTCAGAAATGGGGATGTTCACTGATGATTGCACAATGTTCAGCACCATCATTGACTCCTCAGATACTGAAGCAGACCATTTCCAAATGCAGTAGGACCTGGACAATATCCAGGCTTGGGCTGACTAGTGGGAAGTAACATTCATGTCACACAAGTGCCAGGCAGTGACCATCTCTAACAAGAGAGAATCTAAACATCATCCCTTGAAGTTCAATGGCATTACAATCACTGAATCCCCCACTACCAACATCCTGGGGGTTACCATTGACCAGAAGCTGATCAGGACCAGCCATATAAGTACTGTGGCTACAAGAGCAGGCCTGAGGCTAGGGATCCTCTCCTGAATCAACTCCTGAATTCTCAAAGCGTGTCCACCATCTACAAGGCACAAATCAGGAGTGTGATGGAATATTCTCCACTTGCCTGGATGAGTGCAGCTCCAACAACACTCAAGAAGCTTGACACCATCCAGGACAAAGCAGCCCACTTGATCGGCACCCCATGCACAAACATTCACTCCTTCCACCACCGATGCACAGTAGCAGCAGTGTATATCATCTACAAGATGCACTGCAGGAACTCACCAAGGCTCCTTAGACAGCACCTTCCAAACCCATGACTACTACCATCTGGAAGGACAAGGGCAGCAGACATGTGGGAACACCATCACCTGGAAGTTCCTCTCCAAGCCACTCACCATCCTGACTTGGAAATATATCGCCATTCCTTCACTGTCGCTGGTCAAAATCCTGGAACTCTTTCCCCAACAGCACTGTGGGAGTTTTTACATCACATGGACTACAGCAGTTGAAGAAGGCAGCTTACCGCCACCTTCTCAAGAGTATTAGTGATGGGTAATAAATGCTGGCCTAGCCAGTAATGCCCACATTCCACAAATGAATTAAAAATAGGTCAGCCTGGAGCTGGGAAAATTGCTGTGGAGGTGGGAAGAGGCCCTTAAGTGGTCATTAATTGGTCATTAAGGATCTCAGGTAGAGGCAGAGCAGGAAGGTCAACCATGGGCCCTTCTGCCCTGAATTTGCTTCCAATGGAGGCAAGAAGGCTTTGGGTATTGGTCCCAATATCAACCCACCAGATTTTCAAACTCGCCCACCTCCTTCCTCTCCCCGGGCGAGGGCAGAAGATTCCACCCATTTCTAAGGTACATAACCTGGGCCTTATTTGTAAAAGATTTCATCAATTGATCTAAAATATTTAAGTCTCTGTTCATTTGTTTCCAGTGTCCACAAAAAATTGGGGTGAGGCGTGTATCTCAAGCTTTGACCCGCTCCCTATTCCAGGGGATTTCTGTTGAACTGCACCTAATACTGGCCTTTTCTCTGAAGTTCTACTCTTACCAACCAGTTCATGCTGTGTGCTCCATTTCATTTGAACCACAATGTGGAACCCTGATATGAATTTAAAAGGCGAGAGCAGTTTAAAAGTTCATAGGTCCAAAACATTGCAGGGCCTATTAAGTGTTGACAGTAGGAATCTTTTCTTCATATAAACAGTGATTCATACATGGAATTAATTCCTGGATAGGGTGAAGCTGAAGTCCCTGGCATTGTCAATTTTTTTTAGACACAATTAGGGTAATTAAGGGTTACTCTAGATGAATGCACTAAAATGAGCTGTATGGCATTCCTCACCTATAATTATCTGGAGGCAAACTTTATATGCATATAGTTTTGTTTTAAAACACTCAAGTTAATTTTTGTCTGGAAATAATATTGGCTATTTCAATTACTTTGTTGTATAGGTCAGGTATTCACGTGTAGATCCACATCCAAGGCTCTGTGTAAAGGTAAAGCATTTTCCATTCCTTCATCGTTAACTAGAAACTAAAGAATTCTCTTTATGTTGCAAAAGCCCACCTGAGCCTGGTATTGTCTGCCACACACATTCCAGCTATGGACAGCATTCATGAGCAGTAATCCTGGCTGAAGGTTTTTATTTCTTATCCAACCTACAGTTGCTAAGGTGAATTGTGGTACTCTCATTGTTACTGAATTGTTGAAATCAGATTATTTGAGTGCAGGTGGGATCAGAGCTCGGATCTTTTGATATGTGTGGCTGAATTAAATGCTAAGTTTTCTAGCAGAGCATTCTTTATGTTTTCTGAACAACCAAATGTGCAGAGTTGGAAGTATAATGGCAAATACAGAAACTTCTTTTTGGAATGGGATAAGTGTTGTTCTTTTAAATATGATTTAAGGGAATCTGCCCTGTTCATGTGTACTTTATGAAGCTGTCTATCCTTCTGCATGCAAGTGTAAAGTATGAATATTTTGCAGACTTTTAACATTTTAAACGCAAAGTATTTTTGTACTCCTCATCCTAACCTGAATGTATTACATTTTAAACTTGCTTTACAGTTTACCACAGATGAGGGTTTTTGGGTCAGATGTCCTTTTGCTTCTGGATATATACCAGGTAAATTTTAAGAAATAAACGTACTCTCCATGTGGTTTGGCACTGAGCCACACAGGTCGTGTAATGTCTCAGGTTTAATCTCTGGTCTGTTCTGAGTTAGCTGACCTCAGTCAAGGCAGAGGCTGCAACACTACAACTGAGTTAGACAGCTGTGGTTTACACTCTGTGTCGCATGTGGCTTTATGTGCTCGTGTGAAAATCTCTGTGCACTAGTTTAACATAGTCAGCAATGCATTTAAGGAACCTAAAGTGAATCTATTAACCAGTGAGTGACTGGAGGAAATTAAATCTCATGATTGCTTTCTGGGGGTCTTGTGGAAAAGTGTGTGCATGTGGACAGTTAGTTAAGGACCATATTGGGCTCGGCTGTGATACTCTCCAAGCTGGATAGTTTCTTGACATTTGCTTAGAGATGGAACCATTGACCCTCTATTAACAATAAAAATATTGAAAATAAAGTTTCAAAAGTTGTCAAAATGCTGACCTGATTCCTGAGTTTTTCTTAAAGTTTTGAATAGAGAGGTTTAAAAAAAAAATCAATTTTTATATTGGCTGGGCAGGACCGGAAATTTCCGCTGGTCTATCAAATTTTCCATTCTGCCCACAACGATTCCTGCCACAGACGGGGCTGGAAAATCCCGGCCACTCTATTATAATGAAGTTTAAAAGGGTGGGGACATCTTGGAGATGCGTTAGTAAATTAGAAATCTGGAAAGGACAAGTTTTTCTTTATAGCTCCCAAGGCAAGGGAGGCTGCCCAGAATAAACCAAAATCTGGCATGCTCTGATTTGACTTAAAGAGCAGCCAACAAAAAGAAAAATACCTGAGGCACACCTGTTCAAAAAGGTATTGTTTACGTTCATTCATACATTAAATGACTGGAGGTGTGCAAACATGTTCAGGTGAGATAATGATAGGATGGTGCAAAAATATACCTTGTTACATCTCCCATGCTTCAACCAGCAATTTGAAGACATTCCAGAGCGTTATGTCTGAGGATTTTATCCCTTTCATAAAAAGAACCCAAAACCTAAAGCTTGGGAATCTGCTCATTCTATGCTATGAGGACTGTTTTAGGGTTAACTGATTGTTGCCATCCGGTTTTCTTTTGTTTTAATAGAATTGCTTTTTTCCCCCCCATCTGAGTCAAATGCCCTGCTAAAGAACTGTTGGCTGAAATTCCCTTACGGTTTTCAACTTATGTAGTTGAACTGGAGCACCTATTTGGCTAGAAGCTGCTGAAAGTGTCAGCAGACTGTCACAACTCACCAGGGATAGTGCGGCGTAATATCAAGCCTGACCCCAAGTCACAACAAACGTGAAAAAGGTTGATCAAACCACCAGATTGCCCCAATTCTACCTAACCGTTTAATTTAGGTTAACAGAATACGAGCATCAGGTTTGTAAGCTTAATAAGTAAACTTAACTGTTTATTGAACAGACTGTCATTAACCAGTGGCAAAAGAGAGAAATATGAACTGCTAATTTCTAACACCATAATTTAAACTCTACCCCCTTCTTAAAACCCTAGACACACACATACAAGACACATAAAACACACAAAAACATGGATTTTAAGGGTGGGATAAAACAGTTCAATAGCTCCAATTCCAGAGTACAGGATTTGCTGGGTTGATTTTGATCGACATTTTCCAAATTCCTTTCAGTTCTTGTGAGGTGACATGAGGTGGTCTTCCAGCACTTTCAGTATTTAGTTGACTGGTTGAACAACTTGCCTTTCAATACCTTGTACATTGATTTTCCCCTTTGCCTCATGACAGGGGTTTTCAGAGAGAGAGTATGTTATAGAGAAAAGAGGAGGAAAATAAAACCGCTAGCTATTATTGTGGAATTACTAGAATCTTCCACACATAGGAGAAAGAGGTTTTAGGTCTTGTTCCATTCAGGCTAGGAGCTATTCAGCTGCACTGCTCTTCACACAAATCCTGGTCAGGAGCCAATTAAAATGCTGTTGACAGGCAGCTCCTTTGGTCCAGGACTCCTTTCCGGCACCATCCTGCCTTTCATGGCACACTCTGTTCCAGGACGGAAACTAGTCTCTAGTGGACATATCTTTTAAACTGCTGCCATTGTAATTTTAAAATCCACATTCCAACAGAAAATAAAATGTTAGGTTCTTTACAACAGTCCAACAGAAATAAAAAGACATGTTCTTTACAAGACCTACCGTGAAATAAATACACTGCTAGACACAAAAGTCTTATGCATAAGACAGCAAACTCCATGGGAAGAATTTTCCAGTCGGCAGGCGGGGGCAGGGCCCACTTGCCGACGTATAAAATGACGTGCGGTGACATCCTGATGTCACTATGCATCATTTAGATTGTCAGTTCGGCAGGCTCGCAGCCGTGTCGTCTGCACACCCGCCAAACTGTCAAAGACTTATTAAGGCCATTAAGAAAGTAATTAAAATTGTTAAGAATGCTGTCCATCCAACCCTAAGGTTGGTGGGCAGGCAAAGAACCCAGGCGGCCTTCGCATTTTTCATGAAACCTCATCCATAGGCGGGATGAGGTTTCATGAAGGGTTTATTAATTAAATTAAACTTTTTGAAAAAATTAATGGACATGTCCCAGCTCATGTGACATGAGGGGACATGTCCTTAAAATCTTTCTTCCTTTATTAAATTATTCAAAACGTAAACTAATCTCCCTGAGGCAGCTCTATGCCTCAGGGAGACTTCTGCGATTCTTCATGCACATGCACGAAAGAGTGCAGGTCCTGACTCAGGGAAATCCCCGCCCACCCGCACAGGGAGTGCTTAGCGCTTTCGGGTGTGTGTCATGCTGGGTGGGCCTTAATTGGCCAGCCCACATAAAATGGGGGCGCCAATCAGGTTCGCGCCAGCCCCACACAACGCCCCCCCCCCCCACCCCCCCAGCAAAGGGGCGGGGGGGGGGGGAGGGGTGGAGTTCAGCCCCATGTATGGTATGTGTAAATGGAATAGATCTCGACTTTACATGGCAGTACAAAAAGGGTGATAGCGAGGTAACACCCTGTTTAACATGGCTCCCATTTTAAATTTCCATTGATTTCAATGGACAAGATGTATAACGGGTTGTTAATTTATTATCACTTGTTTTACACTGTCCCGCAAATGTCTTCAGAATTACATTTTGCATCAGATCCAGAGGTTTAAGATTCCTGATCATGGATGAGATGTGCGCTGCCTCAAAGCTATGAGTGTACGATTTTCAGAACAGACACCTAATCACAGTTGTCACAGTTAATAACTGTATTTATTTATAGTTTGGAACATGAGTACTGATGGGCAGTTGGAGAAGCTGCAGCTTACGTTCATGACTCAGGATAAGGCTGAATTCAAGATGGCTCTGTGCAACAGAACTGCACCCCACAAGTGTGAACCACTAAAGGAGCTATATGTTACGGCAAATACAGTGAGTTCATGTTGAGTTGTTGATTAGACCACAGGTTAGTCCATGCAGCTAATGGCACCATAAATGTTAATATATTGCAGTTTTTGCAATATTTTTGCCCCAGACTTGGGAATGCTTGTCAATGTTCAGATATATTAAATATCTACAAAAGACAGTCTTTCCCAATGAAATTAAACTTAAATTTGACTTAAACTTTTAACATTTGCTTTTTGCATCACACAATTAAATTATTTACTTTTTAGTTTGTTATTCTGGTACATATTCATAATAGAGTTAACCTTCAAAACTAATCTCGTTCTGCATTTAAAATGAACATGATATGGAAAGAAAAATCACATTGCCTTTGGTCCTCCTGCCATATAATTTGAATACTGTTTTTTAAAGTTCAACTAAAAAGGTTTGCAATCGCTTGAAAATTGCTCATTGATTTATATTTTAGATTCTGTGTCAAAGTAATATGTTAAAATGTTTTGATGTGTTACAGATTGGGGCCCATTCTAGGGTTTTTAACTTGTCTTATGAAGAATGTGGCAGCAATTTTTGTGTGCAGGTAGGTGAATGCTATCTCCTAAGCAAAGATAAATTAATCTATCTTTCCTCTAAATTTTCACGTCCCATTCTGAAGCTAGAAACTCATTGTGATTAAATTTGACGAGCGATTGTGGTCCTTTTTGATATCTTATTCCTATATCAGACAAACCAGGCTTGGGAAGGGGATACAATTTGACCTTGGGCTTAGCGTTGTAGTGCATGCCCTGTCTTCATCAGAATACATCCAGCAGGGGTTTGCTCGAAAGCAATTCAGAGCAGAAAGCCTGGATCATTTGGTTCCTTCTCTAACCAGGGATGATTAAGCTGTTTTAGCCCTTCACTCACTGCTAGTTGCTTGAGGTCAGCCAACTAATTTCTGGCCATAGACTGAGGCCCATGAGCTTCTAGTCAGTACATTTGTCCATTGTGCTGTCAGGGTTTCATTGATTTTTTAAAAAAGATGCACTAATTAACAATTGATAACACAAATCTAAATAATTTGCCTTAACAGGGATGGCGAACGGATATAGAATACTCTGCTCGGATTCAGTTCTGCAACATAATGTGCAGTAAGTAGCTGATTTATCTTCTCTGGAAACACATCTCCAATGCTGCTAAGATCCACAGTATTCTGCTTTTCAATTTCTGCTAAGAAATCTGTTTGAAATAACTTGATACAATGTGGAGTTCATACTATTAGGGTGCTGCACTGTTAAAGGCACAATCTTTTGCAAGGGGTGTTAAAGTGAGGCCCCATTTCCTCTCAGATGGACATCAAAGATTATGTGGTACCATTTGTGAAGAGAAGGGGAGTTCTCCCTCATGTCCTGGTCAATATTTATCCCTCAATCAACATCACTAAAAGCAGTTTATCTGGTCATTAGTGCTTTGCCATGTGGGAGAGCATGCTATTTGTAAATTGGCTGCTGAGTTTCCTTTGTTATAACAATGATTACATTTTGAAAGTACTTCATTGGATGCAAGTTGTTCTGGGATGTCCTGAAGTTGTGAAAGGCGGTGGATAAATGAAAGTTCTTTCTAGTAATTGGGACTGTGGAAGTTATGAGGCTGAATTATTTATGTGATATTAAGTAAAGATGGAATAACATTTCACCTGATATGATCCACATAATAGTTGTGGACAATTACTTAGGAGTGTATTAATAATGACACCAATCTCAAGTGGAAATAAATAATTACCTTTTACTTTAATCTGTGCAACAAGATGTAAGGCAGATTGATCTGTTGGCTCAGGTTATGGCCAAGTTTGAAGAGAAAAGCTATTGGAGTTGCATGGTGGCACTGTGATTAGTCCACTGGTGCTTCAAGTGAGGGGACACGGTACTCCATTGTGTTGAATTTCTGATCTTACCTGTTCTGGGCAGAGTTGCACTGATCAGAGGACTAGACAGCTGAGTCTTTGCCAACACTGATCGCAAGTGTTTGGGATGGATAAACGTCTGATCCAAAGTGCTCATCAAACCCCAGCATTTGGAGATTCAGGTTTTTTGACTTACCCTCCTCCCATGGTCAAGAATGTATGCTGAATAGCCTGAATGAGGAAAAATCAGAAATAAAGTCCGTGTGTGTCAACATAGGAAGCAAAACACACATTTAACTTCAATAAGAAAACAAACAGTTGAAAGATTTGCTCTGAGTAGTAACACTGTCATTATAATTACAATATTTCGTTTTGTCATGACGTTGAATTTATTCTTGGTATGTGGAAAATGCACTTATTGTCTACTCTTACTTGCTCTGAGGATGTTTTATACCAGGTAGGGTGGGACTGGAGTCAAATATGGACCAAAGGAGTTGGGATCTGCAGGGTTCTGAGTCTGGAGGACAACAGTGAACTAATTAGGAGTTTACAATGGTCCAGCAACTTTCATGGTTATTTTATTGGTGACTGCCCACAAATTCCCAGTTGCACAATTTGCTATGATTGGGTTTGAACTCCTAACATCCTAGTGGCTAAGTCCAGTACCATAATTAATAGGCTGTCATAACTGTGATAGTATAAAATAGTGACCGTGGCAGTTTCTTACCATAGCTTCAGAGGAGTGCCAGAAGCTAAGCCGGGACCTGGGTGTGCTTGGTCCTGGCTTTCTGTGATGATTTTGTAGGGTTGGAACCTTGGACTACTCTTATAAGGTTATTGACCTCTGAAAATCTGGCCATGGTGGGTGTTGGTTTCATGGGGACTCTGGAGCTCCCTGGACCAGAACTCTTTCTGGCCTCTGCTGTTGCGGCAAGGTAGAAGTGAGGAGATCCATGTGCACCCATAGCCTGCTGAAGGCATTCAGATCACAGAAATCTCTTCCATCCCATGGAGCTATTGTTGAGCCAGTAATCATGGATCAGGCAAACTCAAATAGACATTTAGCTCAGCCAAGGTAGAATTTTGGCACAGATGTGAAGGTTTCTTCTGGTCACGTATCTGGTAGCAACAATGTATACATACTGAGAAAATATGCTCAGGTGTCTATATATGATAATGAGAGTGTAAACATAGGCCCAGATTTTTGCCACAATGGAGGGGATCCCCATTGTGGCAAAAATAGTGGGAATGACTGAAAATCCTAAATCCTACCCCTGAACACATCAATTCCCATTTTCTTGGGGGCAGGGTGCATTTCACACATGTGCAATTTACAGAAGCAGCTGATCATTTAAATCATCAGTTGCCTTCACTGAAATGGGATTTTGATGAGCCAGGAGTGTGAAACCTGAAATGTGCAGATTGGACCAGGTAAGAGCAGGTCTGAACTTTGTGGATTCATTTGGATAGCCAGGGTATATCTTTGGGAGAGGTAAGGTACCTCTTATTCCTGGGCACCTTTGGGGCAAGTTAGGTGCCCTTTGGAACTGTAAAAGTAGGCATCATTGAAAGTGCGTAAACTCAATACTGTCAAGTTCATTGGAACTGTCAGCAGACCTGTTAAAGTCAACTGTCCAAACTGTCAGAAGCCCCCATAAAAGAGAACTGTCAAGCTGTCAATGCAACTAAAAATCCTGCTCTGAAAAAATTCTTTGGCGTGTTTTAAAAATGTTTGCTATTTCACTCTGGCATAAGGCTGAATGCTTTCATTATTGGATTAGTGTTGCATGACTGATTCACAACCATCCATTATCATAGTAGGGTGCCTGCCATTTCACAGTTTGATTGATAGCTACAAGTTATAGATTTTTTGGGATTATGAATTCTAATGCATGTTGATAAAAGGGATTGTGCACTGAATGAAATGTTTGTTGTTATAAGGCATTATGTAGTTGAAGGAAAGTACATGTAGGAAATTTTTTTTAATGAATTGCAATGTTTTGTTCAAAATAGTGGTCTGCAACAAATACTTAGAGCTTTATATTATAGAACTTTGTTCTATCTCATCTCTCATGGGTCCTGAGGTCTGCCCATGGTGGACACTAGGTGAGTTGGCAGGTGAGGTATAAGGGCAATGGATAGTGGGTGGGTTGGCCTAAATTGGCATAGGGGCTATAGAGGGCACTGGGGATGAGTGGCATGGATGGGGCATAGGGAGTGTGTGGGGGGACAAGGGGGAGGGCTGGAGGGATGTTTCATGTTTCAATCTTTTATTTTTAAACTTTTGGACTTCTTCCCAGGATGCCCACCCAACTTCTAATCCAGATTCCACCACCGTTTTTGCTCCCCCCCCGCCCCAACCCTCCCCACCACCCCAAAATATGATGCCTGTGCAGCTATTTTTAAAGGTCGGGTTCACAAAGTTGAGAATTCTCCTGTCTCTGCATGCCCCACCCAGAAGTGAAAATCAGGGTCACAGTGAGAAAATTCCCTTTGTGTGCTGTTTCAGCCAAAACTGTTTCCCATGTCATAAGCAGTCACAGGAAAGCTTTCTATTACCTTAATGATTTTGCTGGCACATTGTGGACAGAATAAATCTTTTAACTGTGCCAAGTTGTATTTATGTGAATGGTTGATTCTATTCATGACAGAGCATGCCCAACAAACCTGTTGAAACTAGGATGGAATGGAAATGTACTGGAGAGAGATTGAATACAAGTACATGGCTATAAATTTGCTTAGGGGAGAAAGATTTGATCTCTTTACAAATTGTAAAGATGGGTATGAGCGTGTGTTAATGACTTTGTTAAAAGTAGCAAGATGGGAACAGCTTACACTGCTTGGGAGTTAGAGGTTTTAACCGCACCGTGATTTGAAGTTGTAGATTTGAATACAATAGGAAGGAAATGAAAGTCAGGTGGGTCACACTTTGAAGGAGAGGTATGTCACAGGGAAATCTCAAAGGGAATGGGAGCAAACTATAAAACCTTAAACACTCCAGCTAATGTTCCAGTTAGAGGATAAACGACATTATCAGTCCTTCAGGGGAGCGACAGTAAGAAAGCCAGATGGGAGAAACAGGGAATGGAGACCAGGATCCAACATCTCTACTTGACTTCGCAAGTTGCAGGCAGGAAAGAGATCACTGATGGGGATGTGGGGAGAACAAATTGAAATTGGAGTGATATGGTGCCCTGGTATATTTAAAGTGTTGTACAAAAATGTTATCCAATATCTATTTGTTTCCTCTTACAGAATTAAATTCTACAGGTGCTTCCTCACAGTATATCTGGCCAATTGCAATCACTGTGATTTTATTGATTCTCGTGACTGTGACGCTTTTTATTGGATACATGTTCTGCAGAGGTGAGAAATAATGAAGGAAAAATAATCATTTTGAACTGTTCATAATGGCTGAGTGTTTATTGGCCTTGTATATAGAAAAAATATAAATGATTCAAGCTGAAATAATTAATGTATAAGCTGTCACTTATTTGCATAGATCAGAGCAGCAACGTGCTATAATGATTATTAACAGTAAGAGCAGACATTTTTCACAATCCTATTTTCTCAGGGGTCCAGTTTTTCTTAGCAAAAACATTAGAAAGATTTAAAATATTCTAAAATTTTGAATATTTTATTGGAATCCAAAAATAGGCTATTGGGTAAAATGTTGCAGTAATTTCAGTGTGGCAGGTCTAAATCTTAAATTCCACTGTCCTTTAACTATACTTCCCAATTTAGTATTCATCGTCCTCTGAGATACTTGAGTTGGTACTGCATCTATGGACATATGCCAGTAAGCTTCACGTTCTACCATCTTTGTGAGGACACTTCTACCGGTTTAATTCTTCATGGGCTTAGTTGACACCTTTGATCAAAGGGCTACTTTTAAATCAGCCTGCCTGGTGGAAAAGGGGCAGTTGATGGGCCAAAAAGCACAGGAGTGACTATGTGGGCACCACAAGAATAATCACTCCTTCCCACTCCCTACCCCTAAGACCAACCTTCTTGCTGGCCTGGTTGGCAAATACACCACCTGCTATTGCAAGCTTTTGAATACTAGTGGCAGAGGAAGGGGCCCTTAAGTGGGTATTAATTGCCCACTTAAGGGCCTCAGTTGGCATCTGGGCAGGAAGGCCGCCTGCAAACCTTCCAGCCTCAGACTTCCTCTCGGGCCAGCGTCACTAGTGCTCCTCCAAGGCCAGCCTAAAAGTATCTTTTGAGTAGATTCCACTGCATTAAGCCATTACACAAGGAATGTCCACTTCCAGCATTTGTCTCACGTTGTGCTTTTGAAAAAGAAAATTCAATGTGCTTAATTTTAAAGATTTATTTTTTTTCTTTCATGTCATTCATATAGTTCTTCATCAGCCTTACAGAAAAGTGTTTCTGCATTCGACCCAATCGTCCAAAAGGTAGGAAACCTTTAATAGTGGATAATAGCAGGAGCATTAAAGCAAAACAAAACTTTTCTTGTTAGTCATTGATACCAGGAGCTTTTTATTGTGTAAATATGTGTGGATGACTTTGTTTTGGCCTGTTATTAATTGGAAAGGAACAATGTTCAAAGATTTTTTTGTAGTATTTCATTTGAAATTGGTATTAGTATTTGATCCAACACAATATTTGGAAGTATAACTTTCTAAAAAGCTCCTCAATCTTTTTCTTTTGAGTCTACTTGCCAGAAGAATCTCTTACTCACTTGTCTGAATTCCTCTATTTTAATTCATTTGTAGAGAATGTAGCAAACAATTAAGGATAACATAGTAATGAGCCAGTACTGAGATTGATATTTAGAAATTGTCAGCAATCCCTAAAATGTTATGAATTTTTCCTTCCAACGCTGGTCATGTTATATATGAGAAATAGATATACACTAATGATGATTTGATTGCTTTTTATTTAGAAAAAAATCCTGTTTAGATAATTATCAATATATGGAGTAGAGTTTCATTTTGAAAATGTTTTGTGCAACCCCTACCCCCATCTTGCAAGTTTCCAACTCAAAGGCATCTGCATATCGATGGACAAAAAAGCTCCCGTAAAATAGTGTAATCAGGCAGCTCTTTAAAATCTAATTTTAAAAAAAGATTAGTTTTTTAAAAATCCTTTATCTATTTAAATTTGATTAATATTGGTATATCACAAAAAATAGGCATTTAAAATTAGTGTCAATCTACCACCTGTGAGGAACTCAATTTTACATTACTGAAAATATTTAAGCTATCCAAAACTATTTTCTCCCTAGATTGGGGGACAGTAGTGAGCTTCTTAGTAAATAAACAGAAATTTGAAACTTTTCAAAATGTGTCCTTATGCCCAAGAGATCCAGCTTAATTTTTGAAGCATCCTTGAAAGCCTGCAAATGGACACAATTAGCAAAAATTCCCAAAATGGTTAATTCGCCCTGAATGTTTGGTGAGTTTTTTGGACAGGTCCTGCTTTCTAGAACAATGTTTGTTATAAAACCAGTGCAAAAGATCAAATCCCATAGACTTTGCCCTGGTTACAGCAATGTCAGATGAATAGTGACGGAAAAAAAAAAAATGCACTTGAGAGAACATTCAAGACCATGATCTGCATCTCTCTATTCATATTACAGAAGTATTTTTGGTTGTTTTTCAGAACGTCTGTGGACATACAAGGAACCTCTCCCTTCTGAAGGTTTTGCCACCTACATTGAGCTAATCAAAGGTTTTGCGACGTTCCTCTGTGAGATGAACAGAGTTTATTCTAAGCTGCTTGTGTGAAAGAATGCTTTGGAGCATCAACAGATGTCCTATTATTTATTGCAGCAGAAGTTTTCCATGATTATGGATTCAAATGTTATTCACATTTGATCAGAAGTGTGCAGAGAAAAACTTCAATGCTTAGTTATGAAAAATGGAAAGACAGATAAGCTTAAAACTGGATATTTTGCTATTATACTTCTTGTTTTCAGGTCTCAAGGTTCAGACAAATCCATGTGTAGCTATTCATTTGACTGGCCTACTCTGAATCAAGCATATGCACATTATTGACTGGTGCTTATAAATGTAGAACACAGGACTGTTTTTCATCTTTTGCCATTAGAATAGTGATTTCTTGTGGCTCGGTGGTAGCAGCGGAGAAATAAGTTCGCCCCCCCCCCTTTTTTCTTGTGAATTCATCCATGAGTCCAGGGGTGATGTAAAACTGAGTCATTTAGATTCTGCAGGGAAAGCCATATCTTTGCCTGGTAAAGAGAATTGGGAAGATTTCTTTCTCTGCAAAAAGCCAATCCCTTTTCTTATATTCTCCAAAACATTAGTAACATTAATGGAAGTGCAAAATGTGTTCAAGATGCTCAGGTGCTAGTTCTGTTCTCGAACCAGGATATATCATCCGTGAACCCTTGGAGTACTAGCTGTATTTTTTTTAATGCGTATGTATTTTTTGAAGACCTTTTCTGTGTCGATCTATTTGGAAAAAATAAACTGTTTTAGTGACAAGTGTACAATGCTCAAATGAATGTATTTTAAGCTATAACGTAACACAGGACTGAATTAATTAAACAGATACATTAAGTATGTAATTTGTCTCCACTAGACAGCTATTACAACCAACTGTCAAAAATAACTTGTGTAACAAGGTTGTATTTGCTAATGTGTTAAATTAAAAAAGAAATGGCATTTTGATATTTGAAAATATACTGTTAAGCATTGTATTATATTTTATCTGAACATCTTTTCCTTTTAGGAATTTTATTTCTCAATGCTACACCATACAGTGAAACAAGTATTTGTGAATATGCAGCTTGGAATTGTGCAGTTTATAGAGGTTTAATTAAAATGTTAAGAGACCTCTATGTAAAAATAAAATCTTTATATTGTTCAGTAGAGCTTGTAATTTTTTTGTATGAACCATATCCCTTACTACATTAAGGAACAGTTTTGCAAAAGATCTCAAGGTAAACAATACAAGATATATATATCAGATATGATACAACCATTTTAATTGACCATAATTTGACAAATACCACACTGATTTATTCTTAGACATATTAAAAAGTGAAAATGCTTTAAGAGGTTGTGGTTTCACTGTGGTCGTCTTGATGACTGAAATATTTTCTCTATCTGTATTCATAAACTGAAAATGCATTGGTAAGAGGATGGGAGAGTACAAGCTAATTAATGTATTAACTTGTCACATTTTTAATTGTGTAAATATAGAATTCATATTACCAATTTACTAAGAGTATGAATTTGAATCCATCCCAATTTAAAAAAAACACAAATAAAAGAGAAACTTATTTTTTATATTTCTGTGTTGCTATTTATTTTGTTTTTGTGTGGCTGCTGAATGTGCTTTTTCTCTGACTGTACGGATTAATTATTCCAAACAGGTGGTGATAGTAAAGAACTCCAAGGGCAGGATTTTTAGCATGGTGGATGGGCACATACCCGACCCGACCGAGTGTAAAATGACACTTGATGATGTCGGGCGTGCGTCCCCATGTCATCACACACTCTCGTGATATTGCGGTCGATGAGCGTGCGCTGGAGTTGGCAGCATGCCTGCTGATAATTAAAAGGTCTATTAAGGCCATTTAGAAGGTAATTGGTGTACATTTTTCGTTGCCTGTCCAACCTTATGGTTGGTGGGCAGGCAAAAAAGGCCAAGCGGCCTTTGCACTTTATTTGGATGAGGTTTCCAACATCAAATAAAAATTAAATAAAAACTTTAATTTCTCATGAATAACAGTAGCAGCTTATGTGACAGAGTCACATGAGGAGGCATGTTTCATAACATTTATCAAATCTAATTGTTTTTTCAAATCAGTTCATCTCCCTGAGGCAGAGAGCTGCCTCAGGGAGATTATGTAGTGTGGACTCGCGCTCATCAGCAAAGGTCGCGCTTGCCTGGCTCGCACTCCTCCCCCTGCCTGCTCGAGTTTCAGGCTGGGCGGGCCTTAATTGGCCTGCCAGTGTAAAATCGTGGTCCGTGCCCGATTGCGGGCGGTGGTCAGCTTCCCGACCGCCCCCGCCAAGCCCACACACCAAGGGCAAAATTCAGCCCCAAGTTTAGATGTAGCACTCTAGCAGTGCAGGTTGGCAAATCTGAGGATAAGTTTTTCAAAATCTTAGGTGAATTAAACATGTGCTACATTCCATTTACACACTTTAAAATAAAAAACCAACCAGCACAGCCAAAATGCAAGGTTTCCTCCTGCTTTGGGCCTAGTCAGAAAATGCCTCCCATCATGACAAACTATTTCATCATCTTACTCTATTCCTCTCTCTTTAACCTCAATTATATTCTGAGCCAGAAAGGAGTTAAGTAAACATTGTGCCTGGAATCAAGTCATTTAAAAAAAGGAAAGTTTGAGTCAGCCAAAAATAGTTCGTTGATTTTATTTGCAAACAATGAATGTACAAAGGTTGGAATTTGAAACCAAATTGGACAAAAGAAAACTGGACGAGAAAGGAGAAGACAAACGGGGTGAAAGTGTCATATTTTAAAATTAGTTTGAATATTTATTTTAGTTTAAAGCTAATATTACAACATATTTCTATTGTGGCATTCGCGTAGCCTTTGTAGCACTAAATATTTGTTTCAATTTCACAATGAGTGAACTTAAATTTTTCAAAACCAGTCAGGTCAGGTGACAATAATTTAGAAACAGACAGATCAGCAGTCAAAGGGTTAACCGCTCAATTAATTTCACAATTTACTACATCAAGATTAGTAATAAAACTCAGGCTTGAATTATCAGGATTAACTCATAAACTGATTGAGCTTTTAGTTAAGATTTTCTGCCTGTCGGGCAAGCTAGGTGGGAGCAGGCGCAGGTGGGCGCAGACCCGATTGGTGCCCCCGATTGGGACCGCGCCGCCATTTTACGTGGGCGGGCCAATTAAGGCCCGCCCAGCGTGATGCGCACCCGGAAGCGCTGAGTGCTCCCTATGCAGGGACTCCACTCCTGAGTCGGGAGTCCGCTCTTTCGCACATGCGCAGAAATCTCCCCGAGGCACAGAGGTGCCTAGGAGATTAGTTTTAAATCCAAAAAGTTTATTAAAGTAGTGAGAAAATTTTTATGACATGTCCCTCATGTGAAACTGTCACATGAGCTGGGACATGTGCATTAATTTCAATAAAATTTTTTGTCAAAATTTAAAATCATTCATGAAACCTCATCCCGCCCGTGGATGAGGTTCCATGAAAAATATGAAGGTCGCCTGGGCTCTTTGCCTGCCCGACAACATTAAGGTTATTCGGGCAGCTCCGTTAATAACTTCAATTGAGAGTTAAATGGCTTTAATGGGCCTTTGACAGTTTAGCGGGCATGCAGCCGACTCGGGTACTCGCCCGCCGAACTGAAAGTCTGAATGACATGCCGTGATGTCGGGACGCATGCCTGACATTACCACGCACCACTTTATGCCTCAGTGAGCGGGCCCTGCCCCCGCCCGCCGAGCAGAAGATTCAGCCCTATCTTTTCCAGAGGTTGGGTCAATGTTTCCTTTGTAACACTGGGCTTTTATTTTTGGCTGAAAACTGGCCCAAAGGTTGTCAACCAAAACCCAGAAAAGTGAAAATTGATGTGGTCATGGCATAGTTGCAGCCAAACTATTTAGTTTGTGATATAATGCATTAAAGTAGGAAAGGTTCCTAATGGTGACATTTCGGACCAGCAGCCTATGCAGGAAGGATTATTTCTGTACCTTGTTATAGATTTGTTGATGTTAAAATGGTAGCCATCTTTCAAATTCAGAATGGATGGTGGGCTCCAATTGTCTGTCGGTGGTTACATTGACTAGGTTGTTAAATCTGTAAATTAAGGTATAAACGCTTACTCCAGGTGCTATTCGAAGTATTATTAAATATGCAAAACACAAACAAGTGGGAACAGTTGCTTGCCAAATCATTTTATGCAGGTAAATTCCATTTTGCTTTTAAACTTGATTAATTGCCAACTTTTTATTCTGAGGTTTTTGATCTGAAATGCTTGTGCTCAATATCTGTAGTACAGTTCATTCTATGTAGTCAATGCAAGAATTGCTTACTGATCTAAGACATTGCACTGGGAAATCTGTAAATGGCACACACTTGCCCCAAGTCTAAATACTACATCATGCACATACTCAAAGATTGAATTAAAGAAGATAGTGTACTTCTATAAGTATTTAACAAGAGGGAATAGTTAACAGTTCACATGTTTGGCTTGTTGTCGGAGAAATGCTGCTGTGGGCCTGATTTTTAAACAAATGGCGTCTTTTTCCGCTGAAGTCAGATATCCAGATTGTTGCAGGATTCCCTCAAAGAGATGAACATTGGGCAGGTCACAAAGTTAGGCACTTGTGGTTTTTGTATCGGGAGGTCAAATTTCTTTATAGATGGACTTTTGGGGAGTTTTGGAATCAGGCTGGGAGGCTTTTTTAAGATGCATTCCAGGTCCTTAAAGGGAAATATGACACAATCTTTTGCTGCTCTCTCTTTCAGCATTCTTCTACAGACTTCCCAGGTCTCTCTGGGTCTTCAGTTCAAAACTCATTATCCCCAGCTAGTTTAGGCCACATGACCAATACCGGTATTATCCAACCAGAATGGTTTGAAGGTCCAAAGCCATCCCTATACATTAATTTGTGGATAACTGGTCTTGTCAGCTATTTTGTTACATTGAAAACCTGGAGATATAGGCCTGAATTTCCATAACAATGTAGAGGGTCACCAGCTGAGCTAAAATGATGCTGGAGCCCCAATTCCAGAAATCCAGAACCCGGCACCCACCATGTTCACTGGGGGGGTTGCTGGGGTAACGAAACAGTTTGTAGTTTGCACATCCATCGTTCATGGAGATGGTTTAAGCAGATCCAATTTTCAGTAGTGAGAAGTCTGAAATATGACTTGTGGGTTTTGCACTTTTTGATAGAAGGTTTAAACTTACTGGAGTTCTCTGGAGAGGTAGGATACCCTTTTGGATAGGTCCAGGGACACCTTTTGGAGAAGTCAATTGCCCTTTGGGATTGTTAAAATTAGACATAAATGTGTGTACAAAAAGGTGGATAAACTCATTGGAGCTATCTAGGCATTTAAATTCCCTTGGGACTGTTAAGCTGGCCATTAAATTAAAATAAAAGGCCATAGTTAAAAAAAAATCAATGATTGCTATTTCATCCTGTCAGCTGACCTAACCCTGAGGGTTATTGTTATAGGATTTGTGCTGTATGACTTGATTCTACAACCTGTCATTATCATAGTGGGGTGCTTGTCAGTTCACAGTTTTATTGACAGCTCTCAGTGGTTATAAAATCTTTGTTGTTGGGCTGTGATTACAAATGCTTGTTTTTATATGCAATCAAGTAATTGAGGGAATTTAAACATGGTGAATGGGTTTTTATTAATGAAAATGTTTTTTTTTAAATAGTGAAATCATCAATAGATACTTAGAACTTTATTTCATCTCAGCATGGGTCCTGAAGTCTGCCCATAGTGGAAACTGGATGAGTTGGCATGGAGAGTATAAGGGCATAGGGTGGTAGATGGGGTGCATGGGTTGACATGAGTTGACACTAAATTGGCAGAGGGGTTCTGAGGGCCATGGGCTGGTGGATTGAGGGACATAGTTTGGCATGGATGATATGAGAGGCCATGGGGAGTGTGGGTGGCAGGGGGAATGGGTTGGCATAGGGAGTGTGTGGGGTGTGAGGGGTGAGAGTTAGAGAGGTTTTTTTTGTTTTCTTGATTTTTACAGCTGGAACAAAGTGCCCGAACACCAAGACCAGCCTTTCCAGCAGCCTGCCTCCACACCTGGCAATCCTTGTGGCTGCCTCTGCACTGTTTCTGGAGTCAGTGGGCCAGATTCCTGATTCCCGTTAACACCTGCCTCCCACCCCTGAAATGAAAACCTGACTATCCAGGGCACTTTCTCCTGAGTTGGACTTTTGTTAAAATTCAAGGCCAAAGAGTCCAGGGATTTATTAATGCTGTGTTTGGAGTAAACCACGAACAATGGCAAGTGTGAATTCCAGAGAGGATGCTCTCAGAGCATACCCATTTGAAACAGGTGACCCCTACCCAGTATGATTCAATTCGGAACTTTCCAGAAACTCGAGACAGTCTGTGTTGATTTTTGCAAAGGTTATGTGGCTATTGGCAGCCATCTTAGCCACCTTGTGAGTGTTTATTTTAAAATATAAAAGATAGTTCTAGAAAATTTCACAGGAACAAAGTCCATGGTTGAAGTTATGAATAAGATGTGCCTTCACTGGGCATGACACTGCTTTCATCCACATGGGGCTGAATTTTCTGGTTGGCGGGGGGAGGTGGGGCAGAGCAGGAGCGGGCAGGCTTGGGCCTGCAATTGGATCTGGGCTGCCATTTTACGCGGGCAGGCCAATTAAGGCCTGCCCAGCATAATGCATGACTCCCGAGGATAGTGGGAGTGGGCAGGTGGCGGGCGGGAATGCACTATCCGCCGGGTCCAATGGCGGCCCGGTGGCCTGTTTATATGAAGCACTGGCATCCTTTGCAAGGCTGCTCACAATGGCGTGGAAGACTCACCAGAGGGCTTCTGGTGAGCAGGCCAGTCCGGAGGGTAGGGCAGCGGGACAGGCCAGGCCGGAGGGTAGGGTTGGGGGGTCAGTGTGACTCTCATTTTTTGGATGACAGCCTTGCTGTCCTACTTGAGGAAGTGGCAGCTTGGCGGCAGGTGCTGGTCCCCCAGGATGGGGAGGAGGAGGCCGCCCCACATGACAAAACGTGCCTGGGAGGAGGTGGTGGAAGTGGTGAGCTCCTGCGACGTGGTGCAGCGCACCTGGATCCAGTGTCACAAGTACTTCAACAACTTATTGTGCTCTGGCAGAGTGAGTACCATGTTGGCATTGGTCATATAACCCAGCAGGCCGGCTTACCCCCCTGCTGCCCCCCTCTCCCCCCAAGTCTGAGTGTAGTGACTGCATTGAGTCATTGACGGCACTTGTCCTTTGCAGGGTGGGCAAGAGATATTGCCCATGCTGAGGTCAGCTTGAGTGGGTGATGGAGAGATATGTATTGCCCCCGCAGCATGTGTTACACTGAGTTCCACATGACTGGTTTGGGGGCAACCTAGAGGAGCTGCACCTAGGCGCTGTGTTTGAACTCCAGGACATGTCCAAATCAGGGTGATGAGATGCTGGGAGGGGAGCTTCGAGGTGGCGTGGCAACGAACCATCTACTGCCCTCTGCGCTCCATGTGCTTGCGCCTCTTTCCTATGGAAGGATATAACGTGTGATGTCTAATGTGATGTAGTTAGCATGTGTCCAAGGGGGGTGTGGGGCATGGGGAGCAGGCCTTAACATCTTTGTGCGAGTGTTTGCCAGCAGTGGGGTGAGGAGGCTCTGGAGCCCTGACATGTCCCACTCTGGTTGGGGTGGACAGTCCGTGAAGAGAGTCCATGTGCAATTTGCACTAATCAATGCTCATCTCTCATTTTCAGGAGAAGAATGCTCATAACGCAGGAGAGCATGTGAGGACTGGCGGCGGCCAAGTGCAGATTGCCAATCTTAACCGTTTTGAGCAGATGGCCCTGGATCTGGAGAGACGCCATTCGCCCAGGACCACTGGTGTCGGTGAGGCTGGGGTGCCACGGCCAGGTATTTATGCTCAAAAGTGAGGTCAGCATTGTTCTCCCAACAGCCATAGCAGTGCTGAATGTTAATTGATTTAATTTTGCAACATGGCTTGACTATTGATTATGGAAGGATGAACGCATAATGATCCGGGGGACAGGGATGCACTTTGTCATTGTCTCCACGTTAACTGATCCACTGTCCTTGTTCTTCCTTTCAGCATCATTAGAGCAGGACCAGGAGGAAGACCAGCAGAGGCCCCCTCTCACACCTGAAGGGCCTGAAGTCTCACTAGTGTCACACCATTTCGGCCAGGCAGGCACCAGTGCAGATACTAGCAGCTTGGTGGAAATTTGAACATCAGCTAGTGTCCCAAGGCACAGCGGTGAGGGCACTTCACAGTTGCTGGAGGAGCTGGCAGAGACAGAGAGTGCCCATGGTGCTAGCAGTCAGAGGTCTGCAGGGGACCAGGCACATGCTCAGTTGGTGCCTGATGATGTCTCTCTGGAGTCGTCTGCGATGCAGCAGCTGCAGGAAATGCAGCCGGGTATGCGGGAGCATCTGGGGGAGATGCATGAGGCTATGCTTGGCTTGGTCTCCGTGGTGGAGGAGTCTAAGTGGACAATCGCTGACGCAAAGAGCCACATGTCCGAGCGCCATGTGTCCTCCATGGAGAGAGTGGTGATTCTTGTGGAAAGGGTCCTCCAGGAGACCCGCCAGGGATTCCTGGGGATGTACTCTGACCATCAAATCCTCACATCGGTGTTGACCTCAGCTGGACAGTGCTAGTATGAGAGATGGTTTGAACATCAACTTTCCGAGCTTGGTGCCCATACATCTATGGTGAACAGCGAGGTCCGAAGTGACTTCTGTCATCTTTGCGGGCACTTCTCAGGGTGCTCCGGATGAGGGCGACAGCTCCTCCACCCCTCTCCCAGTGACAATGTCATCCGGTGAGGGTGCAACGACTGGGGAGATGCCAGCTGTGGATCTGGAAGCTCCCTCCCAGGTGGGGCCAGGACAGACTCCACGGGTGAGAGGACGACCGCCAAGGTCATCGAGGCCAACAGGACAGCAGAGTCAGCAGGCTGTCTCAGATGCTACTCCCAGTGATGGGGCAGCACCAAGACGAAGCACCCAGAAATGAAAACATAAGGCACCTTAGGCACACCACGGGTTTTTCACTGGTGCTTTTGTGTTGGCCCAAGATGAGGCCCTTATGATTTGTTTCAAGTTGTAACATTATTGTTTTTTTTTGGTGTAAGTTGGTTTGCTTGACATATTAAATTCCTATATATCACCATGCATGTGTATGGTTTCCAAAACTGTAATGAGTGCTTTGTTGGACATTCAGCTTTATTAACAAGGCCCTTAGTTACTGTTGCTAATCTGGCAGATTTTACACTTAGGTGTCAAGTATCACCAGGCTTGTCCTGGTGTCCATCCGTGCTTTGTTAGCTGATGGTTCATTGGATTAAAGCCTCCTGGGTGTCCCTGCCTCCCTGGAGTATGCCCGGGTCAGCGTCTACCCCCTCAGCATTTCCCTGAGCATGCTCATCCTCGGACTCACTGCTGGACTCATTGAGTGCAGCCGCAGCCACTGCGTCGACATCTTCATTGTCCACAGTGCAACCTTTCCAGCGCAAGATTGTGGAGCGCGCAGCATGCAACCACTGTCACCGACACACGACCTGAGGGTTACTGAAATGCATCCCCTGAGTGGTCCAGACATCGGAAGCACATCTTGAGAAGACCAATGGCTCTCTCCCCCACAGCCCTTGTGGTGCCGTGGCTCCTATTGTACTGCTGCTCAGCTTCTGTCCTTGGATAGCGGAGAGGGGTCATGATACACCTTCTGAGGGGATAGGCCTTGTCACCCAGCAGCCATCCGTCGAGCCAGGCTGGAGCACTGAAGAGTAGGCGTCGTGGGAGCTGCCTGGGTACCTTGCACAGACTTGTAGAATCAACATCCTGTGATCACACACTATCTGCACGTTCATGGAGTGGAAGCCCTTCCTGTTGACAAAAGCACCCGGCTCACCTGCTGGCACCTTGATGGCCACATATGTACAGTCTATTGCACCCTGGACATGTGGGAAGCCAGCAAAGGCCGCAAAGCCTCTGGCTCACTGTGCCTGACTTGCCTGGTCCCAATGGAAGTGGATGAAGGTCAATGCACGCCTGAGCAGAGCGCCTGTCACCTGCTTGACACAAGTGTGGACAGCTGATTGGGAGACACCGCAAATATTGCCCACCAACCCCTGGAAGGAGCCAGAGGCATAGAGGTTATTGGCAGCAGTGACCTTTGGAGCCATTGGTATGGAGTGTCCACCCACACGGTTAGCAGAGGCCCAATCATCTGACTGATATAGTTGACTTACTCCCTTGAGAGGGATCCTCCTTCGGCACTGCACCTCAGACATATTGAGATAGCTGCTTCGCCGCCTGTATACCCTGGCAGCAGAATAGGGGCACCTTCTTCAGCCCCTTCTGTTTTGGACTACCTCTTGGCCCTGCGCCCCTTGTGCTTGCACGTCTCCTCCCAAAGGTGGCTCCCCTGGAGGCTGAATGTGCACTTCTGGCCTCCTCTCCCTTCTAGCCCTCCCTTCCTCCTCAGAGGAGCTGCCTCAAGTGGACAGTTCAGCTCCCATTCCCAGGCTAAGGGAAGGCTTCCTGAAACCTGCAGGCCCTGAAAAGATTCCTCACTGCAGAGCGCTGACCTGAAGGTTAGGAGTCCAGAAAAAGCAGCTGGTATGCTTTTTGAAGTACTGCAGGTCACACAGGCAAATTTGAAAAACTTTCAAAAGTAAATACTTCACAGAGCAGATTCACAACCCCGCTGAGCCCTCTTATCCCGGTCGTGGATGAGGTTAATATAAATGTCTCCTACCCGCCTGCCTGCTGTGCCCATGCGCCGACCAGAAGATTGCACAGGCCCCGAAAAATCGGCGTCGACTGGTGAATCATGGGCCTTAAGTTAGTTAATGGCGGGCGTGTGTAGGACGTCATCGTGCGCCCGCCCAGTGAAATATCGCGATGGTGCGTGGTGACCTCAGTCCGCTCGCCCGGCGTCACCGCACGCCATTTTACGCGTGGATGAGCGGGGCCCACCCCCGCACACCAACGGGAAAATTCTGCCCATGATTTTTAAAGTTTAACTTGGCTTTGATCTACCCTTGTATGTGAATTATTTTGCTCCCTATCAGCTCGTAAAAAAATTAAAGATGTGGGGTTATTTTAGTTGTTCTTTTTATCTTCACCACACAGGGGATACATTGTTGTGCTGTAACCACTTGCCTGTAATAGAATCTGCTGGATATTCATTTCCGTGGAAATCAACAGGTGAAAATTGGATGGTTTCTATGACAGGTGGGCACTCCGTTCTGCCGGTTTAGTGTCTACGCAGAGAAGGTGAAGATTACTCACCTCGTGACTTATCATTGGTGCACTACTGTACGGGGCTGTCTATTCTTACATTAAATTTTTAGATAAATAAACACTGGGATCAGTTTTCACATGTATTGTAAATTAAGTGGCAGGCGTGACTGTGCCACACACCCTCCCCAGTGACGTCGCTGGGAAGTCTAATCAATTTCCAGGCCTCGCTTGAATCAAATGGGTGAGTTGCCAGTTTGGATTGTGCTTCTTGGAGGCAGCTTACTCTTTTTGGGAGCTTGGGAAATCAGGCAGGGCATAAGTCTAGTGGTTCTGCAGTAGCCCCTTAAAGAGGACGGCTGGAAAGATCAGGGGCCTAATACAGAAAAAAACAGCGGAGATAAATAAAGAGAGCATCAGACAGCAATAATTATAGAAGCCTTGAAAGCTCAAAAGTCCCAAAACTGCATGAAGGAAATGTCCATTGTCAGGCCTACCTCCAATTTTACCCAACTGTAGCTTATGATCTCTTTAAATAGCATTGTGAATGGCCACCTCCTAACTTTACCATGCATGGTTTGTGCACAGGTTGGGGAAACAGTAGTGGTACCTCTGATTGGCATCAAAATTGCATTGGGTTCTTAACTCTGTGTGATTTGTCCTTTCCTGTTATGGATGGGATCACTGGTCACCTAAATTGATACCAACCTGAATATCAGAAGATGGAGCCCATGTGCATAGTCAGAGATGTCCTATTTTTAAGATTTTCTTCCCTCTACAGCCATGATTCTGCCCTATTCAGTCCTCCTCTGTTTATTGAGCATGTGCATTACTGGACAGTGGGAACACTATATAAAAACAAAACAACAATTTTCCAGAGGGCCTTGACATCCTGTTAATCCAGGTTGGAATGTGAGCTCTTCTCTGGCAATCATCCAGACAGGCTGTTTCTGATGAGCTGTAAGTACCTAAAATAGCAAGAGTGAACTCAACTTGTCGCTGTTAGGCAATGTAATTAAGGAATGGAGGAAGGGGTTGGATTATCAGGAGATTCTTTGATTGGTGAGGTGCTGGGGTGGGTTGGGGGGTGGAATGAAATTTGAGGCAAAGGAAGCCTAAAGTATCGTTGTGAGGCCAGGAGGAGCATTGGTGCAGCTCTTGCAACCTTGAAAAAAAAAATTAGATTTGCTTTGGCATCTTGTGGTCAGGGTCTTGGCTGCTGTCAACCTTGTTGGTGGGTTTGTGAGTGTGCAGCCCTTAATCAGGCTTATGCTTAAAGTGGCATCTCGACAACGTCCTTGGGAGACAGCTTCACCATATAGTAGAGTGGACTGGTTATTACTATCAGAAAAAATTGATCAAGTTGGGGCTCTTTCCTCAAGAAAAGACAAAGTTGAGGGATGGTCGGAGGCAGGTGGAGGTGGGTGTGGGGGCATTTCATCAGGTGGGAGGGCACGGGGTGGGTGCTCCATTGCCTCCCCGCCTCCGCCCGATTATATCCGGGTCAAGAAGGCTCATGGACGGCCTTGCTGCCTCCTTGCTAACTGGAACTTAATCCCGCCACTGCTAGTATTCAACAAGCAGCGGGCAGGGGACTTGTCATGTGTGGTTTGCTTGTGGTCTCCTGGGGTGGGGTGGGGAATGGGGGGAGTGGGGGGTCACTCATTCAAAGGCGCTTAATGCCTGATCAAAGGATCTGGCATCAGGAAGGGGGTGGTGCTGAAAGTCACTTCCCTCTTCTTTCTTTTAATCCCCCTTTCTATCCATCCCCCCAATAGCTGTCACCACGCCCCCAGCAAGCGACGACGCCTCCCTGAGATCCATGCCCTACCCCTCCCCCGCTCTCCTGCGGCCTTGGTTCCTTGGTGATCCTAAGCCTCTCGTTGGATTCATTTCTGGCAGCAGCCACCACTCTCATTGCAGCTGCACGCAATGGGAGAGCTGTTGGTCTCTGATTGGTCAGCAGCTCTCACAGGGTGGGATTTCCTACATGTTAGGAAAGGCCCGTGCTGGTCAGTTAAGTGCCTGGTGGACACTTAATTGGATTGGGCCTTCTCCAGTGGAGCTGATGTGGGACTTCCAAGGAAGGTCCCTGTTGCCAAGATTAAATTCTGCCCAAAGAATCATAAATTTAAGATAGTTACTAATTAGCTTGATAAGAAATGCGGGTGAAACTTCCTTACCTAGAGAATGATAGTTGCTGAGGTAAAATAAAAATCACAGATGCATTTAAGTGAAAGCTAGATAAATAAATGAGGCAGAGGTAGTTAGAAAGATATGTTGATGGAGTGAGATGAAATAAGGTGGGAGGAGACTCATGTGGAACATAAACATTGACATAGACCAGTTTGCTGAAAGGCCTGTTTGTGTGGTGTACATCCTGCGCAAAGTATTTTAGGCCTTCACTCATTGTACGTAGCCTTCCTACGCCAGATTTTAGGATAGTTAAAATGATAGGGAGGGGTGAAAATGTGTTGCAATACCCCTACCACTTTATCACCCCTCCCATCCTGTTCCTGCAGGGGCATTTTTAAAACAGCCTTGGGATCTCTACTTATCTCCTACTCTGTAATCCTTTCCACTTTTCTTCATTTTGCTGTTGCCTTCAATTGCTATCTCTATATTTGTTTGGGATTGTCCTTCTTGCTCTCTCTGCACTCTCTAAGATGTAAAATACTTTTATTAAAATAAAGATGTGCTGTTGTATATGTCACAAACTATGTGTTTGTGTAATATTGACTATTACTGTAACCTTGCACAATGGTTTAATTAAACAGATAATACTTTTCTCCATGCCTAAACTAAGGCCTGAATTTTACCATCAGGGTGCAACCAAAGTTGGCGCGGCTGGAAGCGGATGTGAAAGCTGCTCCCGGCTGAGATCACCCTGTGAATGTGATTATTATGTTGGGTGGCCAATTAAGGTCTGTCCAGCTTGAAACGCGACCGCCGGTTGTTTTTCCCGTGTGCTGTGGCTGGAAGGCATTGGGCGCCGGGTCCAATGGGGACCCGGCAGGGTGTTCAAAAATGGAAGAGGCAGCTCCCTGAAGGCTGCCTGGAGTTGTGGGGGTGGGGAGGCTGAGGGAGCTGTTTTGAAGCCATCCAAGAAGTCTCCTGGTGTGCACGCATGGCCTCAGCACCTGGTGGTCATGGAAGATGGGAGGGCAAGTTGGGTGGGCACTCTGCCCCCACATTTCTCAGATGAGTGCCTGGGAGTGCTGGTTGAGGAGGTCTTGCAAAGTGGCATACCTTAATGCCCAGGGATGGCAAGAGAATGTCTCCCCACCTGACCAAGCGGAACTGGACAAAAGTCACTGCCAAGGTCAGTGGCATGATATGGGGCACCGTAAGTGGCTTCAGTGCCGCAAAAGGTTCAATAATATTCTGCGTTCAACAAAGTAAGTGCAGAGATGGCATGGCCCTGTGTGAAGAACTTAGTCAGGTGCCTGTTGCTCGGAGGGTTCAGGGGTCTAAGAGTGTGTATGTCAACTGGCACTGAAGCCTGCCCTGCCAAGGCTGGGATGTCAGCACTACTGGCCTCAGTGCGTTGCAGGGTGAGGTGTGCTACAGTGACACAGCCCGCCTAATGCCCGGGTGGGAGAGCGGGTGGGAACCAGGAAAGGACCTTCAAGGAGACAGAGCAATAGTGAAGCTATTTTTCCCTATCAGAAGAGCAGTCATAACACTGCGGAGCATTGCAGAATGGGTGGAGGAGGGCCAAATCTGTGCATCCTCACAAAGCACAAAAGCGATGTACAGGAGCTTGAATTCCACCAGCCAGCTGACTCCTCCAGTCGCCCGGGTCTCAGATGAAAGTATGCGTGCAGGTGATAGATGTGTATATGGTGGGTACTGGAAACATAACGGGCTCCTCTCATCAGAAACTGAACTGTTGTATCCAGAGAGCCTATTGAAGTTCCAATGCAGATGGCATCATGCAGCAGGTCTCCACTGTCTCCTCAGATCACCTAGCATGCATAGTGACTTTGTTGATTGAATGTACTGATCTTTTTGCCTGCCTCCCACAGATGCTCCATCCACAGGGGCTGCAGGTGACCCTGAGGACCCTCATTGAGCTCCGAGGAAAACAGCACACCTGCACCAGTGGCACACTGTCTCTCTGAAACAGGCACCAGTGCAGATGCTCAGACATCGGTGGGCATTAGGTATTCGGCTCCATGTTTAATGCACAGTGGTGAGGGCACAGCACACTTACATCAGGAGCTGGCAGAGTCAGAGGGGTTCCACTTAGTTGACAGTGGGAGCACAGCTGGAGACTAGGGCCATGCTGCTTCCCAGGCAGATGATGAGCCCCTGGAGCCATCCATCAGGCGTCAGATGCTGGATGTTCAGTAGGATGCGTGGGGACATCTGGCAGAGATCCATGAGGGTCTGCATCATGGAGGAGTCCATGAAGAGCATGGGTTCTGTGTTGACCATTAACACCGAGCACACAGCCTCCTCCATGGAGATAGTGGTGACTCTCATGGCGAGGCAGACTCAGGGGTTCCTGGGGTTGCACGCGGACCTGCAAGCCCTCACACAGGAAGTGACCTTGGGAGGTCACTGCCAGTGTGAGAGGTGGATGAGGCAGCTGGTCTCTCTGTTGGGTGCCTGTCCATCAATGGTGAGCAGGGACGTGCTGCTGGCATATGAGCTGCCTGTCATCTTTGTGGGCCGCTCTCAGGGTGCTCCGACTAGTGGCTGCTGCATCTGATGATGCCGCGATGACTGAAGTGTGCCCAGCCATGGGGCCAGATGCGCCCTCCCAGGCAGAGTCTGCTCAGGTTCCGGCTGCCTGAGGACAACGGCCAAGGTCACCAGGGCCACCAGGACAGCAGAGTCAGCAGTGGGGGTGGGCACCAAGACACAGCACCTGCAGTCTAAGTTGAAGGCACCATGAGCACAACAGGGGCAGGTCACAGGTGACGCTATTTGCATTATTTTGACTCTTGTGTTGGGGATGGACACTTTTCTTGTTCTTTGTTTGTTCATGTGAAGTATCATAAACATTTATTTGACTTGAATGAGCTGAGTTGGCTGGATGGAATGAATAGATTCCAGATGCACCACAGGCTTGTACAAGTATGGTGTTGTGTGGTGCTGGCATAATGAATTGGGTTCCCATTTATTGATTGTTAGCAAAGGGGACAGTGCCATTGGCTTGACAACGCATCGATGCTTTGAATGCCTAGCAGAAGCTTCATTGGATCAAAACATCCCTGGTGTTCCTGCCTCCATGATGGATCTTGTCCTCTGCCTTGAAGTCCTCAACCTGCACCTCCCCAGGCTCTTCCTCTGAGTCATTACTTGAGTTATCCTCCCTGGTCTGTGGAGCTGCCTCACTTTCCTCAGCCTCCTTGACAGAGCCAGGTTGTGCAAGGCGCAGCATGCCCGATGGTCCGCTCCACCACTGCCCTTGTGGAGGCATGACTCCTGTTGTATCTCTCCTTGGCCTCAGTTCTTGGGTGATGGAGTGGGGTCATCAGTCACCTCTTCAAGAGATAGCCCTTGTCACCCAGGAGCCATCCATCCACTTGTGCAGGAGTCATGAACAGCCTTGGTACCTTTGAGTGCCGCAAGATGTAAGCATCGTGTGAGCTCCCAGGGTAACAGGCACAAACTCGGAAAATCTGTGTCCTGTGGTCATAGACGATCTGAACATTCACTGAGTGGAACCCCTTCTGTTTATGAAAGCTCCCGGCTCACCTGCTGGTGACTTGATGACCATGTGAGGGGAACCCAGCCATTGCAGCGTAGCCTTGTGCTCTCACTGCCTGGGTCACCCTGTCTGTCCAGAAGTGGATGAACGTGCAGACGTGTCTAAAGATAGCATCAGTCATGAGCTTAACACAACTGTGCAGCTGATTGAGAAACACTGCGCAAATCCCCCACTGAGCCCTGAAAAGAGCCGGAGGCATAGAAGTTGAGGGCCACTGTGGCCTTCAAAGCCACCTGCATGGGGTGTTCACTCAGACAGTTGGAGGCCATTTCCAGACCTATCATGTGTCATACTGCTGTCACTGTGACCTTGGAGAGGCAGAGCCCCCCGTGGCACTGGACCTTGGACATCTGAAGTATTTGGAGTGCTGCCTGAACACTCTAGACACTGGGTAGTGACATCTTCAGTGTGCCCTTCCATCTTGGCCTCCCTGCTGGCCCTGCACTGCTGAGCCCATACCCCTCCTCTTAAAGGCCTGTCCTTGGGATGCTGCCCATGCCCAACTGGCCTCCTCTCCTTCCTGCCCCTCTCTTCCTCTTCAGAGAGGGTTCCACCAGTGGAATACACTATCCCCATTAGATGGAATGGAGAGAGGCAGTGCCTTGAAAATGAAGGAGCGCTGTGCTGCAGTACTCAGAGGAACCTTCCAGGAAGATGAGGACCTGAGATGCTGAAAGGCAGGCTTGACAATCAAACGAGATGCAAAGAAACTCTGGGAGAACTCTGTACTCACACAGCAACAAACTGACATTGACAGAGAAAGTGCTGCTGCTCCGGCGACCTTTTATCCCGCCCGTGGATGAGGAAATGATTAAAACATGGTTTCCGCCCACCCATTTTGCCCATCGACGAGCTAAAAATTGTGGGCAGAGGAAAATCACGGTCTATCGGCTGGTTAATGGCTTTAATTTGGCCTTTAAATACCGGCAGGCACAGATCTGCTTCATGCAGGCACCCGTCGACTGTGAAATTGAGCATGTGCGCGATGATGTCGGGAAGCACGCCCAAAGTCACTTGACGATATTTTATGTTCGATCGGGTCGAGCGCGCACCTGAACCCCAAATGTAAAATTCTGGCCCAAACCTGGCACAATTTTGAGAAGATTATTGTTGAAAGAAACACCTGTAGGCAGCCGACTATTATATGGTGCTTTCAACCAATCACCTGAACGCATTGGGCTGGAGCTTCACCCTCGAGGATGGTAGCGGGAGTTAGGAAAATTACCGGCTCAGCCTGCCCGCCTTGGGAGAAAGTGCCTACAAGGACAGGGTTTTCCTTGCGGGATGGGGCGGGTACGAGCTGGAGTCAGGCCAGCCGACCTGGGGAAAGGTTTGGAGGCGGGCACAGGGGCTGCCGGGTGCCAATGTGGGCTGTTTAAAAGGCTTGCCTCGGTGTTGTTGGTCTTCATCCCGGTTAAAATAAAAACAGGCCCTTCAGGGAGTGCAGGGTGTGGCTTTTGACCCGAACTAGCCTGCAACCTTAAAAGTCACTCCCAAAATCAGGAACCCCTGGAACAGGATCGTGAGCATATCCAGTATATCCAGGTACTGTTGAACTGCAATCAACAAATCAAATAGGTTTCTGACCTGAAACAAAACATTTAGAGAATGTTACATAACCATTACATGCTCCAGATTGGCTGCACCCTGACAACTATGTCACAAAGGGCAAAGGGGACATTCAAGTTTTGAGATGGTCCTGGGAAGAGCCACAAGGCTATCTACTAATAACATAGGAGTGAATTCTGAGGAAAAACTAGCCTCAAAAGATTAAAGGATGTATTAGAAATATTTGACATTGTAACTGGAGTAGAAAATGCAAATCTGGAGTACTACTTCAAACTGAAGTCTGACAGTAGGGACCTAATGAAAGGCAAATTTAGGACTAAAATCAGACAATTCTGTTCAGTGATAAAAGTGAAATTTGTGAAGAAGGTTATTGATCCCCACCTTTGACATTACTGTACATAGATAACTCGAGAGAGAGAGAGCAGCATCAAACCCCATGGGGCAGAATCAACGGATCCTATCATTCTGGTGCATCCATTTAGAACAAATCTCTCTCCTTGAGACAAAATCTCACCTTCAAGTAAGGAATGGCCTTTCATGGGGATTTTTGTCAGATGCCATTTGTCACACCTTGTCAATACAATTCATTAGAGTCTCAATTCTACCAATCATTTACATTCAGTATCTGTAAATACCCCATAACCACCAAAGGTAAGCAAGCAAGATATTCATCTATATCTGATCACAGCTTGGCACTTTGGAAAATGTTGCCTGGTAAGGTTAAAGTCCCTTATGAAGTATTTAATTATTCTATGGCTCTTGCTGTTTTGTTATTGCTGTGTTTTGCAATCATTTCTTTTGCAACTGTGTGAGTCCCAGCTCTGAATACAGAGAGCTCGAAATCAAACCCAAAATTCTTCTGTCATAGACTCCCTAGGGCAGTTGACATAAACCAAAGTGACTAAGGCGACTCTCAGTATCGTGTTACTATAATGACATAATGTCTTAGCTTTTTTACTGTACAAGACTCAGGCACCAATTAATCACAAGAGATTGTGTGAACAGGTTGTGGGTTCATTTATTAATATGAGGCACATGAGAACAGTTATACATAGGTATAAAGCTTGAAGACATCAGAGCTGTGTGTGTGCTCTGCTCAAAACAAAAGTGAAACTAAGGCTGGATTAGATGTTACACTTCCGTTTTAGTGATGTCATGCTGATATCTCTTAATGGAATATTACAACATCCCCCTTTTTAAAGATACTTTCCCACCTTCCAAAGAAGAATAACTATTAACAATATATGTTCATGTTTAGTTAGCATAACACAAGTATATAGAACTGGTAAATCTATGAGTCTCTAAAGTGTAGAGGTAATCTGCTGGAGTGCTCAAATTTTGTGATGGTAACCTTGTCTGCAAGTTTCTTTAATTACTCACAGTGATCTGTGGGATTGTCATTCTTGGATGTTGTCCCTGGTTGCATTTGGGACCTTGCCTAGATGCAATATGACTGCATGGTGGTTGAGGAGCTGGAATAGATCTGACTTGTCCTCAGTTACCTCACCATTGAGCTTTTGTATGTAATGATTTCATAGCACCTTGGTTCTGAACAAATCCTTGTCACCTCAGCTGGTTGCCTCTGTGGGATACTGGATCTGAACTATAACTGTAAACCATAAGCTTGACACTTCTGTACCTGCGTTTTTAACATACACATTGGTCATCTTCTCTTGTAGTTTTAAAAGTTGCTCTCTAGTTTCTGAGAGAGTAGAATGAGGAAGAGCAGGTAAATTAGTATGCATTGGTCTGCCAAACATGAGCTCTGCCAGTAATGGAATAGTTGCACTTAAAGGTGCCTCTCTCAGATGTAACATTGCAATGTGTAGATCTTGCTTGGTCTGTCTACATTTGAAAATCATGGGTTTCATTGTGCAAATTATCCATTCACCTTAGCCGTTAGATCTAGGGTAATGAGGAGAAGAAGTGGGGTGATAGATATTCTGCTTCTCACATATATCCTGAAATGGCTTACTAATAAATTGCAGAGTATTATCTGTAATGATCTTCCTGCGCAATTCAAATAAATAGTACTGAAAATAGAACTTAGATTGTGCGGGCCAGTTGTGCTTGACATATTGTGGAATTGTAGAATAACGTGGTGTTTGGTAGAGCCGTTGGTGATGATGATGACACCTGTGTCACGGACATGAAAGCAGGCGGATGAAATTTTGGACCAAGGATGGGTAGGAATCTCATGGAATCAATAGTGCTTTATGCTAACTTGGCATACGCTCCTGACATGCCTCACCCTTCTTGATGATAGGCGAAATCATCCCAGATTCGCACTATATGCGGTAGCGGGCAGATAAAACGATGTTTTACCTGCCAGCCACAAAGGCGGCTTTGCACACTGTATCATCCCTAATCTGCTGCATTAATTATGCATTCCCGGGAAACATGTCCTTTCCATGGTGAGCGGGCTCTCATTCGCTCGCCACGCTATCACCTCGCCACTTCCTCACGCTGGGCACCACATTTAAAGTGCAGCCGCGTGCACACCTCTCAGTGCTTTCAGCCCAGGACTGCTGCATGGAAGACATGGCCCCAAAAGCTAAAACGACTGTAGCTCCTTGCTTCAGTGATGTGTCCCTCGAGTGCCTTTTGAATGCCATGGAGGCCTGCCATGATATCCTCTAACCCTGCTCTGGCTGTAGGATGGGCAGCAGCATTACCAGCCCTGCATGGGAGGTGGTGGTCAGCACTAATGCCCTGCAAAAGAGAACAGCCACCCAATGCCACTACAGGGTGAATGGTCTCATCTGTTCTGTCAGGGATACTCACACTTCTCATCACTCTCAACTTACACACTCACAAATCCATCACACATCCACAGGGATCTCACACCTCAAGGGACAACACCACTAACACTCACACACACCTTAACATCTCTATCAAGCTCATATCCTCTTGAACTCGCAAGCTTATCATGTCCATGGCTCTGCTCACCACAGAAACATTCCACGTAGTGCCTGAGTCCCTCTCACACTCTCTCCATCTGTTTCCATGCAGGAGGAGCATAGTCACATCAGCAGGGAGAGTTCCCAGACCGGGGGTGGAGTGGACCATGTTAGACCCCTCAGTCACTTTGAGGAGCGTGCCAATCACGCTGACTGGTGAAGATTTGGACCCTGCCTTCGGAGACGGCGAGATCGGTGCTGAACACTCATGTGGGGATCCTGCACCACGTCATCCCTCTCAACGTAATTGTGAGTGCTCTCTCTATTGCTTTTGACTCTGCTGCCATGCACTAATTATTTCTACTTTGGCTCACAGGGAGATCTGCCAAGGGATCAACACCCTCAGCCAGCCAGTCTCTCAGCTCCATTCAGGTCCTCACCTCCAGCCACGAGGATACATCCATTGAAGAGCTGGAAATAAGCAGCCTGGAAGACCCATCACAGTGATTACCCAATGTGAAGAGACACAGCACAGCACCTTCAGCTGCAGCCTCACCAGTCACCACAGCCTATGCCCATCATCTCCAGCTAGACTTTCTACAATGGGGAGAGACCGTGCAGATGGGATGGTTCTCCTCTGGCTTCCACAAACTGCCTCATGTGTGTAACCTTCTCCTACAAGAAAGTAAGAGGTGTGAGTAACCCTTTCATTTCCCCCTTTGTGGCATCTTCGTTCTCCCCCTCCCAACCTCACTCCATCCTGACACCTCTTCCTCTCCCAGTCGATCTAAGACCTTCGTCTCCTATCTCTGGTACAACTTTCTCTTCCAAACACAGCTGGACCTTCCTCTCCACCCCCTTGACCATTGTCCGTTGTGAGCAGACTCTTTCCACCTTCTGTGGGCTGCTTCGCAGCAGAGCCATGTCCATGAGAATCCACCCAGCATGCCATGGATGTTGCTCCAGGGTCCCATTGCTGTCGGGCTCCATCATCTTCTGCTTCTCGGGTGTCCGTGATGTGAGCAAGGCCATGGCGGTAAGCCCCGACTTCTGCACGTCACACTTGTCAAGACGTGAGTCCGGCGGACTGTCCTTGTAATGATATGAAGATGTATTACAATGAGGTTCCGGGTGTCCGATGGTGGGGAGCTTGGCACGCTATTGACGGGCCGAGCGGACAATCACAAAGTGGTTTCATGACATCGTGAAACCAATTTTTGGCCTTCTCACCACATTATCTGTTCACACCACCGAGCACCCCCGATGTCAGCGGGCATGGACGATTCTGCCTGATGATTTTAATCTCATTGTTCATACCCAGCTAGTAGACTGTGTCTCTTGTGAGTCTTCTCGTCTGGTCTACACCCATGTGTGAGTGATGAAGTTGTTGAAGAATATCAGGTCACAAAGATTCTGGTATGATCACCTGCCTGCCTTTAGAAATGACCTCCCCGGAGATGCCTAGCTCATCCCAATAAGGCCAAAATGGTTTCACGTGGATGTGCTGAATTGAATCAGGCCATCCTTCGATGATGATTTTCCACAGTTTCTGTAGTGTAGAATCCTTCACCACTTTTTCTTGTAGCTGCTGGCATTTGCTTTGCGCAAAATGTACCAGATCAATTTAGAGAACATCTTCAAGTTCGATGTCAATGAAGTGAACTTATGGATTCAAGGATATATCTTTTGTTTTCACTGGGTTAGGTAATCTGCCAAGTGTACCAATGTGATACCTGGCTTGTATCTGATTTCACAGTCATAACCTTGAATGTTTATCTAGAGACGCTGCCATTTTGGTGGTGCTCTGGTGAATGGTTTTCGCCAAATTATCTTCAGTAGCTTGTGGTCGGTCATTGCCACAAATGTTTTGCCAAAGAGATAGCTGTGAAAATACATAATTTGAATAATTAAAACTAATGTTTCCCACTCAATGTTGGAGCAGCTGGATTGCATTATGAACAGAGATTTTAAAGCAAATGCAATTGGTTTGCCTTTTTGTGATATGCAAGCTCCCTGGCCTTGCTGTAAGGCATCTATCTCCAGGGTAGTTGTCTCCCTAGCACTGTAAAATTGCAATGTCGATGCTTCTGATAATGAGAGTTTCAGAGCTTCGAAGAGGTATTGGTGGTCTTTGTGTCACAGGAAAGGCACATCCTTTCTCAACAATTCCCTTAGAGATGAAGATTTTTGAGTAAAATTGGAAATGTATGGAGACAAGAAATTAAAGAGACCTAGACGTATTCAAAGATAGTCCTTATCTTGAGGAGTTGGCATGGCTTTAATATCCTCTATTTTATTTGGATTGGGACATATGCCAGCAGTGTAATAAATAGAACCAAAGAAATTGACCTGCTGCATGTTGATGTCACGTTTCAGACTGTTGAGTGCCAATCCTTCATAATGTGCCACTTGCATCAATAAGTGGATATTATGGTCATTTTTGCTTTGTTCTTCCCACAACAGCAATGTCATCAGTGATACAAATTTATCCCAGTACAATTTATGCAATGTGAGCTTGAAAGAGATCCTGGCCAGCAGATAGCCTGAAAGGAAGTCGTTAAAAACAGTATTGTCCGAATGGTTTATGAAATGTAGTAAGCCCTTGGGATTGCTCCGCAAGGTGTACTGAGCAGTAACCATGCTTGTCATCAAGCTTTGAGGAGAATTTTGCACCTGCTAATCCCAGATTTAATTCTTCCAACGTGGGTATTTTGTAAGAATAATATTTCAAAGCTACATTTAAATGTTGTGGATTGAGACATGCTCTCAATGATCCCTTCTTCTCTATGACACATTTTTATAGATTAGGCCCAGACTCGCATTCATAGTTTTAATATTGCTGTTAAAGCAGCATCTTGCTATTTATATACTGATTTTGTTTCTCATGTGGGCAGCATTAGCACTTAAGCAGGGAGCATGTTCTATTATACCTAGGCCTGGAATGTAAATAGCTTTGTATATATATATATATATATATATATATAAAAAAAAGGCCATTTCAAAAAGCAGTTCCATCTGTGAGGTACCTTGAAGCTTTTAAATGTGAAAAGTGGTAGACAAATACAAGTGTTTGTAAATTAGTATCAATAAAGGGTTACCTCACAGGCTGAACAACAAAACCCAAAGCATAAAGGTCACTCCCCCATTTTACAATTACTTTGTCTTTTGCAAGTTAGTTCTATCATTCTGCTAACTCAGGCTTGTGTCCAACCTTTTCAAGGGGAGGGCCATATTTCAATTTTTTCCCACCCAATTAAGGCCCACCCAGCGAGCAACGCGACTCCCGAGGAGAGCGGGAGTGGGCAGGCAGCGGTAGGACTGCTATGACCTCTGGGTCCAATGGCGACCCGGTGGCCTGTTTAAAAAGTGCCCCTGCAGCCTTGCAAAGACTGTCAAACAAGGCCGGCAGAAGGACTCCCTGGAGGGCTGCTGGTGAGCAGGCCAGGCAGGAGGTTAGGGCAGGGGACCACTGTGCCCCTCATTTCTCAGACGATTGCCTTGCTGCCCTCCTCGAGGAGGTGGCGGCATGGCGGGAGGTCCTCGTTCCCAGGGACGGGAGAAGGAGGCCCCCCCACATGAGGAGGTGGCGGAGGTGGTGAGCTCCCACGACGTGGTGCGACACACTTGGATCCAATGCCTCAAGCGCTTTAATGACCTTTTGCACTCTGGAAGGGTGAGTACCATGTTGCCATTGGTCAGTGAACCCAGCAGGTAGGCTTTACCCCCTGGCCGCCACCCTCCCCCCTCAACTCTGAGTGCAGTTACTGCATTGAATCATTGACGGCATGTTTCCTTTGCTGGGTGGGCCAGTAGATATTGGCCATGCTGAGGTCACCCTGAGAGGACGGTGATGAGATGGGTTCTGCCCCCGCAGCATGTGGTACAGTGACATCCACATTACTGTTTTGGGGGCAACCTGGAAGGTCTGCATCTAGGCTCAGTGCTGGAACTGCAGGACATGTCAAAGTCAGGGTGCTGACATGCTGGGAGGGGAGCTTCCAGGTGACAAGGCACCGATCCATCTGCTGCCCCTTGTGTTCCATGTGCTTGTGCCTCCTTGCTCTGCAAGGTTGAACTTTGTGGTGCCAAATGTGATGTAGGCTGCATTTGGTCGGGGGTGGAGTGGGGGGGGGTGGTGGGGGTGAGGTGGGTGGGTGGGGGTGGGGATGAGGGGGGTGGGGACAAGCCTTGCACCTTTGTTGAGTGTGTGGCAGACGCAGGGGTGAGGAGGCATTGGGGCCCTGCAATGTTCCAGTCTGGTTGTGTTGGAACGGCAGTGAAGAGATTCCAGGTACAAGGCACTAATCAATGCTCTTTTCTCCCTTTCAGGAAGAGAATGCACATAATGCCACCGAGCTGTTGAGGACTAGCAGAGGACCGGCTCAGTTGGCAACCATTACCAGGTTTGAGCAGGGTGCCCTCCATCTGGAGAGGTGCCATGCACCCAGGTCCACCGGTGTCGGTGAGGCTGGGGTGCCACGGGCAGGTATGTTTGCCCAGCAATGAGGTCACCATTAGTGTCCCAGCAGCCATGGCAGTGCTGAATGTTCAGTGATTGAAGTTTGCAACATGGCTTGACCATTGCTTATTGAAGGATAAACACATAATAACCAGGGGACAGGGATGCACATTGACATTGTCTCCACATTAACTAATCAAACGTCCTTGTTCTTCCTTTCAGCATCAGTGGATCAGGGCCGGAGGAGGAGGCACAGGGGCCCCCACTCACACCTGAGGGTCCTGAAGTCTCTGACCCACCAGCGTCACACCATTTCTGCCAGACAGGCACCAGTGCAGATACTGGCACTTTGGTGGGAAGTAGATCATGGGCTAGTGTCCTGGGGCATAGTGGTGAGAGCATGTCACAGTTGCTGGAGGAGCTGGCGAAGACAGAGTGCTATGGGGCCAGCAGTTGGAGGACTGTAGGGGATCAGGCACATGCTCAGTCGATGGCTGATGGTAAGCCTCTGGAGTTGACCATGAGGCAGCAAATACTGGAAGTCCAGGAGGGTGTGTGGGGGGGATCTGGTGGAGATACATGAGGCTATATTTGGCTTGGTCTCTGTGGTGGAGGAGTCAACGTTGACTATCGCCGATGCAATGAGCCTCATGGCTGAGCGCCATGCATCCTCCATGGAGTTAGTGGTGACTTTCATGGAGAGGATCCTTCAGGAGACCAATCAGGACTTCCTGGGGATGCACTCGGACCAGCAAGCCCTCACATCGGCATTGACCTCAACTGGCCAGTGCCAGTGTGGGGGATGGTCTGGGCACCAGGTTTCCCAGCTCGGTGCCCACCTTCTACGGTGAGCAGGGAGGTTCAAAGCGACCTCATGCTGGCGCAGCAGCTGCCTGTCATCTCTGTGGGCTCCTCTCAGGGCGCTCCAGATGAGGGCAGCAGCTCCTCCGCTGCCTCTGCCATCCAATGATGCTGCAACGACTGGGGAAGATGCCAGCTGTGGAACTGGCCACTCCCTCCCAGGCGGGGACTGCACAGGCTCCACTGGCCAGAGGACCACCGCCAAGGTCATCGAGGCCAACAGGACAGCAGAGTGAGCAGGTTGTCTCAGATACCAGTGCCAGCGAGGGGACAGCAGCTAGATGTTGCACCCAAAAGCGTAAATTTAAGGCACCTTAGGCACACCACAGGTTTCTCACTGGTGCTTTTGTGTTGCCCTAAAATGAAGTCATGATTAGTTGGTATGCTGTTTAACACATTTATCATTTTGTTTACTTAAGTTCATTTTGTTATACCTTTCAATTTATACATGTGACCATGGCTGAAGGTGTTTCTTTTCCTCTGCAGGTGGATAGTTACCCATGATGTTATGAGTGGGTTGTGTTACATTAAGTTTTCTTGACTTGGCCCTTATTTAACGTTCCTATCCAAGCAGAATTAGCACTCAGGTATCGAGTATGGAGCCTGCAGCACAGGCTTTTGTTGAAGGTCCATCTGTGGCCTTCTAGCTGAAGTTCATTGGATTAAAGCCTCTTGGGTGTCCCTACTTCCCTGCAGTATGCCCGGGTGAGCGTCTACCCCCTCAGCATTTCCCTGTGCATGCTCATTCCCGTACTCACTGCTTGACTCATCATGTGCAGCCGCAGCCACTGCATCGACATTTTCATCGTCCACTGTGTCACCCCTTTCCAGCGCAAGATTGTGGAAAGCGCAGCATGCAACCACTATCAGTGACACACGATCTGGGGGTACTGGAGTGCGCCTCCTGAGCGGTCCAGGCATCGGAAGCACATCTTGAGATGACTGATGGTTCTCTCCTCCACAGCCCTGTGGAGGCGTGTCTCCTATTGAACCGCTGCTCAGTTTCCATTCTTGGATGGCAGAAAGGCATCATGAATCACCTTCTGAGGGGATAGCCCTTGTCACCCAGCAGCCATCCATCCAGCCGAGCCAGAGCACTGAAGAGCCCCGGCACCTGGGAGTGTCTGAAGACGTAGGCGTTGTGGGAGCTGCCTGGGCACCTTGCACTGACTTGTAGAATCAGCATCCTGTGATCACACACTATCAGCACGTTCATGGAGTGGAAGCCCTTCCTGTTGACGAGGGAACCGGGCTCACCTGCTGGTGCCTTGATGGCCACATGTGTGCAGTCTATTGCACCCTGGACATGGGGGAAGCCAGCAATCGCCTCAAAGCCTCAGGCTCACTGTGTTGGCTTGCCTGGTCCCAACGGTAGTGGATGAAGGTCGATGCTCACTTGAATAGAGTGTCTGTGACCTGCTTGAGATGAGTGTGGACAGCTGATTTGGAGAAACAGCAAAGATCACCCACCGCCTCCTGGGAAGAGCCAGAGGCATAGAAGTGGAGGGCAGCCATGACCTTTAGAGCCACTGGCATGGGGTGTCCACGCACAGAGTTAGTGGAGATCTCAGGGCCTATCATCTGACAGATAGAATGACTGTCTCCCTTGAGAGATGGACCCTCCTTCAGCACTGCACCTTAGACATATTGAGGTAGCTGCTTCACTGCCTGTAAACCCTGGCAGCAGGATAATGGCATCTCCTGCGGCCCCTTCGGCCTTGGACTTTTTGTTTCCCCTGCACCCCTTGTGCCTGCACCTGTCCTCCCAAAGGTGGCTCCCCTGGAGGCTGAATGTGCACTCCTGGCCTCCCCCCCGCCTTCTGGCCCTCCCTTCCTCCTTAGAGAAGGTGCCTCCAGTTGAGAGCACAACTCCCATCCCCAGGATAAGGGAAGGCTTCCTGAAACTGCAGGCCCCAAAAAGTGTCTTCCCTGTAGAGTGCTGACCTGAAGGTTGTGAGTCCTGTCCAAGCAGCTGGTATAAGTTTTGAAGTATTTCTGCTCACGCAGGCAAGTATCTGTAACTTTCCAAATTAAATATCTGACTGAGCACATTCGCAACTCCACTGACCCTTCTTATCCCACCTGTGGATGAGGTTGATACAAATGTGTCCTACCCACCTGCCTGTTGCGCCTGTGCAATGATCTGAAGATCACTTGGCCCTGATAAACCGCTGTGAATTGGTGCCTCAAGGCCTTAAGTGGCCAGTTAACTAATAGTGGGCGCGCATCTGAGATCATCGTGCGTCTGCCCACCGAAATATCGCGATGGCACACAGTGACGTCGGGACGCTCACCCAATGTCACCGTGTGTCATTTTATGCATCAGCATGCAGGGCCTGCCCCCACATGCCAATGAGAAAATTCTGCCTAATGAGCTGATTATCAAATTTTAGTAAGATAAGTTTGCACGCAGCATTAGACATGAATTAAAAAAAAATGTCAAAGCAATAAATTGATCATTTCAAAAAAGCATAATTAATAAAAGTGCCCATTAAGAAGTGCCAAGCAACAGAGTTCACCAATGAAGCCTTTTTTTGCCTTCACACTTAAGTAAAGCAAGAGAGAGACAGACTGGACCCCAAGTCCTGGTCATCAGGGAAGGGGTGGGGACCAGGCCTGAGCTAAGGAGTTGGACTTAACTAACACAGACCTTGCATTCACCTCCGGTGGCACACACTCTGAGCTGGCCTTGCCGGAATTCATACGCATGTGCGGTTGGACACTGGTTGCCTTTCAGCCTGGGCTTTCATCCTCTGCTTGCCTGCTTTATGGATAGGTTTTTGGGGAGGATGGCGGAGGAAGGCAGAGTGTGTGTGTGTGTGTGTGTGTGTGTGTGTGTTTGTGTGTGTGTCTGGCTCACTCCCAGTCTCCGGGTACTCGGTCTCACACACTCATGCTCGCTGACTCACTCCCCAACCGGGCCCATGAAGTTTGGGCACTTTACCTCATGAGGAATTGATCAGGAGGTGGTGGCTGGGTCCTCCTCCTGCTTGACCGCTACCTCCTCCACAGACGATGCCATTGCTTCCTGCTATGCGGGTTTCCTAACCACTCCGCTGGCCTTCCCAACCATCTCCCGATTGCCAAACACTTGTTGCTTCTTGCTTGCCACCCTTCTCACCGGCCCTCTCCCAGGTCCTGGCTTGGGATGGTCTGCAGAACGATCAGCCGATCAGCATTATCGGAAACCAACTTCATTTCATCTTGTTCTCAGCCAGTGTTTATTTGCAGATTTTAATATTCTAGTTCAGTTTTTTTTTAAAAGAAAATGCAATGCTTTTGCTGATATCCTTCCCACCCACGCTGCCATTTTGACCCTGGGCTCCTTCAGAAGCCAGCGCCTGCGCAGGAAGGCGAGAGAGAGTGCGCTACCTGGAAAGAAAAGAGCAGCCACTCATCTTCATACTGCTCACTGCTCCTCCAGTCAGAGGCTGACTCTCTCCTGAACTTGTTGCTGATAGCCTCATACCTAGTGTCTCGCCTTCCAAACCTAATATCCTGGCATGAATCATCAAGAGCACAGAAGAAAGTTAGGGGAAAACCTTTCTAGCCATGTTGATGTCTTAGTGATTTCTGCCTGAGGGTTGTAACGCCAGCTTTTAAAAATAAATTGCATGATTTTATCAGTGGTTCTGGGATTCTATGTTGCAACAGCAGCATTTGGGGATTTCCCATATAAAGGAAGTTAGCTTGCCAGAAGGAAGTTATTTGTTCTTTTCTTTTCAACCTGTTATTATCTTTCAGATTTGACACAAACAGAAAATGCTGAAATCATAAACTTAAAAACAGTTTGTAATAGTTGATGCTGAACTATTCAGTATAATGAAATATTCCGAATTCTGTATGTGCTTTCAGCTTGAAGACATCAACAAACAAAAGCTGCCAAATCAAATTAATTTTGCATATTGTAAACTAATTAAGCGGGAATTGAGCTGATTCAGTGTTTTATATTGAAGGATGATGATTGTTTTCTTTCCTTCCCCCTGTCTCTCTGGGCCATGCACAACTTCAAAACTAGTGAGTGGGTTAATCATTCCTTCCCATTAAAAATGCACATCAGTGTCCCAGGAATGAGTCTCTCCCTGAATTTTCTTTTGCTCCCCTTAATGAGATGTCCTGTGACTGCTTTGGAAACATGAACCCCCTTTTGGTGGACAATCTGTTGCTGCAGTGAACTTCTGTTTCTCTTGCTTGCTTTGCAGCTTTAGAATAAACCTTTGAGGCAGCTTTGGTTCTCAATTTGTAACTAAGATTCTCTGGGAGAACACATGGGGGAGAATTTTCTCCCCTTCGGGCAGACTGGGTGGGAGCGAGTGTGGGCGGGCGCGCAGCCACCCGTGATTGGCTGCGTGCTGCCATTTTGCGTGGGCGGGCCAATTAAGGCCCGCCCAGCGTGACGCGAACCTGGAAACGCTGAATGCTCCCTGTGTAGGAGGGCGAGCTGGGGCCTATGCTCTTTCGTGCATGTGCATGAAAGAGCGCAGAAATCTCCCTGAGGCACAGAGCTACCTCAGGAAGATTAAGAAAAGTCGTAAAAATGTGAAAAATAAAAAAAAATAAAATTATTCAGACACATCCCCTCATGTGACATTGTCACGTGAGCTGGGACATGCTTATGAATTTACAGGAAACATTTTATTAAATTGATAAACCCTTCATGAAATCTCATCCCGCTTGTGGATGAGGTTCCATGAAAAATGCAAAGGCCGCCTGGGCTCTTCACCTGCCCACCAACCTTAAGGGCAACTCTGATAATACCTCAATTAGTTGATTAATAGCCTCAATAGGCCTTTGACAGTTCGGCGGGCGTGCAGCCGAGTCCGGTGCGTGCCCATCGAACAGAAGTTTGGAATGATGCACTGTGACGTCGGGACACACTCCCAATGTTACCGTGTGTTATTTTAAGTGTTGGTTTGTGGGGCCCGCCCCCGCATGCCAAACGGAAGATTCAGGTCATGAATACATTCGTAAATTAAATTTAATTGAGTGTTGGGTGTGAATTCCAGGAACCCCAGTATTTATTTGGAAAGAATATTTGTTTCCCGTAACCAGCCAATTCAAATTGATCTTTAAAAAATCATGGGATGTGGATCTCACTAGTAAGGCCAACATTTATTACCTATCCTTAACTGTCCTTGAGAAGGTGGTGGCGAACTGCTTTCTTGAGCCTCCAAAATCCATTTGGTGATTGTATTCTCACAGTGCTGTTAGGGAGGAAGTACCAGGCTTTTCATCCAGCAATGATGAAGGATCGGCAATGTACACGCCAGGCAGGACCATGGTGTGACCTTGAAGCGATTATGGAGATGATGGTGTTCCTATGGTGCTACCCTTGTCCTTCTAGGTGGCAAAGGTTGTGGGTTTGGGAGATGGTATTGAAGAAATGGCTGCTGCAGTACATTTTGTAGAAAATACTTGCAGGCCCAAATTTATAGCCAGAATTTTGAAATTCAATTTTTGACTTCATTAGTTTACACAATAAGTAGGAGGGAGCTAGGACTGCGACTGAGATTGATGAGGTGAAATTGTGTTGTTCTGTGCAAATAAATTACAGCCAATGAATTAAGCATCATCACTAGTGCTTTGTACAAACACTATAGTCATTTGGTGCACAGCGATGTCACATCAAAAGACATGAAAATACATGACCAGTTAATCTACTTTTGCCAGTCTTACTTGAGGAGTAAGTGAAGTTGAGGACTCTGAGAGAATTAACCAGATGTTCGAGTTGTGCTATGAGCCCTTTTACATCCACCGGAGCAAGCAGCTTAACGTCTTGCATGAAAGATGGTACTGCAGACAGATGCCTCCATACCAGACGAGTGTCAGTCTTGATTACGTGTTTAGGTCTGGAGTGGAGCTTGAGCTAATGTTATTCTGATGTCGGCAAGAATACTGCTGAGCTGAGAGCACAAACCCTATGACCTTACAAACTACCGCTAAGGGAGCCATTACACTCACTGGCAGCCTATATGAGAACTATTCTATCACAGTGAGTAGTTAAACATATCTGTCATTTTGAAAAGGTCTTTTCTTTAAAATCAGAGGAAGTACCTTATTGCTAGTGTGGTATATGAAAGGTCATGGTGTTGCCATAGAATTTGTATGTCGTAGGTTAGCTACGCCACAAAGAGAACCTAATTCCCACTGCTGCTTAATGGCAATGATGATGGGGATGAATGATGAATCTATCGAATATCATTTTAGCCCCTGTCACAGCACAGAAGTGACCCTAATCAAAATCACAAATGCCATCCTGTCCAACTGTGACTGTGGTGCATTATACTCCATATTCTTCTCAAACTCCCCTTTTATGAGGTACTCATTTTTCTTCATTTAATTAAAAGGTCTGAAGTTGGGAACAAAACCAGTTTTGAAACTTTATTCTTGCCTATTAAAACCAGTTAGCAAGCTTTCAGAAAACTAGTAAAATGATCAACTAGAAATTAGGTTCACTCACTTAAGCTGCAATTAGTTCAATTATGGAGTAGGCAAATTCTTTCACCAACTATCAGTTAAAATGGATTTTGTTGTAATTGATACACTAACTGATTTTATGTTGCTGGTGGGGGGAGAGGGCTGCCTTGGGCACAGGTTTCATTAGAGACTAAGGGTAGGTTACCAAGGCGGGTAGCTCAAGTCAGGACATTTCCCAACTCGCTGGAGCCACCAGAGTCGACTGGCGAAAAACCCTGAAATGCATGATTTTTGCTTGGTGGTTGCAGGATAGAGTCAGTCCTGCTGAACAAAGAAGCAGAATATAGGTGGGTGAGTGCTGAGGCTGGTTGTTTAGAAGGCCTACCTCAGTTTTCTGATATTTTGTTCTGGTTGTTTTAGAAGTTGTTAGGCCCTCTTACTCTCACATCCACAAACATCCTGCTTTGCCCCTCAGACCGTTCATACCAACTCATGCCCCCTGCCCCCAAGGCCCCCCCATGACCCCTCTTACGTTTATGCCACCTCCATTACTACTCAGCCAGTATTCACCATAGACAAACCTCAGGAACCATGTAGAGAAAAGAAAAAAATAAACTTCTAACAATCTAATACAGCTTTCATTCCTGCACACTTGAAAGTGAAAAAACTCCCATCCATGAAATCCATTCAAATCTTTTAAATCTCCTTATGTGTTTAATCTCTTATAAAACAAACTTCTATTCAGTAGCCATGCCAAAGACAGAAAATCCTTTAATACCCTCTTTAAGCTGTGAATCAAACTGTGAACTCAGAACCTCTTGTTGAAATAATTGTATCTTTTGAAACTCAGCCAAGCGTTCATAATGACATAATGATAGCTCTTGGAGAAACGTTAGCAAAGAGCTCTATTGCATGTACATGACCATATGCTGCTTCTTTCCTAATCTATGCCAGCCAATAAAAGCAGTCAAGCAGGGTTTTTTTTAATTCTCAATTTACAGGTCAGATTTTTCCTCCCGCACACACCCGCGTGTAAACTGCCACGTGGTGACGTCGGGCGAGCGTCCTGACACCACCGCACACCGTTGCAACATTTTGTTTGGCAGGCATGTGCTGATCTCTGATGCACACCCGCCATTAATTAATGGGCCACTTAAGGCCCTTGAGGTGCCAATTGATGGTGAATTTTCAGTGCCTGTGCAATCTTCAGGTTGGCGCATGGGTGCAATGGGCAGGCGGGTAGGACACATTTGTACAAATCTCATTCACGGGCGGGATAAGGGGGCTCAGTGGGATTGCGAGTGTGCTTTGTCAGATATTGTTTGTTCAAAGTCACTGATACTTGCCTGTGTGATCTGCAATACTTCAAAACACATATCAACTGCTTGGTCTGGACTCACAATCTTCAGGTCAGCACTCCGCAGTGAGGAATCTTTTCTGGGTCTGCAGGTTTCAGGAAGCCTTACCTTAGCCTGGGAATGGGAGCTGAACTGTCCATTGGAGGCAGCTCCTCTGAGGAGGAAGGGAGGGCTAGAAGGGGGCGGAGGCCAGGAGTGCACATTCAGCCTCCAGGGGAGCCATCTTTGGGACGACAGACGCAGGCACAAGGGGCGCAGGGCCAAGAGGTAGTCCAAGGCAGAAGGGGTTGCAAAAGATGCCACTATTCTGTTGCCAGGGTATAGAGGTGGTGAAGCAACTACCTCAATATGACTGAGGTGCAGTGCTGAAGGAAGCTCTGTCTCTCAAGGGAGACAGTCAACTATATCTGACAGATGATTGGGCCTAAGATCTCCGCTAACTATGTGGGTGGACACCGGCTGCACAGATGAGTCCAGCAGTGAGTCCGAGGATGAGCATGCACTGGGAAATGCTGAGGGGGTAGACGCTGACCCGGGCATACTCCAGGGAGGCAGGGACACCCAGGAGACTTTAATCTAATGAACCTTCAGCTAGCACACCTCATATGGACCTTCAAGACAAGCCTGGGCTGCTGGCTCCATACTCGATACCTAAGTGCAAAATCTGCCTGGATAGGAACATTAACTGAGGGTCTTGTTCATAAAGATGAATGTCCCACAAATCACTCATAACATTTTTGGAAACCATCCACCTGCAGAAGAGGCACCCTCAGCCATGGTGCCATGTCTGAATTTATTATTACAACCAAAGGATCTTAAGAAAACAAAATGACAAAGGCGTTAAGAATCACACCAACGCATAAAGACCTCATTGTGGGCCAGCACTAAAGCACCAGTGATAAACCAGTGGTGTGCCAAGGTGCCTTATGTTTATGTTTTCAGGTGCTACATCTTGGTGCTGACCCCTCGCTGGGAGTGGCATCTGAGACAGCCCTGCTCACTCTGCTGTCCTGTTGGCCTCGATGACCTTGGTGGTCGTCCTCTGGCACGTGGAGCTTGTGCTGGGAGGGAGCTCCCAATTCCACAGCTGGCATCTCCTCAGTTGTTGCAGCCTCATCCAATGCAACAGTCTTTGGCAGAGGAGATGCCGCCCTCATATGGAGCACTCTGAGAGAAGCCCGCAGAGATGACAGGCAGCTGCTGCGCCAACGTGAGGTCTCTTTGGACCTCTCTGCTCACCGTGGATGGATGGGCACCGAGCTGGGAAACTTGATGCCCAGACCATTTCCCACAAGGGTCAATGCTGATATGAGGGCTTGCTGGTCCGATCGCATCCTCAAGAAGCCCTGATTGGTTTTCTGGAGGAGCCTCTCCACGAGAGTCGCCACTCTCTCCATGGAGGGCACTCAGACATGAGGCTCATTGCATCAGCGATAGTCCACGTAGACTTCTCCACCACGGACACCAAGCCAAGCATAGCCTCAACCAAGCATATCTCCACCAGATGCTCCTGCACACCTGGCCACATTTCCTGCATTTGTTGCATTGCAGATGACTCCAGAGGCCCATCATCAGGCATTGACTGAGAATGTGCCTGGTCCCCTGCAGTCCCCTGACTGCTGGTGCCAAGGGCACTCTTTGTCTCTGCCAGCTCCTCCAGCGATTGCAAGTGCCCTCACCGCTGTGCTCTGGGACACTAGCTGATGTTCTAATTCCCAACGAGGTGCTAGTATCTGCGCTGGTGCCTGCCTGGCAGAGATGGTGTGACGCTGGTGAGTCCATGACTTCAGGGCCCTCACTTGTGAGAGGGGGCCTCTGCTGCTCCTCCTCCCGGCACTGCTCCGCTATTACTGAAACGAAGAACAAGGATGTTGGCTCAGTTAATGTGGAGACAATGTCAATATGTATCCCTGTCCCCCGGATCATTATGTGCTCATCCTTCCATAAGCAATGGTCAAGTCATGTTGTAAACTTCAATCACTGAACATTCAGCACTGCCATGGCTGTTGGGAGAACAATGGTGACCTCACTGCAGGGCAAACATACCTGCCCGTGGCACCCCAGCTTCACCGACACCAGTGGACCTGGGCACATGGCGCATCTCCAAATTTAGGACCTTCTGCTTTAAGCGGCTGAGAATCGCCACCTGTGCTGAGCGCCACCAGTCCTCACCCACTCGACGGCGTTATGTGCATTCTTCTCCTGAAAAGGACAGAAGAGCACTGATTAGTGCTACCTGTACCTGGACTCTCTTTGCGGATGGCCCACCCCAACCAGAGTGTGACATTGCAGAGCTTCAGTGCCTCCTCACCCCGCTGCTGCTGAACACTCATACAAAGATGCTAGGCCTGTCCCCTTCCCCAATCCCCTTGGCCAAATGCTGCCTACAGGGGGGAAAGCCTGAGTTAAATGCCCAATGCCAACAAGGTACTCACCCTTCCAGAATGCAACAGGTCATTGAAACACTTGTGCCACTGGATCCACGTGCGCCGCACCACGTTGTGGGAGCTCACCACCTCCGCCAGCTCCTCCCAGGCATGTTTAGTCATGTGGAGGGGCCTCCTCCTCCTGCCCTGGGGTACGAGGACCTCCTGCCGTGCTGCTACCTCCTCGAGGAGGGAAGCAAGGCAATCATTGGAAAAACTAGGGGTACAGTGCCCCCTGCCCTACCCTCCTACCCGGCCTGCTCCCCAGCAGCGCTCTGGGAAGCCCTTCCACTGGCCATAATTTGCAGCCTTTGAAAGGCTGCAGCAAATTTTTAAAACAGGCCACCAGGGTCGCCGTTGGCCCCGGCAGTCATTGCAAGCCCGCCACCGCCCACCCACTCCCGTTTGTCCTTGGGAGCTGCAATTCACACTGGGTGGGCCTTATTTGGCCTGCCGGTGTAAAATGGCAGCATGGACCTGATCGCGGGCGGTGATCGGGTCCACGCCCTCTCCTGCCCCGCCCGCCGACAGGCAGAAAATTCTGCCCACAGTTGCAGCCTTTTTTAAATGCGGGACATTTACAAAGGCTCCAGATCATGGCAGTGATACGGGTCTTATCTGCCCTTCAATAACATTTATGTCTACTCCATCAATTTGTGACTCCCACACTGCGGCTGAAGGCAATTAGACCAGTATCTGTTTGAACTGAGCACTGAGTTCAAATGGCCCTGCTGAGTTTCGGTTTCCTGCCTGTCTGAGTCAACCCCTGCCCCCATTCGCCTACTGGCAAAAATTGGGTCTGTTAGAAATAAAGACAGGGCTTCTGAATCTGAGTTCCTCGTGCCAGTTTTAAAGTCCATGGAGTCTTCCTGACTCTGCAGCAATCTGGCCCTAAATACCCAACCTGGTAGTGGTCATCAGAGTTTGTGTTTATTTTTTAGGAAACCAAATATGTATTTCTAATATTTTTCCACAAGTAACAATGTAGTAGTCAAGTGTGAACTGCTGAGGTGTAAAAATTTAAACTTGTTCAATGCAGAAAAAAATGAAACCGCTTATTTCATCAAATCACTTTGATAAACTACCTGCTAGGATTTTATATAACAGCACATAATTCAGAGAAAAAATACTAATTGAACCTGTTAGCTTTTGCTGGAAGGCTCTTGCACAAATGAAAGTTATCAGAGCTATTAAACAGTCTCTTGACAGATATATGGATAAGCTGGACACTTTAAATTGATTAAACACTGATCTACTGCTCAGTTGTATGTTTCGTTCTTGCTATATGAGAAATTGAAATTCTCAGATGAACACACAAGGATAACAGATGGGAAAAATGCAGCAGCAGGCCCATTGAGTTTGTCCTGGTGCAGTCTTGATGCAACTGAACATTATGACTTCTGACATCGCCCTTACCCAGTATAGGCAAAATGGACCAACTGGCCTCCTGCTGTGCTGTAAGATCCTATGATCCCTGGAGCTTTGGTTACAAGTAGCTTGTGTCTCCTGCATTTTCAGTGTAAACTCTTGCCTTTATAAGTAACAAGGCCTATTTTCAGAGTTGTTTTTTGAGGAGTTAGATTTTTACGGGGGAATATATCAGTATTTCTGATTCTGTTTATTTCTGTCTGTTTATTTTATGCATTGATTTGGATGACACCAACAGGGAGGTAAAAATTGAAAACCCAACCTAATACCAAATATTTAGCTAACATTTAAACTGTAAATTGATACATGAAGCCAAACAATTAATTACAGAGTAAATGTTGCGCCAAGATAAAGCACCCTAGATCTCTGGACTTCAGTAGTTACTTCCTGGTTCCCATGTCAATGTGTAGTTTCTTTTAAACTATTACATTTTAATAACTATTTTAGTACTGGTGTTTGAAAGGGCTACTGGGCTGAACTCTAGTTCAAAGATTTTTTATTCATTTATGGGAGCAAATTTGTTGAAAATCAGTTTTCTGAAAGCATCCAGAATCATTTTTCATTGATTTCCAAAGTCACAAGTAAATCTGATGGCACTATTACAAACAAAACAATGGAGCAGTTTTGCACAATGGGCCTACACAGTGAGCCTAGTTAATAGAGACTGTTCATTGCCTATTTTTCCCAGAAAGGTTACGGGTAGCAGTGAGATTAGCCTTTTATCCTCTGAGTCTCAGGTTGGATTTGAACCCAAACCCAAAAGGTCACGGGAAATTCTGCACTCCCTTTGCATCCATTCATGAATGGACTGTGGTTATACTTGCCTGATGTGACTGCAGTTGTGAATGGCAACATTTGCTCTTACAAATGTATTTTCATTGTAAATATTTCATCAATATGGGAAAGATATTTGAGGTCTACAAATATTTGTTTGATTAGGTCAAAAAAAAGCCCATGATTACTGCTACTTCCATCATCTGCAATTGCTCATAAGATGAATTATACAGCCCATGGCAATAAAAACTGCGGTGGAAAAAGGTTAATAATAATAGATAAATATTGGAAGTTTATTTTGCGGTTGCTAAATTAGCAAAATGGAGGCTTAAATTTAGAATTAGTACGGACATTAATTGGAGGTTTTGAAGAATTATTTTCATGGGAAGTGACCATGAGAGTTGGGTCAATCACACAGTTTATGTTATTCATTCTAGCAATGTTGACATCACTGGAAAGATTGAAATTTATTGCCCATCTCTAGATCTCCTGAGAAAGTGGTGGTGGGTCTTTTTCTTCTTTACCCTTTTGAAGTCTGTTACTTGCCACTTATCACCCCAAGTCTGGGTGTTGTTCAGAGCTTGCTACATGTGGGAATGGGCTTCTTCATTATCTATGAAGTTGTGAACAGACCTGAACATTGTGCAGTCATAAGTGAACAGCCTCACTTCTTATGGTGGAGGGTGCATGATTGATGAAGTTGCCGAAAATAATTGAATCTTGGGCACTCTACTGAAGAACTTCTACAGCGATGTCCTGGGATTGAGATGATCGGCCTCCAACAACCACAACCATCTTCCTTTCTGCTCTAAATTAAACTGAGAAACAAATAGATATAGGTACATTGAAAATAAAGTCCTAATGGGATTAAAGCCAATGGGGGAGTTTTAACTCCCAAAAATGGAGGTGGGTTTGGGCTGGGTGGGGTGTTAAATTGTTAAAAAGCCACAAACTTGAATGCAACTCCCCTTGAATTCTCATACTACTGGTTTTAACAGATATGAGCTCAGAGAGCGGACAACTAACCCACTCCTAGGAGGCAGGGTTGCTTATTGAAATATTTTATTGAGGTTGCGTGCCTTAGATTTTATCCCCCATCCATCTTTAGGTTTCGCCAGATTTAGCTCGGGAAACCCTTCAGCTAAAGGGAGGCAAGGGCTGCCCCACAGGAAAAGGAAATACTTTTCCAGTACTGCTTGCAGGCCAGGGGGCGCAGGAATGCTTTCTCCTGGTCCCTTACAAGAAAATTTATTTCCTACTCCCCTGCAAATTCTGACCTCCACCTATGATCCCTGACTCTCCAGAATATGCTGTACCTATCCCTCCCCAACCACAAGCTATATCTTGAGCAACAGGAAACCTACCTGCTCATGGTCTCCATCCTCTTCCAGGAAGGAGAGGTGAGCCTGTAAATCAGGCTGCCTTCCAGGTGGAGTACCTGTTTTACTTTAGAAAATGACACAGAACTCCACAGCTTTTGGGAGAACCCAAACTTCACTTTCTTACCCAGAACCCTTCCCAACCATTTGCAAATCCTGTTCCAGTGATATTGAGCCAACTTAGATATGATGGGCTAAGTTGCTTCTTTTTGTACTGAAGTATTTATGATTCCATAAAATATGCAAGGAAGTAAATATATCATAACTAAATTAAAACAAAAAGTCCATAAATGCCCTAGACTAAATAGGTACCTCTTACTTAATAACAGAGCTGTGAATCATGTGAATGTTTTATTGGAAAATAATGCTCTTCTTTCATGAAGTTAACAGTTCATTCTGGGGATAAGTTTCATAGGTTCTCTGTAACCTCTCTGAAGGTTGATTGACCTTTGTTTTCTTGTTAGTTTTCCTCAATGGTTTGTTCCTGCCCCATCTCTTCCAATAATATTGATATCCTGCAGGGGTGTGGTCACTAGTTGAATAATGATATCTCCTCTAAGTGGTTTATATGCATCATTGACATTAAATGCTAACATTTGACCATTGGTATATCATAGACGAGCACAATCCCATCTTTGATAATATATATACATGTGAACTTCTTATAGGGCTTGCTGGATAGCAGTCAAAAATAGGAGCTCTTGCCAATTTTTCCCTTAACTAGAATGACATCAAAGCCAATTCTTTCATTTGTACTGCTGCCTTTGCTGAGCCTAACTTGCTAAACATCTACTGGCGGTAGAACTATAGGAGCAGGAGTCAGCCATTCAGCTACTTGAGCATGTTCGGCTATTCAATTAGACCATGGCTGATCTATACCTCAACCCAATTTACTCATCTTACCTATATATCCTGATGCCTGTACAAAAATCTATCGATCTCAGTCTTGAAAGTGACAATTGTTGCAGCACCCACAGCCTTGTTGTGTGAAAACATGCTTGCTGATTGCCCTTCTGTAGTTATTGAAGGTATAGCTTTTCCTACTGCCTATCAGGGGCCACATGATTGTTCTTGGAGACTCTGATGAATGAGCCCTTAGCACAGGCTTTACAGAATGTGCAAACGGTGCGTTCTTCAGGTGGGGTGGGAACCTACCACCGGGCGTGGTGCAAAAACTGGAGACCCAGCAGCGAAGCGAGAGGCAATCTCTGCTGCCAGACAAACAAAAAGGCCTAGTGGAAGCATTTCAGCAGTGACTCTGAAGCTAACCTGTTATAGAGGTGGGGGTAACCAAGTACTGGACACCTGCAGGCTCAAGGAGGCAGAATGCCATTACTGGCATAAGAAAGGTCAAATAATAAAGCAATGCAGGGTGAAATCAAAACAGACTTTAAGGCAGCAGACCAAGGTTATTGAAGTGAATAATATAACAGAACCTGAAGCTGCTGATAATAAAACTATTCCTTTTACAATGTCAAAGCAATAAAAACTGAACCTATAACCATTAAAATTCAAGTAGTGGAGGTAGATACGGGAGCCTCAACCACAATGGTGGGAAAGCACATCTTTAAATACTTAAATGAAGGTACCCAGCTGACTGAAACTGGAATGAACAGCGGCTCAATTGAAGACGTAGACTGCAGAATCCATTTAGGCAAAGCGCATCTCCACAGTACCTGTGACCTATAGGCAATAGACAGCTCAGCTTCCAGTGATCATAGTGACAGGTGAAGGACCTAGTCTTCCGGGCTGAGACTGGTTACAAAAAATTAAGCTCAACTCATCTGAAATATTTCACTTGAGAACAGGAGGGATTCCTGAGTTGCTAAGGAAATGCAGCAGTGTATTTTGTGATGAATTAGGAAGTTGTAAGACTTGCAAGCAAAACTATATGTGGATTCTCAGACGACACCCCATTTCTTTAAGGCCAGACCTGTGTATTATGCCCTAAAGGAGAAGGTGGATGCAGAACTGTGCTGGTTAGAAAAACTAGGCATCATCCAACATGTCCAATTTTCAGAATGGGCATCTATGAGGATAGATGATTTGTATGCAAAACTAGCTGGAGGCAAATCCTATACCAAACTGTACATGAGCTGGATAGCACATCTAGAGGGTGTGTAACCATCAACATGCACAAGGACCTGTATCAATATATGTGACTACCCATTGGTGTAGCGTCTGCATGTGCAATCTTCCAAAGGACAATGAAGAGTCTTTTGCAAGGACTTTACTGAATAGTAACTGATGTTCTGATCACAGGGTCAACTGAAGCCAAACATTTGGCCAACCTGGAAGAGGTGCTAAGAAGATTCTTGGAAGCCAGTGTATGATTAAAGAAAGAGAAATGTACATTCCAAGCGCCAGAAGTTAATTATCTGGGTCATCGGGTGGATGCCATGGGTTTGCATCCAGTAGAAGAGAAAGTTAGGGTAATGAAAGAGGCGCCCTCTCCATCCAGTGTAACTGAACTCAAGTCTTTTCTGGGCATAATCAATTATTATAGCTGCTTTTTGGCAAACTTGTCAACAGCGTTAGCACCATTACACTTGTTGTTAAAAAAGAATCATTGTTGGTCATTGAGTTCGCAACAATAAGCCTTTGTGAAAGTTAAGAAGCTATTCCAGTCATCATGTCTACTGGTACATTATGGCCCATCAAAAGAATTAACATTAACATGTGATGTGTCTTCTTATGGTGTGGAAGTTGTGTTATCACACAGGATGGAAGATGGTTCAGAACCCTCTCTGCAGCCCGAGGAGGGTTATTCCCAACTATGAAAGGATGGTTTATCAGTAATATTTGGAGTGAAGAATTTCCACTAGTATTTGCGTGGGCAAAATTTCAACTTCGTGTTGGGTCATAAACCATTAATGGGTTTATTCAGTGAGGGTAAATCATTCCGCAATAGCATTGACAACTTAACTCTGTTTTTCAGGCATTCCGCCAATAGCATCAGCAAGAATTCAACGTTGGGCTTTGATATTATCTGCGTATGAGTATACCTTTATGTACCGTCCTGGCTTACATATTGCAAATACGGACATACTCAGCTGTCTCCCGTTACCAGATAGCATTGTCCATACTCCAGTGCCACAAGAACTTGTGCTTGTACTGAATTTTTTGGCCTATTCACTGTGCGTGTGAAGCAAATAAGGAATTAGACAAACAGAGATCCAACTCTGTCAAAAGTCCTTGTTTTGCAAGGATGGCCAAATTCACCTGTGTCTGAAGAGATGAGACCATTCCATGCCTGAAAAACAGAGTTAAGTTGTCAAGATGAAATCTTGTTGTGGGAATCAAGAGTCATCATCCCTTTGCAAGGAAGAGAACCATTCTTGACAGATCTTCACAGTGCGCATTCCGGTATATTGAAGATGAAAATGCTTGCGCAAAGCTACGTCTAGTGGCTGGGCATAGATAGTGACATTGAAAGTATGGTCAAGTACTATCTCCAGAAGTTGCCTGTTTCAGCACCACTGTGTCTGTGGGAGTGGCCTGGTCAACCCTGGTTAGACTATGAATTGAGTATGTAGGACCATTCTTAGGTACCATGTTTTTATTGATCAATATATCATTATTGATCGTAGATGCGCATTCTAAGTGGATGGATGTGTATGAAGTCAGATCACCGACATTGAGTGCAACTATTGAAAAGCTACATCAATGTTTTAGTAATAATGGCCCACTGAGAAGTCATTATTTCACATAACGCTACAATCTTTTAGCAGTACAGAATTTCAGAGATTCATGAGTTTAAATCTAATCAAACATATTAAAACAGGGATGATATGGTGCTGTTTTAATATGTTTAATGTGAAGAAACCCATGTAACATTCACATCTGTCATTGCTGTTGGAAATAATCCAACTACTCAACCTCACTTCATATTTAACTTTGTTCACATGCTCACAAATAAGTGAATGACATTACTCCTCACCTATATGCTATTCAATAGCAATCACAAATTCAACATTCAATCACAAACCACCTAAAACTAGTTAAATAAAAGTTGTGCTTTTTTATTCCTTCCTGTGGACAAGCTTTAATGGCAAGTGGAAAGATTTCACTAAATATCTGACTTTTGCCTCTGAAAATTCAACCTGTGGTAAGGTAATCCTTTCAAATTTAGAAGTTCCCAAATTCCATTAGCCCCTTCAGTAGAGAAGACTGACCTGATCGATGCATTTAAAATGTTAATAGGACTTGGTAAGGTAAGTACAGATAAACTATATTCGCAAGGGCAAAATCAAGAACAGGGGATGCAATCTGAAAATTAGAGAATGGGCTATTCAAAAGCTGTAATGACAATGTACCGGACAGGTTTCTACTTAAAACAAATAACTTTATTACAGAGAGCTTTTTCGGAAGCTTTATGCTTGAACCAGCTCCCCTGACTAAAAAGCCACATCCCCAGGATTACCTGTGCTTAGGGTTCATTCGTCGGAGTCTCCAAGCACAATCACATGAAGCCTGATGGGCAGTAGGAAAAGCTATACCTTCAATCACTACATTTCCTCCCTCTTTAGTTTTTTTTACATTTCCTTTTTACAAAGAACATTTTAATCCACAACATATACATATATACAGGTCAGGCAATTAAAGATTAAGTCTCTGAGATGGTTTCCTTTATTGAGAACTTCTAAATTTGAAAGGATTACCTTAACACAGGTTGAATTTTCAGAGGCAAAAGTCAGATATTTAGTGAAATCTTTCCACTTGCCATTAAAGCTTATCCACAGAAAGGAATAAAAAAGGACAACTTTTATTTAACTAGTTTTAGGTGGTTTGTGATTGAATGTTGAATTTGTGATTGCTATTGGATAGCATATAGGTGAGGAGTAATGTCATTCACTTATTTGTGAGCATGTGAACAAAGTTAAATATGAAGTGAAGTTGAGTAATTGGATTATTTCTAGCAGCAATGACAGATGTGAATGTTACATGGGTTTCTTCACATAGTATCCCTTCTTGCACAAGCAGTTTGAATCAGTAAAACATTTTGGTTGTGCTTTGCAGCCAGTAACTGATGAGGAGATATGTTGCTTGACATAATAATAAACCCATTCATTGTGTTGTTGGACATGACTTTGCTTTATTTCTTATTTTCACCTATTCAAGTTTTGTCTTGTGCTCCAATTCTTGATTTTGGTGGCTTCAGACTTCCTCTGTGTGTCTATTTCTTCCTAATTTCAGTTCCTTTTTGATATATTTTCCCCTCTTTAGCCTGTATTCTTCACAATGGTAGCATTCTTACCTTGGATTCAGAATAATTTGGGCTTCTCTTTGAGCACAGAATTTAGAGTGTAAGATCAGTGCAGACAATAGGGATTGTTTCATTCTCTAGAAAGGCTGTTTTTCAAATGAGATATTAAATCAAAATCCTGTCCACTTGTTCAGCTGGTTGTAAAAGATCACATGGCACATTTTAGAGAGAATAAGGATTTTTTAGCAGTGATTTCTCAATGAATACAAATGTCTCTTCCACAAGTCCACTATTCTGTGGTTTTAAAAAAAAAGTAGTGAAAATAATTTCTATTAGCCATAATAGGGTGATGGCTTCCTACAAATTCAGAAAACACTTTGGTCTTTCTTCTGTTTTGTTCACAAACCACAGCCTCAATACTGCTTATATTTGCAATAAAGAGTCATGGGGCTAGGTTATACTTCCTCCTGCCAATGGGTTTGAAGGCAGGCACGTAAAATTCAGAAGGCGCTGTGCCGGCCACCTTCCCGCCTGCCCCTGCTCTCATTCTAATTAACCAGGGAACAGAGGAGCTATTGGGCAGCCTGCCCACTCTTAGGCCTACTGAGGCCCTTAAGTGGCTAATTAATGGTCACTTAAGGGCCTCATCTCACCCCTGCAGGCATTATACCCATGGTGGAGGGAAGCCCAGGTCAGTCTGGAAGCCTGGCAGCTTTAGCCATGTGTGCTGACATTGGGCAAGGGGTAAGGGGGACCTCTTTTCCACTCCCCTGGGCCCATCAGAGCTACCCCCGCCCAAAGGTGAAACCCCTCTCTTTAACGTTCGCTTGTTGGGGACATGCCATCGTGGCTCTGGCTTCCCCAGACCCTGGATTTACCTGGGCTTCTCAGCGTGGTGACTGCCTGTAGTCCCAGCAGTGACCACCACTCCCAGTGTCACTGCTGGGACTACAGAGCTGCCAGCCCTCTGATAAGCAGGTTGCCCTCTAAAGCTGGCCTTCCTTCAAAGAGAGTGGCGGAAGTTGCCCCTAACCTCTTAACGCTGCTCCCAGTTTTAAATGGCTGCGAGGCAGTCATTGGGATAATGGACAGTCTGATCTCACCTATTTCACACCATTGATGAGAATTAAAATTACACCAATATCTTGTTAGACAACTGTTTGACAAAAGGAAAAGAACCTTTGGAGCCTCACTGCACAGGTAAATTGATGATAGTTAAATCCGACTGTGGCAACAAATAAAAATATTCACCTGACCGTATTTCTCAATAAATCTTATTTAAAAAAATCTTCAAGCTGGCAGTAGATAGGATTTGACTGTTTCTTTTCAAGTAATGCTGGCCTACAAACTGCAGACTGTATTTTTTAGCATTTCTTTCCAAGTAATCCTGAACAAAGTATTTGTCATGTTTTATGTTTAAATTCTTAATTTTTACATTTATGTTAATAGAATTAATATAATTTGGATGCCGTAAAATATTTTTGCACAGGCTGTTAAATGTAGTATATCAGTGCAAACTGGTTTGAACTGGAGTGCTTCATATTATCTTGATCCCTGTAAAGGACACATTTGCTTGGTATTCTATCTTATTGAGATAAATCTGATGGTGGATTATTGCTCAAAACCTGCACTGTGGGCGTATCTGCTGATTCTTGCAGTATGCAAATTGGTGTTTCTTCCTTGTATGACTTTTCATTAAACATTCCTGGCATATGTAATGACTTGTGTATTATTTAAAAGATAAAAAAAAAAATTTCCTCCCTGTTGTAAGCATCAGCGTCCTAGAGCTACTTATTTGCATGCTGCTTTTGTTTGAATGTGGCAAGTTCAGTGAGTTTAACAACAGGTTTCAGTAACACTATGGTCATATTAAGTTTTTGAGGCATTAATCATGTCGTGACGGTAAAAGCTCAATGACAAAATGTGTGTGGTTAGTACTGGAACACAGGTCTTCAGCACTACAGCCAGGATGTTGTAGCCTTTGTGGCCAGGGCACTCAGACCTAGCAATCATTACATAGACTTAATAACTCCTTGGGATGAGTTTGTTAAAGAGGACAGAGGGGAGGCTAGCCATTCCACCAGAACCTCCCCCGCCACCACCCCAAGCCCCATTTACATGAGGTAGGTCTTTAAAGGGAACTGGCAACTGCTGTTTCTTTGTTAGAATAATTCAGGTTCTTTATGGTGGATTTGAGGCAGTTATCTTTCAGAATCTATTTCACCCCAGTTAATGCGTTAGTTCTAAGACTAATCCAGGCTGAAATGCAGTCCAGAGTAATTCTGTTGCTCTTACTGGAAACTGAACTCTGGCTTGTCGTTCCCAACCAATCTCTGTATTGCAGTAATAGGTGCACTGAATGAAAGGGTGGAATTTTATGGCAGCGGGTTTTTACATTCCCACCGAAGTCAATGGCTCGCTGCATTTTACGACCCTGCCACGATGGGGGGGAGTAAAATTTAGGCCAAAGGCAATGTTAGATCCTAGCAGGGTTTTCAAATTAATTACTTCTATTGCAAAACTATTCACTTCGGTTCTCCAGCATATGGTGCGTTGTGAAAAGAGAAATAAATTAATTCAGTAAAGAATCACGCAGATACAATGATTTCTAATTAGACTGAGAATTACAGCTTACAAATGTTATTACCCACTTCAAGGATTGGACTGAATCTTCTTCAAGAAGAAACAAGATTCCATCTTTATTTTCCTATGTCAATAATAAACCTCAGTTTAGTATCGAAACTAAACTGCGATGCCAAAATCAACTAAGTTGTTTCATTTAACTTCTAATTATTGTCCAGTACAAACATTTCCAATTGATGCGTTTCTTCAGTGAAATCATCGAGTAAGTGCATAGACAGACACAGGGCGTGGCATTTTCTCATTTGCTACACGGGTGAGAATCTTGCAGAATGGATTGCCTGCCCCTTTGAAAACTCACCTGACCTTTATTTCGCCACCGAAGTGATGAAGGCATTCGTGATATGGTCTCTGTTGTGGAGGAGTCCATGCGGAGCATGAGCACTGCATTGACCCTCATGGCCGAGTGCATTGAGAGATCTCTGCCAGATCCTCCCGCACATCCCGCAGGGCATCCAGCATCTTCTGCCTAATGGACGACTCCAGAGGCTCATCATCAGCCTTTGACTGAGCATCGTCCTGGTCTCCAGCCGTCCTCTGACTGCCGGTGCTCTGGGCACTCTCTGTCTCCGCCTGCTCATCAAGTGAGTGTGAAGTGCCCTCAACGCTGTGCATCGACATTCTAGCCAAGGATCTAACACCCACCGAGGTGCTAGTATCTGCACTGGTGCCTGGTTCAGAGAGTGGGCATGACGCAGGCGAATGTGAAGCCTGGCGGTTCTCTGGCGTCAAGGGTAGCTCTTCAGGGTCCTGCGATTGCATGTGTGCTGGCGAATCTAAGGGACAACAACAACATGTCATTAGTTTAAGTCATCACACTGTCACTGTATATTCCAGGCACCCTGGTGAGACAATTAAGATCTACATCATGGTGCCATCGTCTTTCAATGATCAATGGGGAATTCAACTTTGTTGCTCCCATCAATGATGAGATTACACAAGAATGTTTGCACCATCCAAAACGCTCACCTCTGTGCACTGCACTCTTACCCGTGTCTGACACCCCATCCACACTCCAGCTTCAAGGTGTCCTGCTCGAATCTGGATAGGAGTAGGAGGGCTGGGGGAACTCTGCCTGTCTGCAAACTTTCAATGTTTTATGGCTCATCTTCTCCTGAAAGGACAGAGGAGCATTGATTAGCCCACTCTCTACCTGCAGTGCCATTGCAGCCTGGCCAACCCCACTTAAGGAAAACCTTGCAGGGCACACCTGAATTGTGGCCCTCGAGCCGAAAGGCACTCAGTTTAAGCAACCAGGGCTCACCCCCTTGGCTAGCTCCAGCGTCATTTTCACTCAGATTCTAACACCCCTGAGCTCCATGGGGGTCAGCCAGACCTTAACACTTCAACACACTGATCGATGCCAACACGGTACTCACCGCTGCTGAGTGCAGCAGGTGGTTAAACCTTTTGTGGTACTGCACTGTTGGCCATCGGCTGCAGCCAAACTGCTGACACAGAGGCAAAAGCAACTTTTGAACTGAAATAACCTGAGTTCAGTTGCTTGCCTGAGCTGGCTGGAACCGGTTTGAATTAGCTAAGTTTAATGAAAAACAAGGGAAATATGATAAGACACAAGTCCTTATTTAGAAAAGGAGTAATGAGGTAATGCTACCTAAGTCCTTGAATCAGAACCAATAAGGAGAAGACATGGGCTAGGCGAGCAAGCCTAAACCAATGGGAGAGAGACAGCACAGCTTGAAGAGATAAGATTTGGAATAAGAATAGAGAATCTTGGGCGTGGAGCCAGCGAAGACTCCGGAGATCAACCATTGCAGAAGTGGAAGGACCTACGTCAGCAATGTAGAGACGACGTCGAAAGAGAGTGAGAATGGAATGCCTGGCCAGCATCAGCTCTCCTTTTCGGGTATTAGCTTTTATATTCTGTGACCACTCAGGGAGTGTCAGAGAAACCTAGGGGTGTGCGTTTAGATCCTAGTTTGGATATAAAACTGTATAACTTGTTGCAAACTGCATGTCTACATGTAACCAGATGTATAAGTTATATGTATATGATCTAATGACGTGAATAAAGCGAACAGAGAATTAAAAGAGAATTGAATCTTCTTCTCTTTGTACTAAGCTAATAACCCCCAGTCAACAGCACCCATGTACACCGCACAACGTCATGGCTGCTGACCTGCGCTGCCACCTCCTCACAAGCTCTTTTTATAAGGTGTGGTGGCCTCCTCCTTCCAGCTCTGAGGGCAAGGGTGTCCCTCCTGGCAGCCACCTCCTCCTGGAGGGCTGTGAGGCACTCGTCCAAAAACTGGGGGGCCGAGTGCCCATCTGACTTGCCCTCCTACCTGGTGTCTCCAGGCACACTTGATGCCATAACTGCAGTGTTCATAATGCAGTAGGTATGTTCTTCCCTGGCAGCCTTCAAGAATCTGCCTTTGCAGTTTTTAATCCGGCTGCTGGGTCGCCATTGGACCCAGCTGCCGACAGACCCCCGACCCCGCCTGCCCCTTCCCAATCAATGGGGGGACCTGTTTCATGCTGGGCCATAGTTGGCCAACCGGCATGAAATCATGGTCAGGGGCCAATCGTGGGTGGCAGCCTGTTTCCTGACCTGTCGCGGGCCAGCTGATCTCACCTTCCGCCAAGGATAAAATTCAGGCCATAATTGCAGGCCTGTAAGGTTTGCGCCTGTGCTCAAATTTCTAGCCACTTTTGCTAGGGTTAGGGCCTGGTATTCAGGCATACCTGTGCCAGGGATTAAGGTAACTATAATGCTAGGCTTTAGAGATTGCCAGAACACCTAAAAGAAAATGATAGTTCAGAAAGTTATCAATGTTTGTTTAATAGAGTCACAGTAGAAGAGATGGAGCCCTAAAACAGCAGGTGAGTTTACTTAGCTGGAGAAATGGAGACATGATGTCTACATTGCTGGCAAAGAAGGCCAGTCCAGAATGATACTTTGTTTTGGGAGTAAGAGCTAAATTAGTTTAAAAGCATTCAGTGAACCCTAAAAGGCTATGTTACCATGAAAATGTTCTCTAGAAGGTTCTCTAGTTTCAATTTATCTGAGTGTTCTGCAGCAGGAGAAGAGGCTCCATACCAAAAGGGTGCTATGGTTAGCAAGATCTAGGCAGTAAGGGCTTGAAGAAGCCCTGGGAGCTGTTTGCTACAGCAGTTAATTGAAGTTTGGACCTTGTGTGGTTTGCAGCTCATAGAGAAGCCCTGGGAGCTGTTAGCAGAGTTCAAGCAGTTAGTGGTCAGAGGAGTCTTGGGGAACTGAGAAGGTGGAGGCAGCTCATTTGTTCCATGCCAGGTAGTTAAGGTTCAAAGAAGCCCTGAGAGCCATTTATAGTTCGGTGCAGCCGGGAGACTAGAGTTTGCAGAAACCCAAGGGCAGTGCCAGCTTAAAAGGAACTGGAAGTGTGCCATTAATTAGAGGTGGGAATGCAGCTTTGTGAATCCCTTGGACTGCAGTCTCAGTAGAGGAGATTGAGCCACTGGGGGAGTGAGAAATCATTGAGGCAGTCTGAGTCAGAGCAGCTTTTAAGGAAATTCAGAGGCTAGAGCTTTGAAAGTGAAGAGCTGAAAACCCCTTGTGAGGGAGACAGAGTTTTAATGGGATTTTGTGACTCACAGTGGTCACTGACATATGGATGGGTTGCTGACAAATCCATGGGATCTGTCTTGGTTACATCTGCCCTTTAATGTGAGGTGTAGTTTGGCTACAGCTTGTTTATTAATTTATATTTACCTCATGTTAATCCTGAATGTTAGAATATAAGATAGATATTGTAGATTGTTTTACTTTTCTGACTTTGTATAGTAAAGTTTATTTTATTTGTTTAAAACTGTGGACTTTCTTGGCTTTATTCTCTTAGTGGGTAACTGTGATTTCAAACTTTGTCTACTTTAAACAAAAAGTTACTGGTCCCAAACTGGATTGTAACAGACTCCATTATGCTCCCACAAGCCAATACAAACAAAATTATAAAGAACTTTTGGCACTTGTGCAAAGAAACCCTTGGCAGAAGACCAGTACCAAAGGGCATTTGAGGAATAGTGTGACTGAAGTTACTGAGATAGAAATGCAGATTGATGTAAAAGGCCATTATGTTCAGCTTTTCTACTTTGTTTTGCGGTTATAAAATTCTTGATTACTCCTACTGTTGATTAGTTAGGAGTGGAAGCCTTTTGTTTCCAACACAAAATAGAAACAGGTCAGTCCAGACCACCCTTTCTTGGAGTTGGCACCCATTAATAAAATCCACGGCATCAACAACAAGCAAGTTCAATACATTGTGATGTGATGTGTCCTATAAAGCCAGTACAGTAGGAATTAATCGACATCTTTTTAATTAGTGGCATTGAAAAGGCATTGTTTATTCTACTAACCAGCATAAAATATAATGGTGCACAGCTGAACAATTTGCAATTGTTTATCCAGTCAATTCCTGTTTCTTTGTAATCTAGAAGCCTGGACTAATAACCCAGGAGGTCCTGAGTTCAAATCCCATCATAGCAGTTAGAGTTTTTTAAATTTAGTTCAAATAATCTGGAAATAAAGAAAAAATAGATGTACATATTAGTAAGTGTGACCATGAAGCCATCAAATTATTGTATAAACCCAGCTGGTTCACTACTTTCCTGTGGGGAAGGAAACCTGCATCCTTATGTGGTTTGATTGGTCTACGACTCCAGCTCCACACAAATATGAGTGACTCGTAACATCTCTTTGAACATGGCCTAGCAAACTGTTCAGTTGTATAAAATTGTTTTAAATACTTCCTACTTAACAGCATTATGGAAGTACCTTCAACCACGTGGATGCATCAGCTCAAGGAAGAGGCTGAACACCACCTTCTCAGGCAACTAGGTGCGGCTAATAAATGCTGGCCCCATCCCAAGAATGAATAAAAAGTGAATAAAGCAGCAGCTTTTCTGAGCCAAAGACTCGGTGGGGGCGTTGCGGGGGTGGGGGGGGGGGGGCGGGGGGTTGCAGGCTCATCCAAGAATCCTGCTCTTGGAGGGAAAAATTACTGTGGGAGCTGTGTGGAATCATATCTGAGATATGGGGCAGAATTTTTCGCTGGGCAAGCATCCCGACGTCATCGTGCACTTACGCAATATTTCAGTAGACAGGCGTGCGCGAGAGTTGGCAAAATGCCCACTGACAATTAAGAAGCCTATTAAGGCCATTAACGTAGCAATCAACAGTGATTTTTCGTTGCCTGTCCAATGTTACCCACATGCTGAACTCAAATCGCTAATGTAACCCCCCGTTTAAGAAGGAAGTGAGGCAAAAGACGGGAAATTACAGGCCGATTAGCCTGACCTCGGTCGTTGGTAAGATTTTAGAGTCCATTATTAAGGATGAGATTTCAGAATACTTGGAAGTGCATGGTAAAATTGGGCAAAGTTAGCATGGTTTCATCAAGGGGAGGTCACACCTGACAAATCTGTTAGAATTCTTTGAGGAGGTAACGAGTAGGTTAGACAAAGGGGAGCCAATGGATGTTACCTACTTGGACTTCCAGAATGCCTTTGACAAGGGGCTTCACAGGAGGCTACTCAGTAAGATAAGAGCCCATGGTGTTAGAGACTAGGTACTAGCATGGATAGAAGATTGGCTGTCTGGCAGGAGGCAGAGAGTGGGGATAAGGGGGTCCTTCTCAGGATGGCAGCTGGTGACTAGTGGAGTTCTGCAGGCGTCAGTGTTGGGACCACAACTTTTCACTTTTGTACATTAATGATCTAGATGAAGGAACTGAGGGCATCCTGGCTAAGTTTTCAGATGATGCAAAGATAGGTGGAGAGACAGGAAGTATTGAGAACGTGGGGGGCTGCAGAAGGATTTGGACAGGTTAGGAGAATGGGCAAAGAAGTGGCAGATGGAATACAATATGTGGAAGTGTGAGGTCATGCACTTTGGGAGGAAGAAAAGAGGCATAGACTATTTTCTAAATGGGGAGAGAATTCAGAAATCTGGAGTGCAAAGGGTCTTGGGAGTCCTAGTCCAGGATTCTCTTAAGGTCAACTTGCAGGTTGACGAGGTAGTTAGGAAGGCAAATGCAATGTTGGCATTTATTTCGAGAGGACTAGAATATAAAAGCAGGGATGTGCTGCTGAGACAAAAACAGAATTACCTGGAAAAACTCAGCAGGTCTGGCAGCATTGGCGGAGAAGAAAAGAGTTGATGTTTCGAGTCCTCATGACCCTTCGACAGAACGGGTGCTGCTGAGGCTTTATAAGGCTCTGATCAGACCACATTTAGAATATTGTGAGCAATTTTGGGCCCCGTATCTCAGGAAGGATGTGCTGACCCTGGAGAGGGTCCAGAGGAGGTTCATGAGAATGATCCCAGGAATGAAAGGCTTAACATATGAGGAACATTTGAGGACTCTGGGTCTATACTCGATGGAGTTTAGAAGGATGAGGGGGGATCTGATTGAAACTTACAGAATACTGAAAGGCCTGAATAGAGTGGACGTGAGGAAGATGTTTCCATTAGTAGGAGAGACTGAGACCCGAGGGCACAGCCTCAGAGTAAGGGGAAGACCTTTTAGAACAGAGATGAGGAGAAACTTCTTTAGCCAGAGAGTGGTGAATCTATGGAATTCATTGCCACAGAAGGCTGTGGAGGCCAGGTCATTGTGTATATTTAAGACCGAGATAGAGAGGTTCTTGATTGGTAAGGGGATCAAAGGTTATTGGGAGAAGGCGGGAGAATGGGGTTGAGAAACTTATCAGCCATGATTGAATGGCAGAGCAGACTGGATGGGCCGAATGGCCTAATTTCTACTCCTATGTCTTGTGGTCTTATGATTATGGTTGGCTGGCGGGTGAATCAGCCATGCAGCCCTTGCCTTTTTGAGGAAACCCCATCCAAGGGCAGGTGAGGTTTCCAATATTAATTAAAGAAAAGATAAAAATGTTTGGGCACAATTTACATCAGCCATATGTCCAGGTGACTGATCCTGATGCGTGGACAATTTTTTTGAAAAAATTTATTTATGGATTTTGAATTCTTCAGCTCCCTCAGGCAGCTCTCTGCCTTCAGGGAGCTTTCTGTGAGTGCTCCCCTGTGCTCATGCTGACTTCTGCACTTGCTCTCCTCCTGCCCCCACCCCGGCAGTGCTGAGCATTTCAGCCCGCCTTTCACACTGGCTGACCATTAATTGGCCAGCCTGAGTGAAATCATGGTCAGGGGCTGATTGCAGGCAGCGGCCCATTTCCTGGCTGCTCCTGGCCCGCTGACCACACCCGCATGCTGAACTCAAAATTCTGCCCATTGTTCCTGTTTAAGCACTGTCAACACACATGGAAAGGAGAGCATTTTCATCACTGCCCACGTGTAGTCAATGACTTTTGGAGGAAATGTTATTTGAAGACAGGGTAAAGACACACTTTAAGGATAACTACATTCAAATAGTCTGATCTGAGTCACCATTTAATCACATACATAAGGTATTCTACTTGTTGAACTGCACCCCAATGTCAGAACTTTGGAACAGAATTAAACTCATTTCGCGCCAAGGTTTGATTATATTTTCTACACTGCAGTAGAAGAAACTTGGACTTTTTAATTAGTTGAGGACCACCATTGAGTTAAAAAAAATGCTAAGAAGAGAGATTGTCACAGAGACGCACCTATTACACCTAATGGCTCCAGGTTTGTGTGTGATTGCAAAAGTTATTTTTGGATGCAGTAGGGTCTGTTCAGGCCTAAAGAAGATTACAGTGATCTTGGTCAAGCTATGTTCAGGAGGTGACCCGTTCTGAAATACTTTCACAACAGTGTGAATGGGGCTACAGACTTATGACATCTAAGTTAGGATATCATATGAGAGTTGTCAACTCTCCCATGCAGGTGACGCAGGATTCTCCAGAAATGGCGATTGATTTCCTGGGCTCTGTTGCAGGGGACAGAGGGAAAAAATACTTCCACATTCTGTGATGCGTGGCATCTGAGTCATCATGTAATTTGTCAGGTGATTAGTTAAATGCTCTTGCTTTCTGTTTGTGTGTGTGTGTGTGTGTGTGTGTGTGTGTGTGTCCGTGCATGGTCCGGTAAAGCTGCAGACTTGTGCAGCTCTTGAAACAATTGCAGGTTGATTTATACTATACGCTTAACAAAACGTTGGGCAGGGTTTTTGCTTCGTGTGCGGGTGTGAAATAAAGTGCATTGACATCAGCCAAGCAATAGTTCGGCCGGCGGGCACGTGCTTGCCGACAATTAAAAGGCCTATTAAGGCCATTAAGTTAACAATTGTGCTGAATTTTTCACTGCCCATTCAACCTAACGGTTGACGGGCAGGCAAAAAGGGATTTTTTTAGGAAACCTCAGAGTCACATGAGGGGACATGTTTTATGACATTTTTATTTTCTTCATTAGGATTTTTAAATAGTGCTTCATCTCCTTGAGGCAGCTCCGTATCTCAGAGAGATTGAAACGCTCCTTTCCGCACATGCATGAAGTTCGTGCTAGGCTCACTTGCCCTCCTCCCCCCTGCCCGCACAGGCAGCGCTCAGCGCTGCCACTTGGGTTTCACGCTGGGCAGGCCTTAACTGGCCCACCTGCGTAAAATTGTGGTGTGGTGCGGTGCTGATTGCGGGCAGTGGTTGGCTTCCCGACTGCCCCTTCCGCCCCCACAGAGCACCCCCACCAAGGGCAAAATTCTGCCCTTTGATACTCCAACAGCTTAGGACTACGCCTGCTATTTAAAGAGGTTTTGGTTTGCTTCCAACTGCCTGAACTTAACATTCCTGATGATGATTTCCTAACATTAGTTTGTAGGGCATGGCAAGCTGTGAATCAAAGGTTTACACAGCATGTCCCATAATATTCTATAAATGTACGTTCCTGTTTATATCCCTGAGTTATTCAATCATGAACTATTGATTTATCCATTGTTCACACATTCTGGATGCAATTAATATTCCAAAGAACAGCCATTCCATTAGAAGTACCACATCCCTGCATTTGTTCCGTGTACGACTCAGATACAGATTTGTTTTGCAAATCATAATTAAGTTGTTTGCTTTGGTCAACTGTGACTCTTATTACTCTATATGATGTTAAACTACCCTTGAGAGGGATGAGTATTTTTGTGACAGGATCAGAGCTTTAATCAGCAAAGAGACTGAATTCCTCCAGCTGCTGTTTGAGCTGTGTTCAGAACACAGGACCCAATTTACAATCTGCATGTTACTAACTTAAGATGTGATTTTCTTTCTCTCTCTCTCTATCCCCCTTCTTTTGTACAATACAGTGATCAACATCCTTTTAACCCAGATTGGGATTGGCCATATTGAAGTACTATATAAAGTATATGATTTACAAAGTTAAATTTCACAGGGCTGCATTTAAAAAAATATATGTATATATTCACATGGGTCATGGGGGAGGGAAGATAGGCTGCAAGATGCCCCTGGGCTACTTCCTGTGCCTTGTGATACTGAAACACACAACTCTGGGTTACATTCTGGGACTTGTGATATTGAAACACACAAGGCTGTACAGTCAGAAGATACATATCACGTGAACACACATTGGGGTTGAATTTCCACAGGAGTTCTCCTGGGGTTGCCATGCTTCTTGGATTGTCCATGAGTCTCTTGGAATGGAACATGAATTTGAGAGATCACCTAATTTTCCTATGCTGGTGAACTGCATGTGTCAGCCTAGGCCAGTGCGTGTGGGTGACGGAAGGAAAAATGAAAGCGACTTTATTTATTCCTAATTTAATTTTGCGAGGTTTGAACTGGGATTCCAACAACTGTAACTTACATTTGTGGAGCAACTTCAATGTAGCAAATGTCCCAAAAGAAGCTGAAATGAACCCATGCAATAGGAAGAAGCGGAATAGAGGGAGAGGCGAAAATTGTTAAGAAAGTTTCAGGGTTGCGGGATTTTCCATTCTGGAGACTAAGTCCGGTGGCGGAATTCTGCTGTAGAGCGAGGCGGCTGAGCAAGCGACATCTTGTGCTGTTCTGCTCAGTAATTAATTATGCAGCCGTGAGGAGAATTTCAAATCGCGCGGTGGGGCGGGCAGGAACTGGCCCGCCCCACCGTCACCTTATAGGCTTCAATATCTGAACAGCCAGTCACCCTTCCACTCTGTCCTTGCCTCTCCCCCCACCCCCCACCAAGTCCTGGCTCAATCTCGCCCCTCCCCTGTGCCCAGCCTTGGCGCAGCATGTGTGACAGGCAGCTGATATCTCTCAGTGACGGTATGAAAGGATGGCAAAAGCAGCATCTACTGGCTAGAAAGTCTAGGAAGAAGTTCCCCTCACCAGGTATACACCACTTACGACTGTCGTGAAACAGAACATTCTAAATTCCTGCTGGCGGGGTGCTCTGTTTGGATGGGAGACAAGGGTCCGGTGTGTTGGACTTTTAATGAGCATTTATGAGGTGCAAATGGGCTTCCTGACATAGATCAGCAGGACACTCGACCTGCCTTTAACTTTAAGTAGGGAGGACAAGATTCCAAACTAATTTCCCGACATCAGGAAACCGATTTTTGGCCTCCCACCAAATCTTGCTCCCCCAACCATCACGATTCTCGCTGCCGGCGGAAGCAGAAAATTCCACCCCTAGTATTTGACAATTTGTATTAGTCGTATCTTCTTTGTGCTCACAAAATCTGCTTGGTGCTCCTCTTCCAAGTTTCTGCTATTGCTTGTCCGAAGCGAACTGTTGTACGGTATATGAACTTTGGCCTCTGAATTTGCTTGGCAACCTGTGGGAATGCTCTTGGTACCACTCACTCTCTCTTGTGACTATAGAGCTGAGACTGAAGACTTGGTTCATTGATGGTGATCATTGGTGTGACCCCCATTCCTTGACAATCTGTGACACAGTGTGTTGATGCTGCAACATACTCTATGCTGCTTGTCAGCTGTGCTGTGATTTTAATTAAGTTCCTTCTGAAGAGCTATATTCCTCATTTTGATTTTTGGGTTTCCTATTGATTTGTCGAGACAAATACTGTAAATTAAAGGAGGTCCCTATTTTCCTTGCATGTTATCCAGTTTCCCTTTTTATACCCAACCTCTGCTTTTAATGCAATTGTAAGTAAACCTGCTTGCAACATCCAGTAAATACATTTTTTTTAATATTGGGAAATCTGGTAATTTGACCAGTTACTTTCTGTAAGTTTGAGCAGCAAATATTTGTCCCCATGAACAGGAAATTTAGTAGTGAACGTTAGTGAAATAATAGGATGATTACATGAAAAATAAACACACTATGGATGTTGTAATAATTGACATGTAAGATCCCACACGGTGATAATCCTGTTTGAAAGAAAGAAAGCAATAACATTGGAATATGCACTGAGAGAGTTAATGGCAGTAACGTTTGAGAAGTGTCAATCACTCAAAATCACGGGAGATGGCTGAAGGATATTGCTGACATCTTTCAGTATTAGTTGAAGAAAACTGCTCATTTCAACTAATCCTCAATGCAGCAAATATTTGATTTTTGAAAGTGTGTTTGCATTACATCAAATTATGTGGCCCAGATTATTTGCAAAATTGTGCACATCACATCCCGCAATTATGCTATAAGTGAAGGCTGCAGTCAATTCATAGGCCTTCATTAGTCCAAAATCAAAATGGCAGCTTGGCTCTTGGCATCTTGAGTTGGAAGGTGTAGATCTAACACTGCTCCAGGGCTTAAACACACAATCCTGGCTGGCCCTTCAGTGCAACACAGAGGGATTGCTGCACTGTTAGAAATTCTGGGCGGAATTTTCCCAGAATTGCACTAAGTGTGGTGGTGGATAAAATGGAGTCCTACCCGCTAAATGGTAGGTTTTCATGCCGTATCTTCCCAAGCCCGCCTCATTATTTATGCATTCCTGGGAAACACGCCGTTTCCATGGCGGGAGGGGTCTCATTCGCCCGCTCGCCATCACCCCGCTGTTGCATCACACCAGCCATCATCTTTAAAAGGCAGCTGCCAGCAAAGCACCCACTGCCACCAGCTCACCACTGCTATCCGGCGGTGCTGGTCATTGCTGCCAGGATGTAGTGGGCAGGTGCCACAGAGTTCTCTCATACTATCTGTGTGCTGTCAGCACCTTTAAGGTGGGGCTGGCACCCATCACACCAGCATCTGCGACGAGTGATGCTGTGCACCAGCTCCTGAATGGCTCAGGAGCTGAAGGCGGACACAGCATTAGGTGCATCTAAAGTTTCATGGCTGTGTCTCTGAGATGGCCCTGATCATGGAGCGCATGTGAGCTGCCCTTGGCCATACAGGAGTCAGACATTCTCAGACGCAATGTGAAGATCTATTGGGTGTCCTCACTGCATTTGTCATCATCCTCCTGTGATCGAGTGACTATTAGGGCCTCCACTGCATCTTCATGACAGGAGCATTCTCACAGAGGGTATTGGCGCTGTGATATGCCAGACTGGAGTCAAACATTCACAACTGCGATGTGAGGATCTATGGAGATACCTCACTGCATGTTGTCATCATCCTTCACAAATCTGGCAGCTCTGAGGGCCTCCCGAGTGCTCCTGGCCAGTGCGAGAGCCTCATCCCCATCGTTGTCAACACCGAGGACCCACTCACCTTCATCCCTCACTGGAGGAGACAAGTGGCTCCTCCATCTCCTCAGCCAGCTTCTCTCCCTGTTGCAGTGCCAGTTGTAAAGGGTGCAGCAGATGACGACGATGTGTGACACCCTCTGCGGACTATATTGCAGGGCTCCACCGGACCAGTCCAGGCACTGGAACTGCATCTTCAGCATCCCAATGGTCTGATCCACCAAGTAGCGAGCTGCTGCATGAGCATCATTTTAGCGTCTCTCTGTTGTGGTCTGAGGCCACCACATGGGTGTCATCAGTGACAGCCTCAGTGGCTATCCCTTGTCCCCAAGGAGCCAACCCTGCAGCCTCTGTGGACCCTGGAAGACTGCAGGGACCTGCGAGTGACTCAGGATATACACACTCCGTGGAAACCGTGCTCAAAACTGCATGATGGGTTTCAGATGGTCACATATCAGCTGCACGTTCATTGAATGGAAGACCTTATGGTTGATGAAGTCCACTATGTGTAGCAATGGATACCTGAGGACCACATGTGTGCAGTCAATTGCACCCTGCACCTGTGGGAATCGTGAGATCAGGGCGAATCCGATGGCCCTGGCATCCTGGCTGTCCTGGTCCCTGGCGAAATGCACATGGTTGTGTGCCATGGAGAAGATGGCATCCATAACCTCATGGATGCATCTGTGGTTGGCGGATTGTGAAATCCCACAGAGGTCACCTGTGGAGACCTGACTGGCATAGAAATTGAGTGCCACAGTCACTTTCACAGCCACTGGCATTGGATGACCTCCATGCCCCCTTGGTGCCAAGTCCTGCAGTAAGTGGCAGATGTGAGCCACCAGGTTGCTAGACATGCACAGTTGTCGGCGACACTGGTTCTGACACATCTGCAGGAATGGCAGGCGGCGTCTATAGACCTTGGTTGTCACTAGGAACTGACAAACCATGGCTCACTGTCGCTCCTGGGCAGTGTGTGCGGGACCCCCTGCTGCCCCTTCTTCATGAGGTTGCTGCTCCTGCCTTTACACAGCCAGGATCCTCAGTTGCTCTCTTCTCAGTCTTTTATGGCCTCTGCAGGCCATCAGGCATACAGCTAGGTCACCAGGATCTATGGTCCTCCTACAGCATGAAAGAGAGAGAGACGTGGTTATCATAGCTATACATAGCACCTTTCCTGGCCCCGTGTAACCACCCCTTAATGCTTCCTGGAGAGTGCTGGTCACCCCTCGGATGGCCAGAGATGGGTGCGCTGCATGGCTGCCCTGTCAACCTGCGACATGGGGGACACTGGTCCAAACCAGGATGCTGAGATTGCAAGGGGCTGTGACAGCTACATGGCTAGCATTGGTGAGGAGATTGTACAATGTGTGCAGTCCAACTGCTCCACAGTCCAAAAAAATAGTGGCAGATTCGAAGTCTGTGCCAGAGGGGTGGGGTGCGAGGGTGTAAGGTATGGAGTGCTTGGTGGCACTTTGGTGCCTCCGCATTGCTTGCATGTGTAGGCAGGCTAGGAGCCTGACCCCAATCATATCACTGTAGCTGTGCTTGATCTGTCTTAGTTACTGAGGCATGGCCAGTTTATACAGGTGTCCCTAATGCATGGCCATTCCCCTTGCTTACCCTGCCCCCACAACATGATTGCCTTTGTGCTGGATGCAGCGCCAGGGCAGCACTTCACTCCCTCCCACAACCCCATCCCCACCATCAGAAGTCATCTCTGGGGCCAGGCATCAGTTGCATCCGCGCCCCTGAGGCCTGTAAACAACAGGCGAGCTGTGGATGACGCTGCTGCTAACTCACCTCAGTGCCCCAAAGTGAAGGCCGCCAAGTGCATGCTGCCAGCGTTGATGTACTTTCCCGCTGACGTGTATCGACAATATGGCGGGGTTTCAAGAGCCTGGTGGGATGGCCTTTTAATTATATGCTAATGTATTGTATTACAATTAGCTCACTGCCAACTGATGGCGGGAAATGTTGCCCGCTGTTGGTGGGCTGAGCGGACGATTGCAACCTGCCTTCACACTGTCGTGGAGCAGGTCATGCCATATCTTCTAGACACGCCACCTATCATGCCCACAGCCAGCGGGTTCAGAAAATTCCACCCTCTGTCTGTCAGTTGAAACTTCTACCCAAGGCTCTGAATGCCTCCTCTGGTGGTTTTATGTGAAAGCAAAAGATCCTAATATTCTAGTTAAAGAAGCAGGGAGTTATTCTGATTATTGCTTCTCCCTCAGCCAGTGGTGCCATGTTGAATAACATCATATTTACTGTTTGAGGAATTGTACTTTGTACAAATTTGCTGTTGTATTTTGTCCATTTGTGGCAGCACTTCAACAGTTATTTCTTGGTTATGAATTATTTTAAATAGTTTTTCAGGTGTGTGGTGTCGATGGCTAGGAAAGCATTTATTGCCCATTTATTGCCTAATTGCCTGAGAAGGTGGTGATAAGCTGTCTTCTTGAACTGCTGCATGGTGTAGGTACACCCGCAGTGCTGTTAGGGAGATAAGTGCTTTAGGACATCTTGAGGAACAGAGATAGGAGCAGATCTTGACTATGTGTGATAGACTAGAATGGGTGATGGTGAGTTGGTGGCCTGTTTTATATCTCTCCCATTTTTAGCTCAATTTTCACCCTTTCACAGAAGCACACAAAGTCAAGTTCTACCCTTAGACTTGAGCAGTGCTCCAGGCAATAAGTGCTCAGTTGAAATGACACTTGTTATAGGGTCAATCTTACTTTCAGCCCCTCCTCTATTTTATCAACTAATAACCAGTTTACCAACACAAAAAAGTAAAAATTGGTGCTGGCCTCCTTGTGCCAAAATGACTAAGGGTTATTTAGTTCAGTTGGCTAAGAGAGTGGTGCAGAATAAAGCTTTCAATCCCTGTACTGGCTGAGCTGGGGCATGCCTCCTTGCCTTGCCCTATAGTGATGTCATGGCAAAAACCATGATTAACAACTCTTGGTGGACAGCAACAAAGGGCAAAAGCAGAGGGACATCCTGTACGGGTCATCCACTGCAGCTGCCAAGCTACTGATATCTTGCATCCTTCTTGCCTCTGAGATAATACAAAAGCAGCCAAAAGAGTGGGGGCAGCAGCCCAGGGCCTTCCTCCTCTTTAGTCAAATTCCTTAGTGTAGCTTTAGTTGTGAAGGTTGTGACCTTTGAAATCACTTACACTCCAACAATGAGGAACCTACCACACCTACTACCAAAATGAGCTAACACGCACAACAATATGGGGCCAGTCCTGGCACTTAGAACATGGTATAGGGATGTGGGTATGGACTGTGGGGAACCAGCAGAAGTGGATGACCTTCTGGCTGGCTGTAAAATGCCACCACCTCTCTTCTCTTTGAGGCCATTGCTGTGCGGAGCGTTGCAACATAAGCTGTTACAAGCCAAACAAATTGTTTGATGTGACATGCCATCTTGCAAAAATTCTCACAGATTCCTTCGTTAACTATGTGCAGATGGATCTATTGCTGAGGAGTGCAATTGTGGGTAAGTTCGAGAAGCAGTGGAACACTAGTTTCTGTGCTATTTCCTGCAACAAGCCACTTACCTTAATTATGAGGAAATCCAAGCCACATCATAAGGTTAAGGGGAAGAATTAATGTTAAGAATTTTCAAAAAAGCTAACTGGAATACCCATCAGCATCTGCGTATCCAGGATGTGGTTACCTGTAAATGTTGAGCAACGTGTGAAACCACAAGTACCAGTTTTTGTAATGGAGCATTCACTACGTTTTTATTTTAGTGGGCTAGTTACAATTTTCTTTAGAGAACAAATCTACTTTGCCTGTTTTGGTTGGGATACCTTCTGGTTCTCAAGTCACTGGGGGCTAAATTGTGCACTGCAATTGCCCTTTTAAGTGCTACAAGATCTTCTAAGACTCAAATGGTGTTTGGATACATACGCACACTTCCGATGGGAAATGCGCCAGATGTCATCTTGCTAAAGGAGTTTCCAAGTGCAAATCTAACAACTGCTCGCTTGCAGATCACACTGATTATGTGTCAGTCACTGTCCATTGCTGATTTGACAACATATTTGAATGCCAAGTTTCAGTCTATGCCATGCTTCAGTGTGTGCCCCATCTTAATCTCACAAAGTTATACATGATGTCAAATGACATGAAGAAACTCCAAAAGCACAATAAGGAATCATGATCAACTTACAGGATAGCTGTTGGATTATTTCCTTTGGCTGTTGGTGGAATTGTGTGCATTTTGCAGCGTTCCTATTCTGGCCTGAAGTATAGATAGCCCAGGAGTGGGCTGCATGGCTGGTGCTGAACTAAGTTTTTGTTTTTTAAAAACTTAGAATCAAAAGTCAGGATTTTACTGGCTCCTGGAGGGCAGGGTGAGGAGCATGGGAGCTGGTAAAATCACCCAGCAGCTGCATTGGATCAGCTCTCCGATGCTGACCCACTGTCAGGGCATTGTACTGATGCCAGGACTGGATGTGGAGAGGCTGCCTGCTCCAACGAAACAGCCAGGTGATTTACATTACTAATGGCAAAATCGGGGCCTTTTTATGGAGCTGTCGGCATTTTGCCGGCAGTGGGGGGTCCCCTGCCATGTGGGGAGGTCACTGACTAAATGGAGATGGCCTCCCAGTGACAGTCTGAGGCAGGGGTGTGATGGTGGGGGCAGCGTGGCCATGGCTCAAAGAGGGGGCTGTGAGCAGGGAAGGTAGTGCCCTTGGTCACAATGATCTCCCTGGATGAGTTTGCCCTCTGATACTGGGACCCATGATTTGTTTTTAAACTTGCCAGCGTGGCTTCCAAGACTCCTGCATATCTCAGCAGCAACAACATCTCCCAGTGACACTAGGGGTTCAGAGCAGCATCAGGAGCCTGCCTGCCATCCTTAATTGGACGATGAGCCCATAGGCAGCCAATTAGGAGGATGCCTGCTGCTGAGAGTGGACTTGGAGCCGCTTTTTTACCCTTAACATCAGGTTCCTGATTCCCCTTGTAAAACTTATCCCATAGAATCATAGGATGGTTTTAGCACAGGAGGCCATTCAGGACTTTGTGTCATGCTGAGGCAAGCTGCATCAAATCATGTGTAGCTTGGTAGAACTTCCACTTGGAATTAATCTGGGAGAATGAAAGGAGAGCACACAGAACAGGACAAGTCACTGGAAGAGGAAAGAGAAAAAGAGGGGGAAGCGGACTCACCAATGTGCCATATCCATGCTTAGGCAACAATTCAACAGTGACCAATGCTTGAAACCTGTATCTTTCGTTAAAGATGTTGTGACTGAAGTCTGCCGAATGCTGCAGCCACAATGACAACTTCAAAGTGAGGCAAGGACAACATTGCCTGTAGCTCTCAGGGTGACTGTGTCTTGAATTTTTAAGTGGTTGGCTTCTTCCAGGCTGCTGCTGGAGATATAAGCAACATCTCATAATTTGCAATACACTGCTGCATAAAGGAGGACACATAAGCTCTCTTTGCAAAGACAGGCAGTTTCATCTCTTTCTCTCTTGTCAGAGACAAGCAGGTAGATTGAGCACAAGGGTTTGCCCGTGGTTCAGGCCATCATTGACTGAATGCACATTGCCTTGTCTGCACCTCATGTGAGCTCTGCCATTTTTATGAGCCGAAAGTGATTCAATTCCTTGATATGAGACTGGTGTGCGACCACATGAAGCACATCATGCAGGTGAATGCCTGTTATTCTAATAATAATCAAAGCTGCATTGGTTCTGTGGGAGTCTTTTGTTCCAGCTGCATTTGAAAGACCATAATAAACTAAAGACTGGCCATCGGGTGACTGGGGTTATCCATTCAAACCATGGCTCCTGACTCTGGTATGCATTCCAAACATATTGGGCAAGAGGTGTATAATGGGGACTATGCTTCCTCAAGGAAAAGTATAGAACACACCATTGGTGTTCTCGAGCAAATCTTCCACTGCCTGGACTGTCCTGAAAGTGTCACACCTTAGGCTGAAAGAATAACACTCAAAGTCACAGATTTAACTGCAAGAACAACATCATTTAATCGGCCATGCTGGCTAACTCCCTATGTACTATCTGACCTTCAACCCCCAGATCAGGTGACCCCATATATAGTACAGCGTGTACCTTATAGTATCTAATACTGAAGTATACAAACACAATCAGCTATCAACATGACATGCAGTACTTGGTTAAGCAGGTATCAAGATTTGTCGTAGAATGCAGGGCCTGGGAGGGAAATCATGGGCCCTTGTGCTTCCATTGTCCCCTGACTCCTTGTTCGACATCTGCCCCTAATCCCCCTACTTGCTCTATAATCCTCTCCCTCAATCATGCATATTAATTTTTTGAATTGCCTTCAATTTATATTTGACATCTTAGCCCGAGGCTAATACATCTAAAAGCTAATTTTTTATAATGCTAAGCCGATTTATGACTAGCTCAAGGGTGTGCATTTTTTAACTACCACCAGTTTTGCATGTCATTTATAGCATTCTGATGCAGCATACGTTTCCTTACCAGCTTTATATTCTGAGATGAGATATATTGGCACCTCCGTCTCCTTGAGACCCTCCTCCTGCATTTATTATTTTGCAGGATATCCCGACTAAATTCCAATATATAACGTCATCTTGCAGATTCTTAACTGTACTTTTTAGCTGCTATGTGAACTGAAGTCTTTATTTTCAAGACTCTAATACAAAGGTGCAGATCAATTTACAACTATTTAATTTCATTTGGCGAGCTCTGCGTTAAATTTGAGGCCTGCATAGTCCCTCATTTCGATTTGTCTTAATTTGGATACAATAGATTAGACTCATTGTTTTAGTTAAAATACACGAATATGGTATATTTTTATTTTTCTTAGTAAAATGTGATGGGCATCATCATTAAACTCATCATCAAGTGTCTCTTTACAATGCTTTTGCATCATTTATCATGCTTGTATTTAATATTGTTATATGTGTGTGTGAAAAATTTCATTAAATCTTCCCGCAAATCAGCATGTTAGGGTTACAATAATCTGAGCACCCACGTTTAAATCCTTCACAATTACCTCTTGACATGATCTGACTGATGGAAAATTCATGATAGAGCTGTTAATGTAAAAGTTTTTAATTTAATACCCTGACAGATCAGACAGTTAATTGTTAAATTGAGGTCTTGCACCTTTATTATACTGTTTACCAACAAGAAGCCAAAGATGTTGCTCTCTCTTTAATTGGAACCTATCATTTTCTTTTGAACATATTTATTAGCCTTACCTTACAGATCAGGATGCTCACATTGAGGGGGAAATTGCGCTAAAGATAAGAACCTCACTAACGGTATCTCATTGAACCATCCCAACCCATGTTGATCTGTGATTGAAGCGGAGGCTTGCAGAATCCTGAGGATTGTAGTCAATTCCACCCTGTCTCGATCCGATTGGATCAAAGCCCCGGAAAATCCATTTGATTGACAGGTACCAACTTCCAATCTCCCTTCACTGTCCCTAAATTTAGGAAATTATGGAGCTCCCCAGATCATGATGCAATCAGATGTATGGAAGATATTTGCTTCAGCTGGGGCTCCCTGGGGCATGGACCCTGGTGTTTTGCACATTTTGCATCTTGTTCCCTGCATCCTGGTAGAATGCTGCATGCTGCACCAGCTTGATACCACCTATCGGATGGGAATCTCAGCAGCAGGAGCATGTCGTGGAGGATGAATGGAGGAAGTGGAGCAGAAGGGATTGGAATAGGAAGTAGAGGAACAGGAAGAGGGTGAGAGATTACACCATAAACCTCTCCTTTCTGCATGGTTTTACGTGATCATGTAATTAATGAGCAACACCGGTAACCACAATCACACTTCCCCATTCACCAACAGTCTCACGCTCTTCACCTTTTCTTTACTGACACTAACACCTTCATCTTTCTCTCAACCCAAAAATAAAAACCACAAGAAAATATCCATTCCAACTGAATTTATAAATTCAACCATTTCATTATATGAACAAAAATAAACTAACCACCCTTGTGCATTCTTTTAGTGTTTGTTTACTATGAGCCTTTTCCTAGTGCTCCTGTAAGTTGCTTCCCCAGTGGTTGCAGCACCGGAGGTGGAAGGCTGTTGACCATCATTCGCCGAGGTTGCAGGTGGTGTGGAGAATGGCCTGAAACAGCTCTGGGCCTGGAAGGCTTGGTTTCAGACTGGTCTTTAGCCGTCTGGGCTGGGTGGCTGGCAGGTAACAGCAGGGCACTGATGGAGTACTTGGGAGCAGGAATGCAATCATTTTGAGAGAGGACAGCAGGTTGGTGCTCCATGGAGCCACTGCCTCTGTCCCCGTCCAGCAATGCTACTGGCCCGATGGAGGACTGATTGATGGACTTCTGCAAGGGCTGGAAGCTCCTTTGGACAGTGCTATCCAGAGCCATGATGACAGCAGTCTGATCTTTATGGTAGCAGTCAGGGCTTCCATTGAAGCACCTGGACTTTTACTGGAAGCTGTTTGGGATACAGTGCAAGCTGTGACATCGCCCCTCAGATGTTGCATCATTACAAATTACACAGGTGTGCTTGTTGCATATTCTATATATCTCAGAGCAATGGTTTGACTTAGAATTCTAAGTGTACAACAGTTTTACTTGCAAGAGATTTAAATTATCTCTGCAATCACAAAATGTCTGCACCATGCTTATCCCAGATCAGCTTTAAGTCACTTCCAGCAGCTCTGTTTACTTTATTTTGAGTCCACACCCAGGCTTAACCAATCAAGCACAGTGAGCATAGATCAGTTACCACTCTCACATAGTCAACCACAGAACAACTGGATGCTAAGGCTGGGATTTCCCGGCCCCTCCATGTTGGGACCTGCTGCGGGGGATGTGGCGGGCCAGCCAAAAGTCTATTGACTGTTGGTGGAACTGGGAGATCCTGGCGGCAGGCGAAACCTGAAAATCCTGGCCTAAGGTGCTGACGGAGGTGACCACTTGTTCCATTTTGAAAAATGGGCTCCAGGCTCTGTGCCATGTTGGTACTGGACATGTCCAATCACCTTGACATTAAGTGTAGGTTTTCTGACAGGATTTCTAGTGCACCAAGTGTTTGCTTTTATACATCCATCAGCCTTCTACTGTGGCTTAATCAATTAAAATCCTCCTCTGCATCGTCTGCAGTAGGGCAAGTATGTGAGCTAGCCTCTAGCAAACTGGCATCTGTGCTATCCTTTCCTCCAACCTTGGTTCCTTCACATTCGTACCCAGTTCTTGGGTATCTGAGATGGCAAAAGAATAAGTGTTGGGCTGTGATGAGGGGATAGGAGACAGTAAGAAGTGCATGCTTACACCATCTGCAGCTTCTAATTCAGAAGAGATTGAGGGATGAGGTAGAAGTGGGAAGAGAGAAGAATTAGGCATTTAGGTACCCTCATAATCGATTGCTTCAGCCCCTCCAGTGGCCACAGCTTCAATGATGCCCCTTCCTCTGATGGTCAGCAGCAACATCTGCTCTTTGGGAATTAAAACTTGGAGGCTTGCTTGTCCTCCTCTATTTCCCATTGTCTCTGAGCCTTTCTCTATAGGGCTTCCTGCCTCTCTGCAAATATTTCCTTTTCAACAAGCCCTCCAGCGCATTATCAAAAAACCTTGATGCATGGTCTCTCATATATTCAGCATTTCTTCAATCTTTTACGGCAAAGATTCAGTTCACAAAGGACTCTCACCTTTTCTTGCAGCCACAATTTGCCTCCCTTCTAGGTGGAGACTGCCATTAAGTAGCACTAGTCATCTGTGAAAATGAATCCCCTGTTTATGCATGCAGCCAATGAACAGTTAGTCAGCACAAAATTATTGTGACGCCTGCGAAAGCAATGAACAAGAACAGGTTAATCATGAATCATGATCCCTTTGCTCATTGAGAGACCTTACCTGATATAACTCCCATTTTATCTCTCTCATTACCTCTAGACAAGGTATCCTTGTTCACTTTTCAACATTCATTTATAGTTCATTGTTCTTGCAGTTATGCAAATAATCTACCATAATACTCTTTGAATCTAAAAGCGCGGGGGGAAATTAGACCCTCTTTGTAACTATACAAATGAACTTTCTCCCTTAATTCTGCTGTGTCATTGCCAGGATTTACAGAAGGCAGTTTACACTAAATCGATGCTCCTTATCAGAATTTCAACTGCTCAGATCATTTCCTGGAGATATTTAAATGTTTATTTTTATTGCCTCTGAGAGAAAGCAGTATAAAAACTAGCATTGTTATTGCTTGTTCTTCATGGGCAGAACTTTTGCTTGGTGTGTGTGTGCGCCCCTGACATGCTTGGGTGTAAAATAGAGCACGATAACGTTGGGTGGGCGTCCCAGCGCCATAGCGCACTCCCACAATATTTCGGTTGGCGGGCACACGCTAAACTTGGAAGCACGCCCGCCATCAATTAAGAGGGTCATTAAGCCGATTAATGGTGCAATTAACTTGGACTTTTTGCTACCCTTCCAATGTTATAGTTGGCAGGCGGACGAATCGGCCAGGTGGCCTTTGCATTTTTCGGGAAACCTCATCCAAGGGTGAGATGAGGTTTCCGTCATTAACTAAAAAAAAATGTTTGCACGGAATTTTCATGTTTATACATTCCGGTGACTGTTTCTGATTCGTGGACATTTTTTCCGGATTTTAAACTCTTTTTATTGGATTTGTATTCTTCAGCTCCCTGAGGCAGCTCTCTGCCTTTACCGAGCTTTCTGTGAGTGTTCCCCCACGCCCGTGCTGATGTTAACACCCGCCCCTCCCCCACCCCCACCTCGGCAGCGGTGAGCATTTCAGCGTGCCTTTTATGCTGGCTGGCCTTTAATTGTCCAGCCAGCGGGACATGGCAGTCGATTGCCGACGGCAGGTTGTTTCCTGGCCATGCCCGGGCCCACCAACCGTGCCAGCTCGCTAACCTCAAAATTCTGGACCATGTGGAAGTAGTTCTATTTCACTGTATGTTGTAGTAGGATCAAAGAAAGCAATCATTTGTTCCATTTCATCATGGTGGATGTACAGCAGGATTTTGCCATAGGCCTCCAGACCCTGCGTCAGGACCAAATGGGGTCCTGAGGCTGCACTTGCTGGAGCCAGACTGACAATTAGCCTCTCAATAGGCCACCTTTGTGCTCAACATCCCATTACGGCTCTCGATCCTGCTCACCCAAGTAAAGGCCTGCTCAGGCAGATCAGAGACTGTGATGGTGTCTCAGCATGGAGGCATCCTTGCTGGCCTGCATGCCAATAAATAAATAACCAGCATCTAGATCAGTATGTCAAGAGGGGTGGAGGGGAAACCCTTGGTCACACCTGCAGCCTTTTATAAGTGCAGCAGCCCCTTTGCAGCTTGGAGCCTCCAAAGGCTTAGCGGCCGGCAGCAAAATCACCCATAGTTGGAGCTTTAACAAAGCAAATTGGCTGTCTGTCTCTGTGAAACGGGCAGCCTATCCACTTCCCAGCCCACCATTCAGTAAGTTGTCTAGTGGCAGGGATGCACTATGGAGCTGTCTCAATGTGACGCCCCTCCATCACTCCATTTTTACAGCCTCCCCCTCTCCTCCAACCATCTTCAACCTTGGCACCAGGGGTCTGGGAAAATTCAGTCCACAGTTACCAGAAAACCAGGTATGTGGGTCATATTTGTTAATTTTTCTTCATTTTATGGTAGCTTTTTTTTTTACAGTATCACAGCCTCTTTACAGTGCAGAAGGAAGCCATTCGGCTCATCGAGCCTGCAGTGGCTCTCTGAAAGAGCATTCTACTTATTCTCACTCCCATACCTTATCCCATAACTTTGTACATTCTTTCTTTTCAGCTAGCATTCCAATTCCCTTTTGAATACCTCGATCAAACCTGCCTCCACCGCCTTTGGAGGTTGTTTGTTCCAGTTGGAGTCTGGGTAAAAAAAAAAAATTCCTCACATCACATTTACTCCTTTTGCCAATTATTTTGATTCTGTGCCCTCTAATTCTTGATGTTCGCTTGAGTTGGAACAATTTCTCACTATCTACCCTATCCGTACCCCTCAGTGTCTTGAGCACCTCTATCAAGTCTCCTCTCAACCTTCTTTTCTCCAAGGAAAACTGTCCCAATCTCTCCAATCTATCCTCATAGCTACAGTTCTTCATCTCGGGAATCATTCTTGTGAATCTCCTCTGTACTGTCTCCAAAGCTTCACATCCTTTCTCAGATATGGCGCCCAGAACTGGATGCAGTACTCCAGATGAGGCCTAACTAGTGTCTTGTACAAATTCAACATGATCTCCTTACTTTTGTACTCAATGACTCTATTAATAAAACCTAAGATACTATATTCTTTATTACCTGCTCTCTCAACATACCCTACCATCTTCAGTGACCTATGTATTTATACACCGAGGTCCGTCTGTTCCTGCACCTCCTTTTGAGGCTCTGCCTTTATTTTAAATTTTCTCACCATATTGTTTCTGCCAAAATGAATTACCTCACACTTCTCTGCATTGAACTTCATCTGGCACTTGACTGCTCAATCCACCAACATGTCTCTGTCCTTTTGAAGTTCAAGACTATCCCCATCACAGCTGACATCATTTCCAATCTTTGTATCATCTGCAAATTTTGAAATCATGCCCTGCACACCACAGTCTAGGTCATTAAAAACAATTATACTTATTTATAAATCTCAACTGTGCTGGGAAACAGAGGCAAGGACACAATGGGGAATAATTCATTAAGATCTGATTTTGGGTGTGGGGCGTTTGTGATATATGATTAACCTGCAAACAATCACATTCAGCCAAGCAACGCACAAATATCACGCTGTCCCCTCATCTAAATTATTCACTGTGCATCCTGGCATGAAATGCACTGCTTACTGACTGCACACTCAACAGGGGTTCCAGCAGCATACATGGCTAGCCTATACTTTTTTAAGGCAGAATTACTCTCTTAAAGGATATCTATACTCACTGTACCGAAGCTCCAGCAGACTATGGAGAGAACTAAAAGCACAGAAGTTGGAGCAATGACAGGGGAGAGGTCTCCCAGGTTTTTTGATCAGGGGCAGGAGCAGAGATGCTGTGTTTCCAAGGGGGGCAGGAGGCACTCAAGACACAACCTGACAAAGGACTGGGATCAGGTGATGAGGGAGGTCAATTCCTGGAGCCTGGCTCCGAGGACCTTGGTACAGTTCCAGAAGATGTTCAAGGACCTCTCACGGTTGGTCAAGGCCAGTGAATACATCTTCAAAGGACACCTCCACTCACTGCATCACCAGCCTCTCATGCTGCTCAATGCACCACATCCCAACTGCTCACAAAGATGAGTAGTTCAGTTTTGTATGTATTATTAGAGGTGTTGTTGGATGTAATTGTTCTGGAATAGTTTTCTTGTTAGTGACTTTTATTTCAGGATTCTGAACAAGAGGATGTTGCGATGGGTTCACATCTTAGGGGAATGGGAATCTGAGTATCCACTCACGCACATCCAGACCAGAGCAAAGGGGTCCAGATACCTCATCCTTACTCCTCTTCTTTTCCCTCATCCTCCTCTTTCTTCTCCTTTCACTGCCTCCTCCTGAATTGGTTTCCAATTGTCTGGTGGCAAGGGCTGTGCCCATGATAGCCGAGTTGTGGAGGATGTAGTAGGCCACTATGAACTTGGGCAACCTTTTGGATGGTGAGGGCAGTGGAATTGTTACCTCAGGCCACTAATGGTTTGCTCCATATGTTCTCCTGGTGGCTGCATGGCTCATGTTATAGGTGTGCTGCCCTCGTGTGTTCAGGTGGAGAAGGAGAATCTAGCCAGGTATGTAATGGGTATTCCTGGTTAGCAAGCAGCCAGCCTATGGTTATTTGTGGTGACATAAAGATGGTAGATATGGCTGACTACCACAGGAAAGAGATGCCATGGTTGCTGCCAGGATAGCAGGCGTTCATAGAGAAGATCTTCTGGGCATAGTCGCAGACCAACTGGACATTGATAGAGTGATAACCCTCATAATTACAGAACATCTATCCATTAACTTGGGTGGCCCACTGAGCCATATGTATGAAGTTGAATACACCCTGCATCATTGGGAATCCCACCAGCCTGGTAAATCTACTTGTTCTTTACTCTTGCTTCTCTGATTACTTAGAAGATAATAAAATTCCCTTTGTTTCCCTGCAGGGCCTTTGTGACCTCTTTGGAGCAGTGAAGAAGTGTGAAATGTTAATGATGTTGCCTGGAAGGATCACTAGCATAGAAATTGAGGATGATGGTCACTTTGATGGCTATTAGCAATGCCATCCTTGCCCTGCGGTGAGTCAGCATTTGGGTTGTAGGCACAGTTCAGTGACCATGTCCTTGTTGAAATACAAGTGCCTTGAACACTGTTCCTGACAGAGGTGGAAATTGGAGCAGTGTTTCCTAAAGTCAATGAGGCCTTCCATTAAGAATGTTCTTCCTCCTCCCTCTGTGCATTGCTTCCTCTCTCTGCTGCCTATGCTCCATTTCCAAGTCATGCTTCAGCCCAAGAGGACTGTAACCATAGCCCCCATTACTGAAGTAGACTTTCTCCTGACAGGCCTCCCAAATCCTCTGATCTTCTCAACAGGATCCACTCCCTTGAAATCCAAAAAGTTTGCAAAACTCCTCCACTAACTCTGCATCAACAAAAGTAAGTCAAAAGCACCTTGTCTTGTTGGAAGGATCACTTTTTAAATGGTGCTAATGGATTTAACGGGTGGGAGAATCCCTTACGCAGCTGATCCATGTTCAGCTGGGAGTGATGAAGTGGCCGAAATCATCCCAGCTGACATTATTGTAGTTCAGGGCCTCTGTAGCACTGTCATCAGCATTGCTACAGAGCCCAGTTTCCCTGCCCAGGTATCATGTACTTTTGCACAGGGAAAGAGGGAAATTCAGATAGTGAGCAATCCACACTGTAACTTGTTAAACACCATGAGTGACTAACTGGTGCAGCACTCCACAGCGATGAGGTACAGTGCATGCTGAATATTTCATGAAATTTCCACTATTATTAACATTTGCAGTCATAAGTCTATGATTTGCAATGTTTCTTAGTTCTGGCTGTCTTCATGCTTACATTATCTACATCAGTCAGGAACATTTAAAAAAAAGGCATTGACTTTTCATCATCCTTTTCTATTCTTGCATTATAACTAAATGTTGTTATTTCCCAATTGTTCTCTTCTTCTCACAGCCTTGGATACAATAGCAGAATAAGCAGCCAAGTGGTTATGGTACTGGGTTTGTAACCCCAAGATCAAGAGTTCAATTCTCACAATGACAAACTATGAAACAATGTAACTTCATTTGAATAGGAACAGATGAAAACGTGTTTGTACTCGAAAGAGTTACAATAGCAGAATGATTATGTGAGTGGGTTTGTAATCCAGAGGCCTGGATTTAATAAGCCAGGGATGTGAGTTAAATCCCAGCATGGCAGCTTGTGAATTTAAATTCAATTAATTAAATAAATCTAGACTAAAAATGGTGCAGCTATCAGCTTGTCCCAAAATCCTAATTAGTTCATTAATTGATGCCTTTAAGAGGAGAAGACTTGTTATCCCTTTCTTATATGTGTGTGATACCCACTGCAAAGTGTTTGGCTCTTACCTGCTCTCCGAAATGGCCTAGGAAGGCAGTCAGCTTTGTCAAACCACTTCAAGAAAAGTACAATATGAATAAAACCAAATAGAAAACCTTGGCATCAGGTTTGGGCATAACAAAGGCACATCCAACCCAGTTAACCTCCAAAACTTCTCCTCACCAGCTTGAGAGCTGCCCCATGGACTAGTCAGGCAATAACCTGATATAGCTATCCATCAACATCCCAGGTCACTCCTGGGTATGTCTATTCTCATTGGCAGAACAAACTGACCAGAGATGACGGCAGGGTAGAATACAATTTGGGGCAGTAGCCCTGGCTACACTCAAAATTGACTTTGGACTGTGTGAGGTCATGTGGCCAAGGAAACCGCCTTCTGATGACCACCTAGTGCCACCCCTCAGCTAATGGTTCTGTGTTCTTCCAGCACATCTGCCTGACAATGTAGAAAAATCCCTGGGTATGTTCTGTCCACAAAAGTAGGACAAATCCAATCTGGCCAATTACTGCTCCATCAGTCTACTTTCAATTAACAGCAAAGTGATGGAAGGTATCATTGACCATGCTTGCAGGTGGCAGGATGGTTGTGGTTGTTGGAAGACAATCATCTCAGTCCCATGGCATTATTGTAGGAGTTCTTCAGGGTAGTGTCCTAGGCCCAAACATCTTCAGCTGCTTCATCAATGACCTTCGCTCCATCATAGGGTCAGAAGCAGGGATGTTCGCTGCTGATTTTAATGTTCGGTTTCATTCACAATTCCTCAGGTATTGAAGCAATCCGTGCCCACAAGCAGCAAGACCTGGACAACACCGAGGCTTGGGCTGATAAGTGGCAAGCCACACAAGTGCCAGGCAATGCACATCTGCAGCAAGAAAGAGTCTAACCACCTCCCATTGACATCCAATGGCATTACCATAGTCCAATCCCCTATTACCAACATCCTGGCAGTCACCTTTGATGAGAAACTTAACTGGACCAGACAGATAAATACAGTGTCCACATAAACAGATCAGATGCTGGGTATTCTGTGGTGACTGTCTCACCATTTAAATCCCCAAAGCTTGTCCATTCCTCTCAAGGCACATATGGAGTGTGATAGAACAATCTCCTTTTACCAGGATGAGTGCATCTCCAACAACACTCAAGAAGCTTGACACCATGCAGGATGAAGCATGATTGGCACCCCAGTTCACCAACTTAAACATTCACTCCCTCCACCACCGGTACACTTAGGCTGTGGAGTTTACATCTACCAGAGGCACCACTCACCAAGGCTCCATCAGCAGCACTTTCCAAACCAGTGACCTCTACCACTTCAATTGTTAAGGGAAGCAGGTGCCTGGGAATGTCACCACCTCCAAATTCCCTTCCAAGTCAAACACTATCCTCGCTTGGAACTGTATGCCATTCTTCCAATGTCATAGGGACAAAATCCTGGGACTCCCTCCCTAACAGCATTGTGTGTGTACCTGCACCACATAGACTGCAGCAGTTTAAGAAGGTGGCTCAGCATCATTTTCTCATGGGAATTAGGGTGGGCAATAAGTTGCTGGCCTTGCCAGCAATGCTTACACCCTGTGAATGAATAAATAAAAAAAATACTTGCTATCAGATCTCAAATTGCCATGTGAAGAGAAACTCAAATAGAAACTGTTTGACCAAAAGACCATAAGACATAGGAGCAGAAATTAGGCCATTCAGCCCATCGAGTCTGCTCCACCATTCAATCATGGCTGATAAGTTTCTCAACCCCATTCTCCTGCCTTCTCCCCGTAACCTTTGATCCCCTTACCAATCAAGAACCTATCTATCTCGGTCTTAAATTCAATTGAGGTGTTGAGTGGCAGTTATAGCACCTCTCACCAGAGTTCACAGAACAGAGAGAAAAGATGTTGCTGAGCTGCAGGCAGAAAAAGAATTGGAACTGTTCCAGGGACAGGACTTCACTGCTCTGTAGGAAATGATAGGGAGCAGAAGTAAACTGAATGGTGCAAAGGGGTTGGATAGAGGAATCTCTGAAATTCTGGATCATCAGGGTTGTCATCACCTGAGGGAGGCATTTGTTGAGATGTGCCTTTCTAGTAATAATCAAGTCCAGAAAACTCCTGCAGAGTGGAACAAATATTGAAGGATCCTTGGAGTTTCGACCTAGCATGGCAGGGAGAGATGAGCCTCTGCTAGAGAGCTGGGAGTGACTTTGAGACTATCCCTTTAATGTTACATTTCTGCCAGTCATGTGGCATTGAGTAAGAACATTTTGTAAGCCATATTTTGGGTTGCGTTAATTAGTCAATGCAAAATTTACCCTTCTCTTTAGTTTGATGTATCAGATGCCTGTTAATTAACATTTAATCCATGTTGATTTTAGTTTGTTTGCTGTAGTAAACATTTTAAAAAGTGAAATCTTATCCATTGGTTTATTTTCACTGGTGTAATGAGGATTCCTTTCTTTTTAAAAGTTATTGGTCTCTAGGGGATCATAACACTCCCCAAAATTTAATTGAAGGAATTTGAGACTCAACTAGGGCTAGATGTCAGTCAAGCAATATGATAAGTAAGAGGAATTGGAGGGATCAAGGAAGGCGGTGGAGAGGTAAAGGTGGGTATCGTCAGAGCACATGTGAAACCTGATGTCATGACTTCAGATGATTTTGCTAGGAGACATCATGTAGGAGGTGGTCAAGGATAGATCTTTGCGGGACTTCAGAGGTAATTGCGTGGGTGCAGGAAGAGAAACCATTGCAGGAGATTCTCTGGCTGCAACTTAATAGGTAAGAGTGGAACCAGGTGAAGGTAGTGCCACTCAGCTGGCCAATGGTAGAAAGACAATGGAGGAGGATGGTGTGATCAACCATGTCAAAAGCTGAAACTAGTCCAAGAAAGATGATGAGAGTGCACCATGGTCATTGTCACATAGGATGTCATTTGTGACTTGAATTAAAGCCATGTCAGTGTTGTGGCAGGTGCAGAAACCTGATTTGGACAGATTGCTATATAGAGTTGCTGGCAAACTGGGAATGGGTTTGAGAAGTGACAACAGATTCAAGGACTTGGAGAGGAAAGGAATTTCAGAGATGGGGCACAGTTTGCTATAAAAGAGGGGTCTAGGTTGGGTTTTTTGAGAAGGGGGTTGATGACGGCAGATGTGAAAGGGAATGGGACAGTACCTCAGGAGAGAGAACCCTTCACATTATCAGGTAGTATGGGGGCCAGGAAAGGATTTTGGGTAGCTCTCAGTTTAGTGGGAAAAAGGTTGAGAGAGCTGGAGCTACATTTTGTGGACAAGCTGAGCTCAGAGAGGGCAAGTTGAAAGTGACCTTTTCTAATTATGTAAAGATAATGAAAAGTATGTTATGGTGTCCAACTAGAGGGCTGAAAAACAAACTCTCCACATTCTCAAGGTGGAGTTGCTCAAGGCTGAACTTCACCCTCGGGGTGCGCTTCAGGTCAGCGTGGCCGGAAGTGGACGTAAAACCCGCTCCCGGCCGAGATCATGCTATGAATGTGATCTTATGCCAGCTGGCTAATTATTAGGCAGCCAGCATGAAATGCACCTGGAGAAAAGCTCAGCACTGCCTGTGGAGGTAGGAAGAGGGCAGTGCCAATGTCATTGTGGGTGCTGGTGAGCGCTTCCACTGAGCTCCCTGAAGGCAGGCAGGTGCCTCAGGGAGCTGCAGACTGTCAAAAAATAAAATAAAGCACAAAAATGCTGCAAAAAAATGTCCATGCAGCACTGTCAAGCGTCTGGCAGCATACTTCATTACAAAGAAAGTCTCTAGATATTTCTTTTTATTTTACATCCGAACCGAGATTTCGTCCTGCCCTTGGATGAGGTTTGAGGTAAAATGTCAAGCCCCCCTGGCCGATTGGCCTGTCCGCCATCTGTAAGGTTGGAAGGGCCATGAAAAATCGCTGACAATTGGGCCGTAAATGGGCTTATTGCTCGCTGAATTGTTGGCGGGCACGCTTCCGACTTGCACCCACCCACCGAGCAAATTATTGCTCAAGCGATTCTTGACCGAAGTCATCTCACGCGGTCTTGTGCCCATTCAAGTCGGGCACATGCCTGACCCCGAGACGCAAAACCCTGGCCTAAGCTGTGGTTTTGAACAAATTCACAAAAAATGCCAATGTCAGAATTCTGAATTAGAAACAAAATGGCCAAAATACAGAGCGGAAGAAAGGAATCACGCTCAAATGTTAAACCCTCTTTGTCTCCTTTCAGGTGCTGATGTCTGCTATGTCTTTCTAGCATTATCTATGTTAATTTAGATTCTGAACATTTGGAGTTGGGTGCCAGAGAACATGAACTGTAAGTGGCTTAATCTGGTTCATTGTTCATGCCTAATGTCAAAATGTGTTCAAGAAATGCAACTTTTTCCTTGATTCTTGGTATGGAGCCTGAAAGAGTTATAAGTGGGTCAGCATTGTTTTCAACACATTCTCTGAGCAAATTGTATTAACAGGAAGATTCACTGTATAGTGCACCCCACTGCGCATTGAACCTCTAAAGCCTTAAGGTAACTTAATTATCACGATAGCAACAAATTCTTTTTGCACACATTAGAGATCCTTATGCTGGATTTATTTCAAGCTCAATGGTGTACAAAATTGTAAGCCAAACAGAGAAAAGCTTAAAGGTCCTGAATTAGTATTTTTTACTCTTTCATGTGATGTGGGCTGAGTAGGACAACATTTTGCCCATCCCTTTTGCCTTTGAGAAGTTGGTGGTGAGCTGCCTTTTTGAACTGCTGTAGTCCATGTGCTGGAGGAACACCCACAATGCTGTTAGGAAGAGAGGTCCGGAATTTTGACCCAGTGATAGTGAAGGAATGGGGATATAGTTCCAAGGCAGGATGCTTTGTGGCTTGGAGGGGAACTTGTAGGTGGTGGTGTTCCCGTGCATCAGCTGCCATTGTCCTTCTAGGTGGTGAAGGTTGCAGGTTTAGAAGGTGCTGTTGAAGAAGTCTTGGTGAGTTGCTGCAGTGTATCTTGTAGATGGTACACACTGCTGCCACTGTGTGTTGGTGGTGGAGGGAGTGGATGTTTAAGGTGGTGGATGGGGTGCCAGTCAAGCAGACTGCTTTATTCTGTTTAAATATAACTATTCCACTGACAAAGATGTTTGTTGAAATTAGTTACTCCAGGGTACAGAACAGAGTAAAAAAAAACACTCTGAGATAGCTCATCATCTTAGCTGTGATTGCTGATATCTCATACATAGATGCTTGGGCAAAGCAGGAAATAGTGAACTCTGCACTGACACTGCACAGTTTGCAGCTTTGGCTTTTCATCATTGTAAACTGTACTATAATTCAGGTATGATTCACCTGAAATGCTCTTAGGCAAGAGATATGAAGCCAGGCTTCCAGGAAGTAATCGAATAATGCTTAAATAGGCGATGTATAAATGTTTCATAACATAGTTTCCAAAGTTCCCAATTTTTGTATCTTGGGTAAATGAGTTTGTTGGCCAACTGACTCTGGCTGCGTGCCTTCCTATGTTCTCACCAATTGCTGCTTGTAATCAACAACGAGGAGGGACTGATGTAAAAATAAACAGTGATGGTTTATTGAGACATAGGGCAGAGAACCAGATCATACTTACTCACTCATCTCCAGAACTATAGTTCCCAGTTGCCTGCGCTGTACAGTGATTCATGATTCTATTAAAGGGACAGAGTACCTCACTTTACCACATCCCTCCCCCTTTACTTAAAAGTACAGCTACCAATCTTAAAACACATTAACTACTTACACAATAATTATTTACAGATCAAGTCTCTCAGGAGGCCTTCTGTGACAGGTTGAGCATCGTATCCCAACAATCTCGGCTGATGTTTCTGAGACCTCCTTTTCAGGGGCAGTTGCCCACTATGTCCCTTAGTGGATGGTTTCACCATCTTCCGGGTGCAGACATGTTCAATCCTGCTGCCCCTCCTCTCCAGGCTGAAACAGATAAAGGGTAACAAACACAAAGCAATACAATGATGAGCTACATGATGTGTGAGGAGAAAGGGGAAAAGAAGAAAATAATTCTTTTTGCTTTTCTTTCTGAGAATAATTTCTCTTTTTCTTCCTGTGTGTCCATTTCTTGGTAGCACTCACCCGTACCTCTGTCTTCTCTTTAATTTTGCTGTTGGCTAGACTAGACACGCGCGTGCTGAACATGAATGAGCTCAGTAGTTAGGTTTTCTGACAGCTCTTCTGAGAATTCAGGACCTTCTAGCTTTAAAACTTCAGGGCTTTTACACAGCTGCTGCTTCAGCTCTTCCAATTCTTTCCTATTCTCATTAGTAGTTTCCTGGAGAATCGCATATTGTTGCCCCTTCTCAGTTAATTTGTTCTTTAACTCGGTCAGAGACAGGCTTAACTTTTCCTTGTCTTCTTCATATCTTTTTGTGGCACAAATTGAGAGCTGATTGAATTTTGTCGCGCACGAAAGTCCTTTAATAGATTTTCCATTTTCTTTCGAAGGATGCTGACTTCAGCTTGAACTCTGTCCTGGTGTAACACTCCTTTGGGCTACTCCCATTGGGTCTTTGCGTGCTCATTTTTTCTTGCAGCAACACGTCTGGTTTTGAATTGGGAACTTAGCAGGCCCTCAAGATTTATCTCTTCCAGCCAGTTTCTTCCGAGGAGACTCGGTCCCCTGCCTGACATTACAAATAGGGGTAATTTTGCAGACTGTCCCTCATACTGCACCTTGACTTGACATACCTCTTCCACATCTATTTCTTCACCCATGTAGGCCCTCAGCATTGTGTCTGAAAATTCTAACTTCAAGGGGTGGGTTTCTTTACTCAGATATCTAAATGTATGCTCTCCAATGACGGACATCGACGCTCCCGTGTCAACTTCCATCTTACTGGGTAGCCCATTGGCTGTAACGACTACTTGGATTGGCTCGGTTCTACCCACTTTGAGTTTATATAACAAATGGATGTCTGATTCTATTTCTCCTGGTTCTTCCATGAGGCATAGTTCACGATTTTTCCCTTCTGCCTTTAGAGTTTTGTTTTAGCCTTTCTCTGTAGTGCCACCTTATGTGGCCATAGTAGTGGCAGAAAAAGCACTCGACTTGTTTGAGTTGTTGTTCGCTCACTGGAGGCCTGGATATATTTCTGTCATTCATTTTGTGGGTTTTCACTGCAGTACCATTGTTTTTCAATGGTCTGGAGCTAGAGAGTGTTTCCTGTCTTTCCATGGAGTCTGGAGTTTTTGCGCCTTTTGTGGCCGGATTGTCCCGCTCGACAAGATGGACGGCGCCATTTTGTGTCTCTTTTATAACTTCAGAATTTTTAACAGCACTCTCCATTCACGGTAGCTAATTCTACTGCCTTAGTGAAGTCTAGACTAGGTTCGTCTTTGGATAGTACCGCCTCCAAACCCGCATATCAGCCGATCTCTCAACATGTCACTAATGGAAATTCCGAATGCACAATGCTCAGTTAATGCCTTTAAGACAGCCACATAGTCAGCTATTGTCTCCCCAGGAAGCCTGTTCCTTGAATTGAATTTGAAGCGCTGCATAGTAACTGAGGGCATTGGTCTCAAGTGGCTCTGTACAATTTTTATTAACTCAACAAAAGTCTTTGAGCCTGGGGCGCTAGGTGATGTAAGGCTATTTTGCCCCTGCATGAGGACAAAAGCATCGCCCTCTACTTCTCCACCCCTGTGATGTCATAAGCGGTAAAAAAGAATGCTAGATGTTCGACATGCTGAGAGCACTCATTTGCAATGGGGTTGAATGAATTGACATGCCCGAACTGCGGCATCATGAACGACTGCAAGGGGACTGCACTTTCGATAGGCTTTCCAGGTAGTCACGAATTTAGGTGCTTGGCTTGTCGTGGAGTCGCCCTCTCTCTAAGGTCTCTTATAATTTCCTGTCCATTGCCATTTTTCATGTATTTACCCTTTAAATGCATTGCTGCTTTAAGAGCAGTTTTTTAAAACTCTGTCTCTGCAGCTGTCAGCTTTTCCCTGCAACTCTGTCTCTGCAGCTGTCAGCTTTTCTCTGCAACTCTGTCTCTGCAGCTGTCAGCTTTTCCCTGCAACTCTGTCTCTGCAGCTGTCAGCTTTTCTCTGCAACTCTGTCTCTGCAGCTGTCAGCTTTTCCCTGCAACTCTGTCTCTGCAGCTGTCAGCTTTTCCCTGCAACTCTGTCTCTGCAGCTGTCAGCTTTTCTCTGCAACTCTGTCTCTGCAGCTGTCAGCTTTTCTCTGCTGGATTTTGCACTCTTTGAATTTTGGCAGGATTCAAGCAGTTGCGATTCTGCAGGATTTTTCTTTAATTTTAAACAGCATGCTTTCTGCTCCAACTGCTGGCTGTCACCTATTTTAGAAGATAAGTACAGATGCTTTTTCCAATGCTATTCACACCTGTCTTGAAATTTATTTTCTTTTGTTCTTTATTCTCGTTGCCAATTTTAAGTCTTGGGTAAATGAATTGGCTAACCAAGCTCTAACTGCATGCCTTCCTATGTTCTCCTCAGTTGCTGTTTGCAATCAATAATGGGGAGAGATTGATGTAAGAATAAATAGTGATGGTTTATTGAGACATGGGGCACAGCATCAGATCATACATGCTCACTCAGAAACCTCCAGAACTAGACTACAGTTCCCAGTTGCCTGCCCTGAACAATGATTTGTCAGTGCTGTCACATGATCGGTATGCTTACATTCTCTTAAAGGGACAGGGCACCTCACTTTACCACACCAATCATTATCAAATTACTTAAAAAAAATAAGTTTAATATCATTTTTAACATTAGTGCAGCCTATAGGACAGCCTGTAGTACTAATGTGAATGTTTATTACCATCTTGTCTTTTTCATTATGACCTATTACTGTTATTATTACTGACCAATTACCATAACTATCCCATATGTCCAGGACTGTTTACATGAATGATCCTAGCCTCTCACGCCTACATAGTGCTACTTCAGTATCAGAAGGTCCTGAGGTATGTGGCCGAATCTGAACCCGTGGAACCATTGAGAACCGAAGTGGTGCTTTTCTTGGTGAAGACCGTTTCCTTTTGGGACCTGCTTCCTATGTTGTATTGCTTGTGCATCCTGTTCCTAGCAGGCCTGACTTGAAGCTCCATCTTATGCAGACACCTTGTCACTGCAATGAGAAGCTCCAACATCTGCAACCATTCCTTGCAACCTGTGCTGACTGTGGGATTGGTTGGACTAGTCTACTAGTCTTCAGGTTGAATAGTTCCAATTAAATCCTGAAAACCCTGAGCTAGGATGTTCTTCAGTCTGTCTATAGAAGGATTCAATTTAATTCAATTTACTGTCTGTACAGAAATTCATTCCGGATACATTGCTCGTTCATTTAAAAAATTAAATATAAATAAATAATTACAATGAAAAGAGAGAAAATGACCCTATCACAAAAGTCTAACTTAAATTAAACTGTACATTAAAAACAATTCCAGTACATTAAAGTAATCAGTCAGCGAGCCCCTTCATGGTTTCCTCATCCACTCATCAAGAAGACATCACTGCCATTCTGAAAGTGACATCAGCCTTCAGAGTTCTTTTCCTGATCTCTTAACCCTAATCAAAATCATTTTTTCTCTGCCAGTTTTTTTTTACATCAGTGATTTCAAACACATGCTTCGCAATGGCATCCTTAGCCAGTTGGTGCACTTGTACTGCTCTTTTGACATTAAGCTCTCTACATTACAGGGAGGATGTGATCACACCAGCGATGATCCAGAGGGGATTTATGGAGGGGTTGCCAAGAATGGAGAACCTTAGCTCTGGGGAAAGATTGGATAGGCTGGGTTTATTTTCTTTGGAACAGAGGAGGTTGACAGAAGATTTAATTGAGGTGCATAAAATTATGAGGGGCCTAGATACCGTGGATTGGAAGGACCTAGTTCCCTTGGCGGAGAGATCAATAACCAAGGGATGTAGAATATAAAGCAATTGATAGAAGGTTTAAAATGGAGTTGAGTAGAAATTTTTCACCCCGAGTGTGGTGGAGAGTCTGGAACTCACTACCAAGGATAGTAGAGGCAGAAACCCTCATCATATTTAAAATATATTTGAATATGCTCTTGAAGTCTCATCACCAGCAGGACAATGGACCAAGAGCTGGAAAATTGGATTCGGCCAGAAAACTATGTTTCAACCAGTGTAGACACACTGGGCCCCCTTCTGCGTTGTGCTGTAAATGCTCTGTGTTTCTGTGCTTCTAGTTACTGCCATTTATATAACCATATTTTGCTTCATCAATGTCCTTCCCTCCAACATATGGTCAAAAGTAGGGATGTTTGCTGATGATTGCACAGTGTTCACAACTCCCTGGATACGGAGGCAGCATGACCTGGACAACATTCCTTGAGCTGATAAGTGACAAGTGACATTTATGCCACACAAGAGTCAGGCAATGATCATCAAGAGAGAATTTAACTATTTCCCTTGACATTCAATGGCATCACCATCACTGAATCCTCCACAATCAACATCCTGGGGGCTTACCATGGATCAGAAATTTAACTGGACGAGCAGGTCAGAGATTTGGGAATTCTGTAGTGAGTAACTCATCTCCTGAGTTAGGAGTATGATGGAATACTCTCCACTTGCCTGCAAGAGTGCAGCTCCAACAACACTCAAGAAGCTCAAAATCATCCAAGACAAAGCAGCCTGCTTGATCGGCACCCCATCCACCGCCTTAAACATTCATCACCCTCCAGCACCAAGGCAGCAGTGTGTACCATCCACAAGATGCACTGCAGCAACTTGAGACTCCTTCAACAGCACCTTCCAAACCCTCAACCTCTACTATCTAGAAGGACAAGCGCAGCTGAATTATGGAAGCACCATCAGCTGCATGTTCCCCTCCAAGTCACACACCACCCTGACTTGAAATATATTGATGTTCCTTCACTGTTGCGAGGTCAAAATCGTAGAACCTCCTCCCGAACAACACTGTGGATGTATCTTCACCTCATGGACTGTTGCAGTTTAAGAAGGCAGCTCACCACCACCTTCTCAAGGCCAATTTGGGATGGGCAAAATTCTGGCCTTGCTAGTAATACCCATATGCCAAGAACAAATATTAAGAAAAACTACATGACATTTGCAATAAGTTTTTATGCTTCTAATACTGCCCTACTCTTTTCCAGCAACATTAACTGCTGGAAAATCGTTATACACTTCAGGTTGAATGATGTACTTTGAATTCAGTCCAAAAGTACCACAGTCCGCTGATGCCATACCTTTTTGTTCTCTTTGATTTCTCATTCCTTCCTAAACATCTGCCACTAATTTTGTATACAAACCACTTGCAGTAGTACAATGTGTAAAAAAAAACTAAGACAGATTAGAGCACTGTTTCAGAGGTGGCTCTTGTTGACTATTGGTTCAGCAACACTGGTGAAAGAGAGTGCTCATGGAACAGGCACAGCTTTTTTCAAAAACTTTACTTGCAAGACTGTTCAGAACATTGAGAGATGGTTTAACCATTTTACCCAGTGTATGGAGGAGTAAGTTCCAATGGGGCGTTTCTCCCTGTCCACTGTAGGTGAAGGCAGAGGAGCAAGGGAAACAACACCCCCTCCCATGGAAATTTTACCCCCACTGACACTGCATTTCAGCAACAAACCAACAATTTTTATTTATAAAACATCCTTAGTGTAGTGCCAAGGCACCTCACAGGAGTGTTATGAAACAAATTTAACATGAGCCAAATGAAGAGACATTAGGGCTGATGATCAAAAGCTTGGTTATAAAAGGTTATAAATCAAATTGAGGAACATCTTAAAGGAGGAATGAGTGACAGTGTGTCAGAGAGGTTTAGGAAGGGATTTCCAGGGTTGGACCTCGGGAGCTGAAGGCCCAGCCACCAAATGTGGAGTGATTAAAATTGGTACTGCTCGAAGACCGAAATGGGGAGTGCTGAGGTCTTAAAGGGTTGGAGGGCTGGAAGAGGCGTTTTCAAAAATTATTATTTTTTCCCAGGATGTGGGCATCACTGGCTGGGCCAGCATTTGTTGCCTATTCTTAATTGTCCAGTCCATGTGGTGTAGATACATTCACAGTGCTGTTAGGGAGGGATTTCCAGGATTTTGAACCAGTGACAGTGAAGAAACGGCAATTATAGTTCCAGACTAGGATGGTGTGTGGCTTGGAGGGGAAATAACAGATAGTGGCATCTGCTGCCCTTGTCCTCCTAGTCAGTAGAGGTCATGGATTTGGAAAGAGCTGATGAAGGAGCATCTTGTAGATGGTACACCTGTGCGTCGGTGGAGGGAATGAATGTTGAAGGTTGTGGAAAGGATTCCAATCAAGCGGATTGCTTTCTATTGGATGGTGTCGAGCTTCTTGACTGTTGGAGCTTCAATCATCCAGGCAAGTGGAGTGTATTCCATCACACTCCTGACTCCAAAGCTCTTGTAGATAGTAGACATGCTTTGGGGAGTCAGGAAGTGAGTTACTTGCTGCAGAATTCCCAGTCCCTGAATTGCTCTTGTAGCCACAGTATTCACATGGCTAGTCCAGCTTATTTTCTGGTAAATGGTAACCCCAGGATGTTGATAGTGGGGAATTCAGTGATGGTAATGTTATTGAATGTCAAGAAGAGATGGTTAGATTCTCTCTTGTTGGAAATGGTCATTGCCTGGCACTTGTGTGGTGAATGTCACTTGCCACTTATCAATTTTCTAGTGTATTTACTGGAGAAGCTTTAACACACATGCCCAGGTTAGATGGTGACCACTTGCCAGACATACTAAACCTTATAAGTAAAGAGGATGTTTTGAAATTATTGCAGAAACAAATCCAAATGAAGCTCCAGGTCCAGGTTTCAAAGTTAGCAGCTGATACACTTGTTCCAATATTGACTAATCTCTTTCTAGAGTCAGTCAATACAGGCTACGTACCAGACCAGTGGAGACAAGCTAACAGCTGTGACATATTCAAAAAAGGGGACCAAAGGCAGCCAGAAAACTACAGACTGGTGTCTCTCTCCAATGTCAGTTACAAATTGCTTGAACATTTTGTTCATTCTCATGTCATGAAGCAATTTAGAGCTCACAATATCCTGGTAGATAGCATGTCGGCATAGTTTTTAGGTGAAGAGATCTATTGAAACATAGCTTTTGCAGACTGTCGATGACCTAGCTTCATGTCTCAAAAGAAATTGCCCCCATGGCAATACTAGATTTCTCAAGAGCCTTTAACCAAGTTCCTCATGAAAAGCTCTTGTCCAAACTCCACTACTATGGAATCAGGGGGACATTATTAATTCAACCCAGCACTTCCCTGCCAACAGAAAACAAAAAGTGTTTTGTGATGTGGCATCATCCTCTCCTAGAGATGTCCTCTTTGGAGCGTCCCAGGGAACTATGCTGGAACCTTTATTCTTCTTGAGATACATAAACAACCTTCCCAACAAGTTAAGAAACAGGATGCTACTATTTACAGATGACCGTGTGGTTTACACATCAGGAAAATCTCAAGATCATATCAATTCGCTGCACGGTGATCTTCTAGAATTGCAAGAATGGCAGGACCATTGGCATTCAATGCCAAAAATTCTATGTCATGTGCGTCACAAACAAAAAGGATCCATCAACAAATAGCTTAAAGCTCTTAATCAGCTCTCCAGCAGGCAGATACACAACCATACCCAGTAGTTCATGTTATAAACAATCTTCAATGAGGATTCCAGATTGAGCAGGATATTGCTGTGTAAATGCTACTTGGCAGCACTGTCAATGACCTTTCTCATTACTTTGCTGATGATTGAGAGTAGACTGGTGAGGTAGTTATCGGTTGGGCTGGATTTGTCCTGCTTTCTGTGGAGAGGGCATACCTGGGCAATTTTCCACATTGCCTGGCAGGTGCCAGTGTTGTAGCTGTGCCAGAACAGCTTCACTAGGGGAGAAGCTAGTTCTGGAGCACAAGTCTTCAGTGCTATTGCTGGAACATTGTCAGGGTCCATAGCCTTTGCAGTATCCAGTGCCTTCAGCCGTTTCTTGATATCATGCGGAGTGAATCGAATTGGCTGAAGACTGGCATCTGTGATGCTGGGGACCTCAGGAGGAGGTTGAGATGGATCATCCACTCAGCACTTCTGGCTGAAGATCTTTGCAAATGCTTGAGCCATGCCTTTTGCACTGATGTGCTGGACTCCCCCATCATTGAGGTTGGGGATATTTGTGGAGCCTCCTCCACCTGTTTGCTGTTTAATTGTCCACCACCATTCTCGACTGGATGTGACAAGACTGCAGAGCTTAGATCTGATCATTGGTTTGGGATTGCTTAGCTCTGACCATCACATGCTGCTTCCTCTGTTTGGCATGTGCAGTAGCTTCACCAGTTTGACACTTCATTTTTAGATATGCCTAGGTGATGATCATCAGCTGAGTGGGGTGTGGGGGGGGGGGGCGGGGTGTGAAGGTTGGGGGAGGATTCCTTGCCCATGATGCCATGCTTTGACCCATGAGACTTCATGAGGTCCGGGGTCAATGTTGAAGGCTTCCAGCCTGGACAGATGTAGCGGAGGAAAGGTGATGGAGTGAATTGAAAACAAGGATGAGAATTCTAAAATTGAGACAGTCCTTAGCTGGGAGGCAGTGTAGGTCAGTGAGCGAAAAGGGTGATGGGTGAAAGGGACTTGGTGCGAGTTAGGGCATGGGCAGCTGAGTTTTGGATGGCCTCAGTTTATGGAAGGTAAACCAGGGGCGCTTTGAATAGTCAAGTCTAGAGGTAACAAATGCATGAATGAAGGTTTCAGAGGCAGATAAACTGAGGCAGGACGGAGTGGGCTGATGTTACGAAGGTGGAAATAGACCTCAGTAACAGATCCAGTAATGGCATAGATATGCGGTTGGAAGCTCATTTCGAATTCAATTGACACTAAAATTGTAATCAGCCTGGTTCAGCCTCAGACAGTTACCAGGGAGAGGAATGTAGATGTATCCAGAGAATGGAGTTTGTAGAAGGAACTGAAAATGTGGGTTTGGATTTCCCAGTGTTTAGTTGGAGAACATTTCTGCTCATCCAGTGCTTAATGAAAGAATTTAAGACAGTGGAGGGGTCGAGAGAGGTGGTGATGATGTAGAGCTGGGTGTTATCAGTGAAAATGTGGAAACTGATGCCTTTTTTGACTGAGGTCAGCGTGGATATGTGAAACAGGAATGGTGATGACATGAAATACTTGGGGAGCACCAGAGATATCAATTCATGAGAGGGAAGGGAAGCCATTGCAAGTGATTTCCTGGCTAAAACTTGATCGATGAGAATGGAACCAGATGTGTGCAATCTTCTCCTCAAATCCTGCCACTGCTAGATATCGGCGGAGAGGCTTTCGAAGAGGATTGTATGATCAATATGTAAAGGCTGTAGATAGGTCAAGAAAGATGAGAGAGTTGTTTTACCACCATAGAATGAAATTTGTGATTTCAGTAAGCACTGTGGTTCGGTACTGTGGCAGCAGTGGAAACGTGATTGGAGGATTCAAACATGGACTTCTAGGAAAGAAGGGCACAGATTTGGAGTTGACTTCACATTCAAGGATTTTGAAGAGGAAAGGGAGGTTAGAGACTGGGTGGTAGTTTGCAAGGACAGGTGGTGTCTGTGGGGTGTTTTTTTTCAGTAGGTGGGGGTGGGTTAGCTCAGTTGGGTAGATGGCTAGAGTGTGATGCAGAATGACATAATTGGCACAGGTTCAATCCCTGTACTGGCTATGGCAGTTCATGGAGACTTTCCTCATCACCTTGTCCCATGCTTGATGTAGAGGGTGCCCTCAAGCTTTTTAACCACTTCTCATCTCCCTGACAGAGGGAGATGCCTATAGGCCCTGCTGAAATTACCTTACCTAACTGCTGTTAATAGGGCTAGCAGTGCAAAGTAATGGAAGCTGTGATTACAAGTAAATCTATTTTAGAAAGTAAGTAGAAGGCTTTTTTTTTCGATAAACAGCTGTAGATTCCTTGTGGTATTGCTCACAGGGAATCCAGGGATATATTATCTGACAGTGACAGGGCTGTTATAACACGTAACAGGTAAAATATGGATAATTTTGTGATCCTGCGCTGCAGTGAGGAGCCTCACTCAAAGGGAGCACTGGTTAGAGAATCAGGGCTACACTTCGGTGCCTTTATCTCACCTACAGATATGCATGGCAGACTTCCCTGCTGGGTATATAGGATTGCAGAATCGTCCCTAATACATTCTACTGCAGTTGGTGTTTTATAGCACTGCTCAAAAATAAAACAAATCTACATTTCTCTTGCAGTAGCAGCATTTCTGCTTCCTCCTCATTCCAACTCTTTTGTGAAACATTGCCTGACCCTGTCTCCCATCGTTACTCTCCATCTTTCGCTCAGTTATGTATTTTTCTCGTTGTGGTGCCTGTGTCGCTATATGGCTTCTTTTCACAAGGACACACCTGATTTTGTTGGATCAAAACTTGGAAACCCTAAAACAAAAATATATTATGGACGGCAGTGATTCAGGAAGGCAGCTCACCACCACATTCTCAGGGGCAATTAGGGATGGGCAATAAATGCTAGTCTAGCCAGTGCCATCCACATCCCATGAATGAATTTAAAAAAAAAAAAATACTTCTGTATTTGCTGAGCACATGGGCAGAATCATCCCAGCTTGGCAGGGCAGGAAAAATGTCATTTTATCTGCTGGCTGCAATGGTGCCAGTTTTCGCACTGTTTCAACCCGATCCTGCCTCAAAAATTATGCTTTCCTGGGAAACATGCCGGGTCGCTGTCAGGCGGCCTCTGATTTGCCTGCTCTGCTGTCACCTCAGGCCTGCAGTAATCCAGGCACCAAATTTAAAGAGCACCCCTGCATAGAGCTAGCCCTCTCTCAGGGGTTGGAATCTGCTGCCAAAGGGAGGAAACTTGCTGCACCCAAATTTAGCTATGGCTCCCCTGAGCGCCAACTGGACACAGTGGAGGCCACTGCAATGTCCTCTACCCCACCCTGGGCCAAGGCCAGCAAGAAAGGTCACCAATCCTGCATGGGACGTGGCGGCAGCAGTGGTCAACACCAATGCCTTGCAAAAGATGACATCCACCCAATGCCAAAAGAGAATAAATGTTCTCCTCCGTTCCGTCAGGGTAAGTCACTCTTCTCATCACTGTCAACTCACACACTCACAAACCCATCACACATCCACAGGGCCCTCACTCACGGCCAGATCAAGGGACATCACCATTTACTCTCTCACACGCACCTTCATCTGCCCTGTGGATCGTATCCTCATCCCATTCATGGGACACTCACCACCCACACATGCCAGGCATCCTTGCCATCTGGCCTGGCAGGCATCCTGCCTACACTCTCTGCATCTGTATTCATGCAGGACAAGTCAGCACACAACAAAAGGGAGAGGTCACAGACCGGTGGAGGAATGCCTGATATCAAGGTCCTCGCAAACTTTGAGAGTAGAGTCATCAAGCTGGCCAGCAATGACCTGAACTGTTCCTGTGTTGACGGTGATGTTGGCAGTGCTCTACCAAGTGAGGATCCAGCAGTACAACATCCATCAGACACCATGCTGTGAGTGAGTTCTCCTGTTCCTCAGTTCTCTGCCATGCACTAATTATCTCTCCTTGTTTTCGCAGCCACATCTGGGAAGAAGCTGAGGGGGTCCACAAGCCAGGTCCTCGACTCAAGCCCGAAGACACCTCGGAAGAAGAGTCTGATGACATCCTAATTGAAGACCCATCACAGCGCTCACCCATATCCTCCACCAGCGCAGAGACACACACCTCGGTGGGACCAAGCTTTAGAGTAGTCTCGGGATCACAATCTGCTGAGCAGATCACCTGATCCACAGTAGGTGGCGTCAGGTACTTCCCAGGTTTCTGGCACTTGGAGGACTGCTGGAGGCCAGAAATCCGCTGAGTCCACCTCAGTTGAGGAGCCTCTGGACTCTCTCATACCTCAGTTACCAGAATTACAAAGGTAAGCTTGGGAACATCAGGAAGGGATGTCTGCTGCACTCCTCAGATTGCAAGGCACGATGGAGGAATCGCACCGAGGTCAACAATGGGAGGATATCGGCAGCCACAAAGACCTTGGTCCAGGGCATTGGTCCTGCACTGTTGCGTGGGCTGAGCTCCATCTCTAACGCCATAGTTGGACTCCAGCAGTGGCAACACGAGAGGGGTGCAGGGCAACTCAATCTCACTATAGCTTCCCCTTCTCCTCAAGGAGAACAATAGTGAACATTATGTACAAGTGATTACACCCACGCCCAGGCTGTGCAACTATGTCTTCTTAACCGTCCTAAACCTGCTGCTACATCTTGGTGCTCCCCCGACATCCACAGCGGAGATGGAGGCAGCCTGCCAGCTGCTACTCTCTGCCTGGATGACCTTGTTGGGCGTCATCTGGAGGGCCGAGACCTGGAGGGCCCGGGTTTGCTTTCAGGGTCGTGCTGTGTGGCAGTGGCACCCTCCTTGGCCTGTGAAGCTGGAGTTGCTGAGGTGACAGAAAGAGGGGATTCATTTGGATGGACTGGGTGCTCTTGGATCACCTGGGTGGATGGCCCAAGGTGTGCACCTAATGATCCTCCTCCCAATGGGTGCCTGAGGGCCCCTGGCTGACTCCTTGTGGAGAAGAGGAAGCTGGAGTGAGATCGAGCTGCCCCGTACCCTTCTTGCGTTGACACTGTTGGATGCCATGGTGTTCAATCTGCGCAACAGTGCAGGACAGATGTCCTGGACCAAGTTCTCCATGGTGACCGCCATCCTACCAGGGCTGCCCTTGGTGCGTTGGCATGCCGGCACTATCACCTCAGCCTGAAGACAGACGGAATCCTCCGTTGCGCCTTGCAAACTGAGGAGTGCAGTGGACATCCCTTCCTGATATTCCTGAACTTAACTTTGCAGTTCCAGCAGCTGTGACATGACCGAGTCCAGAGCCTCGTCATCTGACTCGGAATCAGCAGGTTACAAGAATGTCTCCCTCTCTATGGCTCCTTGTTCTGATGAGCAGGGTTCGTGTCATTCAGGTGTGAAACCTTGGTCCCTGAATAAAATAAAAGCAGGTGTCTTAGTCCAGGGCCTCATACCTGTGCTTTGTGCAACCTCCCCGGAACACTGGTGGTGCGCCTTCACTGTTACTGGTCACATCGGTCAAGCCTGCACCTCAATGCGGCTTATCATTGCTGCCAGAATGTCCTGGGCCAGCGGCACAGAGTTCTGTCATTTTATCTTTGTGCTCCCAGCACCTTTAAGGTGCAGCTGGCCCCCCCATCTCATCAGCATCTGTGTCCGGTGACAGTGCGGTCCTGAAGGGTTCAGCTCACAAAGGATGCCATAGGATCAGGAGAAGTTAAAGTTTCCCCACTGCATCTCCATGATATGACCCTGTTCACAGAGCCCAAGTGAGGTGCCATCAGCCAGACAGGAGTCAGACTTTCACATAAACTATGTGAGGATCTATGGAGTTTTCCCACTGCATGTCATCATCCTCCTCCTGGAAGGCAGGGTCTATGGGCATTCGCTGTATCTCCTTGACAGGAGCCTTATCACAGAGGTTAGGTGCGCTACCATCAGCCAGACAGGAGTCAATTGTTCACTGATGCAATGTGAGGATCTATGGAGTGTCCTCACTGCATGTCATCATCATGACCACTGGCAATGGATGTCCTCCTTGTCCCTGTGGTGCTAAATCCTGCAGTCGCTGGCAGATGTGACCGACCAGTTCCCTGGACATGCACAGTCTTCAGCGACACTGGTTCTCGGTCACCTGCAGGAACGAAGGTGGTGTCTGTAGACCCTGGGTCTAGGTAGGTGCCGACCCGCGATGACTCCCTGTGGCTCTTCAGTGGTGTCGCAGAAGCCCCAGCCGCTCCTTCTGCTTGAGGATGCAGCTCCTCCCTCTGCCCAGGCAGGTGCCTCCATCGCTCTCTTCTCCTTCATTTCCATTCTCTGTAAGCCATGAGGCATACAGCTAGGTCACCAGGCTCCATGCTCCTGATGTAATCCTCCTGCAGATGAAAGAAAGAGATCTGCGGGTTAGCATGGGTGTACTAAGAACCTCTTTTGGTTAAGTCTGAAGGCCCCTTAATACATCCCAGAGAGTGCTGGCCAGCACTTGGATGGCCAGAGTTTAGTGTGCTACATGGCTGCCCGAAACCCCACCCACCTCCGCCCCACTCCACCTGACCGATTGGCAGGAGCTTCGTCCACTGGGCTGCACGCTGTGTCCTCAGCTCAGGTGCAGACATTCTCCTAACCTGTACTGCAAGCCTGCCCTGTTAGCTTGAACCATGGGGGATACTGGTCCAAACTGGACTGAACAGATTGCAAGGGGCTGTGAGCTCCTCCACCAGTGACTGTTCCATGGCCAGCTTTAGCGAGGAGATTGTACAACATGCCCAGTCATCCAATTGTTCTGCAGTCCACTAAAACGCTCATTAGTTTGCATGGGGTGAATGGGCGTGCCCAACAGGTGAAAAGCTCTGCAGCACTTGGTGGCACTTTGACACTTCTGCGTTGCTTGAGTGGGCAGATAAGCTAGAGGCCCGACTCCACGCATGTCAATATGGCTGCGCCTGAACTGTCTCAGTTATAGAGGAATGGTCACTTTATACAGGGTTTCCCTAATGCATGGCTGCTTCCCTCACTCCACCCATCCCACCCACTCCCACCCACCTCACCCAGCATGTGCTCGTGCACTACCATCGGACCTGGCTGCCTTGCCCTCCACCCCCCCAATTTGCCTCACAGTCTCCTGCCTTTGCCTTCTCCCAACTCACCTCACAGCGTGCTGCTGCCTTGCGCCCCCCAATTCGCCCCAACAGCAATGCAGCCCTTGCTCTGGCACCGCACTGTCAACCAGCCAGGAAAAAGTGACTTCCTGTGAATGCGCGGCGTCTGAACTTTGGAGTCCAACAGGCAACGCTCGGGAACACTGCGTAACATCAGTGTGCATTCACCTCTGAGTTCCCCACGAAGCTCAGCTCGCCAGATTCACACCTTATCTCTGTTGTTGTTGGGGGTGATGATTCTGGTGAGCAGTTGTATTAAAATGACGTCATCGACTTACGACGGTGGGAAACCCCGTTATTGACATGTGGAGCGGACAATCGCAAATTGGTTTCATGACGTTGTGAAACCGTTTTTTGACCTTCCTGCCAGTATTGTCTGCTCATGCCCGCCAAGACAGCCGATGTCAACAGGCACGGAAAATTCCAGCCCATGTTTCAGAAAGGATTGAGTCATTTGAGGAAATGATTATACACTACCACCTAGTGAAGAGATGGTGCAATAACAGGACAGCATTTTCATCAGTTGCGAACACAGTAAATTATCGTGGAAAAGATTTGAGGGAAAGCCAGGTTTTCTTGATGAGATGTATGCTCAGATGCATGATTTTTGACCTTGGTTGAAAAATGGATCACTCATTGTACTGTGTGTCAAAGGGCAATTATTGTTTTAGAATAACAGTTTGTTAATTCAATCAATAATATCAGAACTAATTCAGTAGGGATCTCTAGAGTCCAAGAATTAAGTAAATAATATTGCAGTCAGTGTATTGCATTCATAATACTGGACATAATAAATAAAAGAAAAAAAAGGACTGCAAGAATTAAATGAAAAATATCAGAGGCAAAGAATTAAATAAACAATATTAGGGCAAGAGAAGTAAATACGTTTTGTTCCACTGGAATAAAATTATATTGGGATCAAGAGCATAAGAAATAGTTTGGGGGTTTGAAAATGAAGTAAATAATATTGCACCAGCAATGAAATTATAAAAAAAATGGAATTAGCTGAGTCCATCTATAGGCAATAAAATGTGAACTGTGTTCAGAATTTCAGAGCAACTGAATTTCCTAATACCCTCCCTAAAGAGGTACAGAGAATGAATGTCATTCCAGAAACTCTGGGCTGAATTTTTGCCTTGGGGGCAGGAAACAGAAGCTGGGATTGTTTCCAGGTCCTGATCCTGCACCCCCGGGAAAAACAGTCACTGATCTGGAATTTTTACTGGGCCTCCCCTTAGTTTGCATGAAGAGAAGTTCCCTGTCCAATTAAGGGTGGTGGGTGGGCTTGTGAAGCTCGAGGGCCAACCAGAGGCCTCCCAGCTTCAGAATAGTAACTGGCTGTAATACAATGCAAGTTACTGGGAGGGCACTTCAACAGGAAGGCTCTATTATGGACAGGATGGGGGTTAATTTAAACAGCCCTGATTTCTCCTCTCGCCACCTGTCCATAAACAGAAAGGTGTTTTGATTTTGATTTCCCATTTGATAAGTAGTGGTGTATTCCCCAACCCCTGTGCTGTGATCCAATTTCTATTAATAACCCCACAGCAAACTCGAGATAGGATGAACTCAAAGGGTTAGTTTATTTGCACACACGCAAATGCAGGAGGAGGGTAGCAATGTGGATTCCTTTTCACTCATACAATAAATGAGGAGTGGGGGGGGTGGGGTGGCATAGAGAAAGGAAAATTTACAGGGCAAAGGCCACAGAGTAAGGAATTATTGTTTTATGTGAGTCCAGAGTCCAGGATGAAATGCCCAGTGGTGTATTCCTTCACAGAGGTCAGCAGGCTGAACTGATGCTGGATAATTCACTTTTCCAGTAGAGCTGACTGGCAAGATGAGGTAGGCACGCAGAGAAGAATTAGTCTTGTGGGCGATGGTATAGAAGTTCAGAAGTTCCAGTGGAAACAGTGTAGCTGGGGGAGGCATTAAAATCTGGGAAGAGCCCCTTTTCTGAGCTGCTGCTTGGTATATGAAAGATGGCAGACTGATGTGCAATTCAGCACGGCAGCATAATTAAGGGGGGGAGGGGATCTTGGCTTTGACAAAGGATGTATATTCCTTTGTCTGGGTTAATGAGATTGTTAATGTTCCAACCACTATGAATTTAAAAGGAAGGTTGCAGGGTCCTTTGCTGTTTGTTCCGATTGGCCAGGCTTGGCTTATGAAATGGACATGGCCTTTGAATAATTTCCTTTGACTTTGGTCTATGCCATCCACAGGGATCGTTAGCATCTCTTCAGAGATAATGAGGTGTAAGGCTCTGTGATGCTATGATGGCTCTTTTGTTTATGGTCACAACCAGACATAGCTTCAGTCATTTTAAATGGCCATTGTCCAGTTTTAAAATCTTAGAAATTAGACATATATTTCATAAAAATATAATGTGAAATCTTAGCCTTAGCCTCTCAGCCACTTTTTAAAAACTTTAATTGAAAGATACCAAAAGCAGCCAGGCCACACATGGCTGAGTAGGGGGTGGGGTTGTGTTGGAGATCCCTCTCCATCGTCATCTTTAGCCACTGAGGCAGGCCTGTTGGAGCACTGTCTCCCCTGTCCAGGCCTGCCACTGCCCACCTCCAGAAAGTTGATCTGCCCACCACTGCATTGGGAAACTGGAGGGAAACAGGAAATCTCAGTCAGCCTCCTAACCTTACTTAAGCTTAACAAGGCTTTTAAGGAACCTATTTTTAAATTCGTTCATGGGAAGTTCCAGTTTTGTGAGCAGGACCAACTTTCGGACCAATTTTCTTCTAAACCAATGAAAAAGATGGTGGAAACTCGATTTGTGCTGCGCTTAAAATTCTGTGACCTTTTGTGCTAGTTTGGCTGATTTTGGGCAAATTATACTGAAAAGAAGATTGCTAACTAGTGTAAACTCCAGGCCATCGCTATCACCTGTCTGCTGGTGCAGCTTCATTAATCTTTTGTTAACTTAGTTGGCTTCTGTTTTCTGGAAGCCAACAATGCCATTGTTAACTCCGATCGGAAAAAAATAGACCCAGCTTTGGTCAGCACCATTTGGCTTAGGCAACATTATTCTGGACTGGTGGGGTGAGAGGCAATAGCAAGGACATTGGCAGAGTGGCAGTGGTGTCATACTGTTATCGTGAGAGAGTGCAGCAGGTTCGTGCTCGATAGTGCCACTACCACTCCCAGGTGTGGTCTAATCCTAGTAATCTATTGCAGCACCAAGTACTGGATTACCACCAGATCCTGCATGCCCCTTTAAACACTTAGATCTGCAGCCAGGGTGGTCACAGTCCTGGATGGTGTCAGGCAAGGATCTCATGACTGCCATCTGGGCTTCCACTTCAGCACTGAAGCGTTGGGTGGCTCCTGTGGAATAAATACTGAAGTGAGAGTGTGATGCATTTCCAGGAATTATTGTCATAAAATGCCATTATTTTTAGCTGCAGTGATGGTGACTGACCATCCACAGAGTACAGAATCATTACAGCAAGTTACGCCTTCCATAAAATCCTTTTTATTAATTTAAAAGGCCTGGGTAGGTTAAAGGCCTTTTCTTTAATTTTATCCTGACCATTTTAAAAAGAGATAAATCCCTCTTGTCCTTTCAGACCAGTCACAAATTTAGTTGATGCACCAGTGCGCTGGTGGAGTTGATTTAGGCTTCAGCCTACAATTTGATGCTTATTAATTTCCAGTCCTGCCAAGAATGGCAAATAAAGATAAACCACGTCCACAAGGACATAGGGGAAATGTCAAGAGAGTTACTCAAGGTTATTCTTTCTTAACTCTGTAACAGATTACCAAATTGCACATCGAAACCTATGTAGATAATGCCTGCCTGCCCTTTCAGCTTATGGAAAAGCAACATAAAATATATTAAGCTGCATTATGGGACAGATATGAAGTACTTTATTTAGATAAGGAAGGATGGACATGATAACACTTCAGCAATGATTTGAAGGATTTATGTCATATCATAACTGATGAATATCTTTGAATCAGAGGTAAAGACAAGCCACATTGCCTTTAATAGAAAGGGTGAGTATGTGGAGAGAAGTTGATTCTGTTTTTGTGATAGGAAGTTCTTGAAATTATGTTGCATGATTTGCACTGCAGGTTGCTGCATAATTTAATGGTCAGGTAAACTGCTGATGCTATTTATAGGTAACCCAATAATGACTTATTTTTAAAGCGTGCTTTTAGTGTAGGGAAATGCAACTGCCTATTTGCACACAGCAAATTCTCTCAAACATCAAAGGAGTGATGATCTGTGCTCGGTGGTGGAGGAAGCGATTGTTGGCCAGGACACTTCCCCTGCTGTTCTTCAAATACTGCCTTGGGATCATCTACATCCACCTTAAATGGCAAATAGGGGCCCCTGTTTAATATCTTATCCAAAAGAAGACACCTCCAACATTTCCACATGCCCCCAGTACTGCATTGATGTGTCTGCCTAGATTATGTCCTCAACTTTCTGACTCTGAGGTGGGAGTGCTAGCATTGAATCAAGGCTGACATGTGTGGAAAATGGCCAGTGCCAGTAGATCTTCACCCAGAGGCATAGGAAGCTGAATTTTCTTGAGAATTCTACCAGATTCCCAATGTAACTCTGCATCAGGAGTGAAACCTCTGCTTGTGCCTTACAAGTTCAATGGTATCAAGAGATGGCTTTGAGGATGCAACCGGGGTAGAGACTCCTTATGCTTTTCTGGAGCAGTGAGACCACAGTTTAGTATTGAGGCTGGTATGTTCAGTGAGAAGAGGTCTCCCTTTGTGCCCAAGTAGGCCTACTGGATGGAGTCCAGGTACATAGAGTGTCCTCGAATATCAAAGAATGTGTGGCTCTTTTGCTTTTAATAAAAACATTATATCGGTCTCCTTGCACAGCAGATTGAGGGGATCCTATGGGCTGATGGTGAGCAGGCCCCAGAATTTATAGCCATAGGTAGCAGGAAGATGCCAAAGACAGGCCTGTGGTAGCACTGGTGCCTGGTGGTCCCATGTAAATCAGTGACCTCCCTGTTTGCCTAAAAACTCAGGTGGGCTCAGATCTGAGGTGTATTGTTGGGTATGACCATAGAGCCTTATTTGAGGATGGGAGATAACTATATAACACTTAAACAACATGTATATCATTTCCTTAAAGTTAACAATCATTCAGATACACTCTGCAAGCATCAGTGCCCCAAGACTGTGAGACTGTACTGCCAATAGGAAACAATATTTGGAGAATTGGGAGGTTCTGGGAGTTGCATGAGCTTGCCTCTATGTCTCATTCCTCAATCTGTGCTCCTATCAAGAGAGACTAGGGATAATTTTGCCTCTGTGACAATAATGTAAAACAGGCAACAGCAAATCAGCTAAATGACTATCACCTGTTACATACAATTGCACAAAGTCACAATGTCCGCCATTGTCTTGCACTTCCAGATTTAACTGTAGACCATGTTTATTTAATATTATTTTTCAGGGTTCTTCTTTTTGGATTGGGTTGCTTTGATGTAAGATGCTTTTCAATGCAGTGGTAGTTTTCCTGTCTTTCGTTCTGAATTTACCTAGATCACTGCAGACATCTGTAAGGAGTTAAAATAAATAGATTTTACCAGCAGATGACACTAAAAGCCCAGTGTAACCCTGATTGGATGCTGTGACACTTTGCTTATGCATCCCTCTAAAATTTCAGTTAAAATGTGTGACCTTCACATCCAATTTGACCCACAGATGGCTGACCTTGTGTTGCTGAATAAAGAAATATTTTATTTTATGAGTTGACAGTTTAATTAAAAGAAAGAAGAATGTCTTTCTTTCAGTTCTGGCAATAATATTCCATTTATCAATGTCTGTCTTTCAGTATAGGTACCCTTTGTGTAACTTTGATTTCTATAATTGCGATTTTGGATTGGATTTTTATTCTTTCACTTATCAATAGGAATAGAAACATCTGAGAACTCAAGGAAATGAACAACCTTACTTTATATTAAAGACAAGAGGGGCTGAATTTTGCGTTTGTCGGGTGGGTGGGCCCGACCGAATCGGTGGTGGGCGGGGAGCCAATCTAATGGGGAACTGGCGGTCTGTCTAAAGAACGGCCAGGCAGCCTCCTTTAGGCTGTTCACCATGGCCAGCAATCGGGCACCAGAAGAGGTGAGGGCAGAGGGGGAAGTGGGGGGGGCAGACTGCAGGGTAGGCCAGCGAGGGGCCCACTGTGCCCCTCGGTTCTCTGATGCCTGCCTTGCTGTCCTCCTGGAAGAGGTGTCATATCGTCAGGAGTTGTTGTTTCCCAAGGATGGGAGGAGGAGGGCTCCCCGCGTGACCAGGCAGGCGTGGCAGGAGGTGGTGGAGGCTGTAAGCTCCCATGATGCTGTGTGGCGCACCGGAACGCAGTGCCACAAACGATTCAATGATTTGCTGCGCTCTGGTAGGGTGGGCACCATGTCAGCCTTGGCCATTTGACCCAGCAGGTAGCCTTAGCCTTTGAGGCCACCCCCCACATCTTAGTGTCGTAGGAGAAGATGGGTTCTCCCCGCAGCATACGTTGGTGTTTGTCGCATTTGAGTAGTCTGAGGGCAACCTGCAGGAGAGGCAACTAGACACATACTCAGAACTCCAACTCATGTCTTATTGATGGTGATGAGATGATGGAAGGGGAGCCTCAAGGTGTCATGGCCAAGAGTAATCTGCTGGCCTCGGCGCTGCACCTAGTTGCGCCTCCTTGCCATGGGCGCTAAGACCCGTGTGTTATTGAAAGTGATGGACGCCGAATGTGTCCAAGGTGGCCACTGGGGGAGGGGGTTGGGACCAGCCGTACTATCTTCTGGTGACTGATCACCAGTAATGTGGACAGGAGCCGCTGAAGGCCTCAGATGGGCCACTGTGGTTGGGGTGCGGCGTGTACGTGCAGAATACATGAGCGATCAGCCCGAATAAATGCTCTTCCCTGTTCTGCAGGCAAAAACTAAGAACAATAGTCGGAATCAGCAGTGGACTGGTGGTGGGCACGCTGTGCTGCAGCACCTCACCACTTGTGAGGAGCAGGCCATGGAGCTGGGGAGGAGGCAAGCAGCCAGGGCGGCAGGTGTCAGTGAGGCTGGGGTGCAGCGGCCAGGTATTTGAGGCCACAGTCCCATCCACTCTGTCTCCCCACCATCCAAAGCACTGATGGTTGCTGCACTGATCGTTAATGCAGCGACACTGCTCAGTCACAGACTGAGATACTCAGACGTGTGGGTCATACGCAAAGGTCCCTCGGCCCCTTGAGGATGCAAGTCTCTAGCACCTTCCAAAGTCGCCTTATCCTATTTGTGACTACTATCCCCATGGCCTAACATGCCATGGCATCGCTGCTGCACATCCAAAGACTTATTGCATCTTAGGAGGGTTTGTACCTCCACCACCCTTTCAGCCGGTGCATCCCACATTACTCTGTCCAAAAGGTCCTCAGCATGTCACCTGTCAACCTCATGCCACTGAATTTAAATAAATGCCACCATGTTAGTCATCCCTGTGCCAAGGGGAAATGTTGCCTTCTGTCCATCCGGTCTATGCCCCTCATAACAGTATGAAGGTCAATAATGTGACCTGTCAATCTCCTGTGCTCCATGGCAAATGTCGCAAGTGTTTGCAATGTTTCCTCATCACTCCAATTCTCCAGGCCAGCAGGTATCCTGGTCAGGAACCTCTGCACTCCCCACACCAATGCCATCCCTCCCATGAAGTGCAGGTCACACCTGGACGCAGAAGTGTAGATGTGGCCTCGACAGTGTTTTCTACACTTGCAACATGACCTCCCTTTTCCTACATTCTATTCCTTGGCTAATGAAGGCAAGTCTGGCTTTGACCTTGTTAAACGCCTTATGTTCCTGTTCTGCTACCTTAATGGGTCTGTCCGGCAAGGTCCCTGTAATCATCGTGACTTCCCACGGTCCTACCATTACTCATGTATTCCTGTACCTTGTTTGTCCTGCCCAAGTGCTTAACCGCACTCTTATCCACATAACATTCCATGTGGCATTCCTTCGACCATCTGACCAGCCTGTCTGTATGCGCGTGGAATGTTTGGGCCTCCTCTTGACTATTTTCCACCCCAACAATGTTCGTCTTCTTAGGTTCTTGAAAGGTGAGCGACTTATGAGGCTGGAGGGGAAAGGAATGAAAGGTGTTACTGACTGAACACTAACTGATGCACTGTCTTTGTTGTTAATTTCAGCATCACCACCGCATGGCCGCCTCCAATACGTCCAGAGCACCCCCTCCACACTAAGGGCCAAAACCTGCAACTCGTGTCACATCCTTTCAGTGAGCCAGGCACCAGCGCAGCAACAAACAAATCGGTGGGGATTATGGTGTCGGCTAGTCACTTATGGTCCCGGGGCACAGTGGAGAGGGCACTTCACAATCGCTGGAGGAGATGGCACACACAGAGAGTGCCAATGGCGCCAGCAACTGGAGGACTGCAGGGTACCAGGCACATGCTGAGTCGGGCAGTGATGATGTGCCTCTGGAGATGTCAGCTATGCAGCAGCAGGCTGCGTGGGAGCATCTGGCAGGGTTGCATGAGGGTGTGCTTCACTTGGTCTCTGTGGTGGAGGAATCCAGGCAGAGTGTAAGTGAAGGCATGAACCTCAGGACAGAGCTTCAGGCTTCCTCCACTGAAAGATTGGCGACTCTCATGGAGAGGGGCTTCAATTGGATTGAGAATCTTCTGATTGGGTTACGCTCTGACCTGCAAGCCCTCACAGCGCTAATGGCCACAGGTGGTCATTCACAATGTGGGAGATGTTCTGGGCACCAAGTGTCGCTGCTCGGTGCCCATCCATCTGCGGTGATCAGGGAGACCCAATGTGACCTCACGTCGGCGCAGCAGCTGCCTGTCGTCTCTGTGGGCTCCTCTCAGGGCGCTCCAGATGAGGGCAGCTCCTCCGCCCCTCTGCCAGTGACCGTTGCATCTGGTGAGGCTGCAACAACTGGGGAGGTGCCAGTTATTGAACTGACTACTCCGTCCCAGCCGGGGCCATCACAGGCTCCACGGGCCAGAGGACGGCCACCGAGGTCATCGAGGCCAACAGGACAGCAGAGTCAGCAGACTGTCTCAGATGCCATTCCGAGCGATGGGGCGGCACCTAGACGTAGCACCCTCAAACGTAAGCATAAAGCACCTTAGGCACTCCACCTGCGGGTATGTCACTGGTGATTTTGTGTTGGCCCTAGATTAGGGAATATATTATTATGCACGTCTAAGCGACGTTTGTGCTTTATTTTGGTGGCAATAAAGTCCACTTTTCTGACCATGAGGGTGTTTCCTTTGTGCTGCATTTGTCTTTTTCACAGACATATCATGAGTGTTTGAATGGACATTGCAGTTTCTGTACTAAGCCCTTAGTTGCAGCTGATGAGGTGGAAGATGTAGCACCTAAGTGCCACGTGTGGAAGTGCCAGGCAATGCTGCTCCTGCTGATCCATGTGTGTGGAGCTAGCTGAAGGTTCGTTGGATTAAAGTGTCCCGGATGTCCTGCCTCCTTGGTGTAGTAGCGGGTCGGCGTGCTGCCCCTCATCATTGCCCTGTGCTTCCGCATCCCCTGAGACACTGCTGGATTCATCATGTGCAGCCTCATCCAGGGTGTCAAGGTCTTCATCCTCAACTGCATCCCCCCTTTCCAGCGCAAGATTGTGCAGAGCGCAGCATGCTACCACTACCAGAGAGACACGATCTGGGGGGTACTGGAGTGCGCCCCCTGAGCGGTCCAGACAACGGAAGCGCATCTTGAGAAGACCAATGGTTCTCTCCACCACAGCCCTTGTGGTGCCCTGGCTCCTATTGTAGCGCTGCTCAGCTTCTGTTCTTGGATGGCGGAGAGGCATCATGAGCCACCTTCTGAGGGGATAGCCCTTGTCACCCACCAGCCAACCATCCAGCTGAGCCGGAGCACTGAAGAGCCCTGGCACCTGGGAGTGTCTGAGGATGTAGGAGCTGCCTGAGTACCTTGCACCGCCTTGTAGAATCTGTATCCTGTGATTACACACTATCTGCACGTTCATGGAGTGGAAGCCCTTCCTGTTGACGAGGGAACCGGGCTCACCTGCTGGCGCCTTGATGGCCACATGTGTGCAGTCTATTGCACCCTGGACACGGGGGAAGCCAGCAATGGCCATGAAGACTCTGACTCACTGTGTCTGGCTTACCTGGTCACAGCGGAAATGGATGAAGGTCAATGCACATCTGAACAGGGCGTCTGTGGACACAAGTGTGGACAGCTGATTGGGAGATACTGCAAAGATCACCCACCGAGCCCTGGAAAGAGCCAGATGCATAGAAGTGGAGGGCAACTGTGACCTTCAGAGCTGCTGGCATGGGGTGTCCACCCACACAGTTGGAGGAGATCTCAGGGCCAATCATCTGACAGATAGTTCACTGTCCCCCTTGACAGTTGGAGCCTCCTTCGGCACTGCACCTCAGTCATATTGAGGTAGCTGCTTCGCCTCCTGTAAACCCTGGCAGCAGGACAGTGGCGTCTTCTGCGGCCCCTTCCACCTTGGACAACCTCTTGGTCCTGCACCCCTTGTGCCTGTGTCTGGCCTCCCAAAGGTGGCTCCCCTGGAGGCTGATTGTCCAGTCCTGGCCTCCTCCTTATTCTATCCCTCCCTTCCTCCTCAGAGGAGCTGCCTCCAGTGGAGATGTCAGAACCTATACCCAGGCTAAATGGAGTCCTCCGGAAAGCTGCAGGCCCGATAAAGATTACTGTCTGCAGACTGGTGAGCTGAAGCTTCAAAGTACAGAGAAAGCCGTTGGAAATCGATCTGAACTGCTAACAATCACACAGGCAAGTTTAAAACACTTTCTGTATTAAATACTTCAGGAAAACATGAACAACCCCTCTGAGCCCACATATCCCGCCTGTGGATGAGGTTTGTTAAAAAATCAGTTACCCGCCTGCCTCTTGGGCCCGTGCGCTGAGGCGAAGATCACACGGGCTCCTCAAAATTGGCTTCAATTGCCGAGTTAAAGACTTTAACAAGGCCTTTAATTAATGGCGGGTGCATGTCGTGCTTCATAGCGCCCGCCCACCTCAATATCGTGCTGCTGCATGCTGGCATTGGGATACTCGCCCGACGTCAGCCTGCGACATTTTAAGCGCTGATGTGCGGGCTCCGCCACCCACGCGTCAGCCATAAAATTCTGCCCGAGGTAAATTGATGCCTCTGTATTCATATTTAAGGTTAGTTTTACTTTTATGAGTTAAGGAAAAAATCCCGCCTTCAAAGTATTGAGACCCTAGAATGGTTGTAGTTTAAAGTGATCAAAACTTTTGAAAATAATATGTAAAATCTTGCAAGGCACAATCAACCCCTCCACTATTCTGCTGTTGAATTAGATCATGGTTGATCTGTATTTTAATTCCATCTACTTGCCTTTGATTCGTAGCCTGCTCCAACAAAAATCTATCAATCTCAGTTTTGAAATTTTCAGTTGACCCAGGCTCAAAACTAGCCTTTGTGTGAAGGAGTGCCAGACATTGGCTCAAATCTTCTGTATGGGAAGAGGCCTTAGGCTCAATTTATGTTGCTGATGTGCGTTTGGGACCCAGACAGTCCCAATGTACACACATCTGCAGTACTTATGTAGGAAGTTTAAAGTTCTGACTACGGATTTTATCTTGCCTGGATTGCTCTATGATTGCAATGACAGTGGGATCTGATAGTCAGAGCCACAGAAACATGGCTATTTGTAATATACTTACCCTGAAATCCCTGGCTCCTGTCTGGCTGATGGCAGAAGGATCCTAAACCCATGAGCTTTTCTGTCAGTGTTCATTCAAAGATTGCTAAACAAAGAATTGCAAATAAATTGATTTAGAAATGCCAGCAATATTGTAATAAATGCTTGTAGATGCCATTTCTGAAAATCAGATTTTCTACTGTGAAACAGAGCTGGAAATTGCACAACTAGCACAAGCTTTTGGACATGTAAACTCTTTGCTTATAAGAATACACCAGTTAGTGCCATAAAAAGGGGCCCGGCTTCTGCTCGGATTCCCTTTGCTGGTCCCTCTGAGATTTCCTGTGACTGAGTTCTGAAGGATCCTTGGAAGATTGCCCAGGACAGTTGGAGCAAGGTAAGTAGGTAGTTTCTTTGTCTGGTCAGTGTCAGAAACATGTGTTCGGACGCTGACCGGAAGTCGTGGCTCATTGTCTTTGAAAGGCCTAGCTCCAACTTTAAGGTTACATTCCCTCGTTCCGGACCCTCTCGGCAGAGGAAAGCATTTCTCTACCTATCCTATCAATTCTTCAATCGTCTTAAACACATCAATCAGGTCACAAATTAATTCTCCATACTCAAGGGAATATAAGCCTAGTCTATGTACCTTGCCCTCATACTATGGCCCTATTTTGAAGTAAAAACAGAAAATTCTGAAAATATACAGCAGGTCCTGAAAGAAGAAAGACACAATACTGGGTGGGACTCTTCATCCAAACTCAGCAATAAGTTTACCTCTCCTTTGTCCCTTTTGCTTCTGACTGATTTCATGTGCAATTATGGACATTTCCACTATTTGCAATTTAACTTTTTCATTCCTTAATATGTCTCCGTTTGGTACAAAAGCCAGTGTTACCATATGGGGAGCAACACAAATCACAGGAAATTCTGATTAATAATGCTGAGCAATTAACAACATAAAAGTGGAATTATGGAAAATATCTTTATTTTTTGACTCTAGATTTTTTTTTATTCTTTCATGGGATGTGGACGTCAGCTAGGCCAGCATTTATTGCCCATCTTGCCATCCATGTTGTGTAGGTACACCCATGGTGCTTTTCGGAAGGGAGTTCCAGGATTTTGACTCAGCAACAGTGAAGGAGTGGCAATATATTTCTAAGTCATGATGGTGTGTGGAGCGGAACTTGCAGGCGGTGGTGTTTCCATGCACCTGAGGCCCCTTTCCTTCTAGGTGATAGAGTTCATGGGCTTTGAATGTCCTGTTGAAGGAGCCTTGGTGAGCTGCTGCAGTGTATCTTGTAGATGGTGCACACTGCTGCCACTGTGCATCGGTGGTGGAGAGAATAGATGTTGAAGGCAGTGGATAGGGTGACAATCAAGCGGGTTGCTTTGTCCTGCTTTGTCATTTAGATAGAAGCAGTCATGTGTTCAAAAAGGTTTTCATTTTCCAGGCCTGTTGACGGGTGAACAACAGATTGGATGAAGTGATGGGTTTTAAAAAAGGAGAGGGGGGCAGAAAGTTGGATAAATTTAGGAGAGGAATTTCAGAGCATGGGGTTTAGATTGCTGAAGGTGCAACCTCGTCATTAATTGGCCACTTAAGGACTCCAATTGGAGGCGCGGTTGGAAGTTTGACTGTGGGCTTTCCCACCCAGAGCATAATTCTGGTAGAGATGGGAAGCAGCGGGGTTCCAGTACGTGACCATCCCTAACTACCTAACTACCAGTACCTAACTACCTGCCCTTCCCACCCCAAGCTCTCCACCAGAGAGAGCAGAAGATTCCACCCAGAGAATCAATCTAAGTCAGCGGATGATGCAAAATAGGATATGGGTGGCAGAGTTTTGGAAGTGCTCCACTTTACCTAGGGCAGGGTCAGAAGCAGATGCGTAGAAGTAGAGCAGAGTGTGCAGAATGTTTCAGCAGTGGGACTCGGTGGTCTTTGTGGTAGAGAGGATAATGGGATTGTACACTCAGCTTGGGGTTGAACAGGACACTTAGATTTTGACAACATGTTTCAATCTGAAGGGGCATGGAATCAGTGGCAAGGGTGCAGAGTTTGTAACAGGTTTGAAGGCCATGGCTTAGGTCCTCCCAGTATTTAGCTGGAGCAGCTCACCCAACATTCTGTAAGTTGGACAAGCAGCCTGACAGTACAGAGATAGCGGAGGGCTCAAAGGAGATGGTAGAGAAGTATAGTTGGGTGCCATCATGTTAATGTGGAAGCTGACCCCACATCTTCAGGTGACCTTGCTCAGGATTGCATGCTGATTGTGAAAATTGTGGAGGGGGTGGAGTAGGGGCTAGGATTAATTCTTGAGGAGTTACAGAGGTAACTTTGTATACGTTGGGTGAAAACCCATTGCTGCTATGTTCTGGCAGCAATGGGGTAGATAAGAATGGAACCGAGTGAGAGCAGTCCCAATGGAATTGAACGAGGAGAGGCATTGGAAGAGGACAGTGTGGTCTGCCTAAAAGGATACAGATGTGTTGAGGAAAATGAGGAGGGACACTGCAATGTGGTCACAGTCACTATGACTTTTATTGGGGCTGGTTCAGTACTATGATGGGGAAAAATAACTTAATTGGAGAGATTCAAACAGAATTGAGAGAAAGGTGGGCACAATTTGGAATGCAAAGACGTTCAAGGTCTTTGGCAAGGAAAGGAAGGCTGTAGATAAGGTGGCAGTATGCTAGGATGGAAAGGTTAAGGGTTTTTTTGGGGGTGGGGTGAGGCAATGCCAGCAGTTGTGAAAGAGAGAGGCAGTACCGGCAGAGAGAGAATCAGTCACTGCCATGTCAGAAGTATTCACTATTTATACACTCGTATTCTATTTATACTATTTTAATTGACTTGATTTCAAAGCATTGTGGAATAATATAAGAAGTATTGAAGAGTGAAGCACCTATTTATGTGTTTCTGGTGTGATCATTGTCATAACTAACTCTTGGGGCAGAATTTTCGGGTTGGCGAGGGGGGGGCAGGGCCCACTCGCTGACCTGTAAAATGACCTACGGTGACATTGGGCGGGGGTTCCAATGTCACCGCGTGTCATTTAGATTCTCAGTTCGGCGGGTGCACAGCTGACTCGGCTGCACGCTCACTGAATTGTCAAAGGCCTATTAAGGCCATTTAAAGATCAATTAAAGTCACTGACTGAGCTGCCTGTCCAACCTTAAGGTTGTCGGGCAGGCGAAGAGCCCAGGCGGCCTTCACATTCTTCATGGAACGTCATCCACGGGCTGGATAAGGTTTCATGAAGTGTTTATAAATTAAATAAATTTTCTCATTAATGTTCCTTGGCATGTCCCAGCTCATGTGATACTGTCACATGAGGGGACATGTCTTAAAACATTTTCTTTTCTTTATTTAAAATTTTAAACTATAAACTAATCTCCCTGAGGCGCCTCGACATAAAATGGCGGCACGGCTCCGATTGGGAGCGCCGATCGGGTTCGCGCCTGCCCCCGCTTGCCCCCGTACACACCCCCCCAGACGGAGGGAAGGAGAATTTTCCCCATGATAATTCAGAGGCAAGACAAAGAGTGGACAAAGTGTTTGGAAACCAGGAATGGGGAACAATATGGTAATTTTATTTTGATGCTTTAGTTTAATGGGTAAATTTCATTTTGCCCTGATGTCTCCTGCAATCTGTAAGGACTGAAATATTCAACCTTTAAACTTTAAATATTAATGTTAGAAGCATCAATGTCTCAACTATATGCTGCTGTTTCAGTTTCATTTCTGTACTCTACAGATATATAACATATGCCAGAAATGTCCATGGCCCCACCATAAAATAGATCACAGTAGGTGATTCATCAGTGTCAAGGGTTTACAGTGCTGTTCATCCCAATCTGACAAGCACTGTTTGTTATGACTATTTTTTTCTCCATTAGAAAAATAAACCATTATGTAAAAGGAGTTTTAAAGCTGCTTTGCACCTGCTCAATCATTGGCTGTCAGTGTAGTCTACAGTCTGTTATTTGTAACGTCAATCATCATCACCTTTGAAACATTTCCCATAGGAGTCATATTGTAGCTGGAACTAGTGGGGTAAGAAATCACATTTTGAAATCTAACCCCACAGGGGACTATAGCTTCAACACGGTTTAGTGTATCAGACTGTGTTCTTTGACACAGCCACACAATTTGCTTTGTCCTGGACTATACCCTGATCCGCCTAATCAATTGGGAAAGCTTCTGCAATGTTCCTCCCTATCCCTTAGGGATGCGTAAACCTAAAAGGATATCGAGGCACTTGAGAAGGTGTGAAAAGATTTATATGAATGATACCAGAACTGAGAAGCTATAACCATCAGGAAAGACTGAACAGGCTGGGGCTCTTTTCTCAGAGAAGGCTGAGGGGTGATGTAACAGAGATCTTCAAAATTATGAAGTGGTTTGATAAGTTCGATGTAGGGAGGATGTTTCCACTTGTGAAGGTCACCAAAACCAACAGCCAATAGGATTTCAGGAGAAAGCTATTTATCCTGAACATTACATAGGATACACAGCACTGAGATCAGCTATTTAGCCCAACCAACCCATCCTCCACATGAGTCTCATAATCGCTCTGTGAACAATACCTTTTATTCCCTTCCCCCCTGTATGGTTTTCTAGCTTCCCCATTAAGTGCATCTATACTGTGCTATTCACCTCAACTGCTCATCATAGTTGTGAGCTTCAATTTCTAACTACTCCCTGGGTAAAGAAATTGCCTCTGATTCCCTATTGAATTTCTTGGTAACTATCTTATATTGATGGCCTCTAGTTTTGCACTTTCCCACAAGTGGTGAGACAATCTCTGTGGTAGAAATCCAGTTCTAGTGGTGGCGCAAACAGATGGCATCAAATCAACGATCGATTATACACAACATCTGGCTTTCTGCCCCATTGCAATCAGTGGATATCAGATGCTGGATATAACGGGTGGCTGATCAGAGACCACCTGTTTTGTGCCACCACTCAAAATGAAATTCCCTCTGTATCTACTCTATAAAGATCTTTGAGAATTTAAAAGATTTTTATAGGATCACTCCTCAGCCTGAGACCCAGTCTATTCATCCTTTCCTGATAGGTATATCCTCATAATTCTGCACCATCTTTCTAAATCTTTTTCTGAACTCTCTCCATGGAATATCTATGTAACTTGTTTTATAATATAGTGACTCCAGCACTCCAAGTACAGTATAACCAAGGTTTGATATAATTTTAGGAGATAATTTCTCTACTTTTCAATTCTATCCCACTAGAAACATATCCTAATTTTTGGCTTGCTTTTGTACAGCCTGATTAAGCTGCGTTGCTACTTTTAATGATTTGTGTATTTTTACTCCCAGAACATCTTACTCTTCTATCCCATTTAGATCCTTATTTTCTAAAATGCAACCTCTTTATTTTTCTTACCAAACTGTAATACCTCACACTTATCTATGTTGAAGTTTAATATTATGCCCATTCTACAGGTCTATTAATGTCTTCTTGTAATTTGGTGCAGACCTCCTCAGCCTTGACAACCCCTCCCATTTTAATATTGTTTGCGAATATAAAAATTATGTTTTTGAATCTAAATGATTAATATAAATTGTGAAGAACAATGATCCCGGCACTGACACCTGTGGTATCCCACTTCTACTTCCTGTCATTCTGAATACCCTTTACCCCTACTCTCTGCTTTGTTTTGCAGCTGGGCAGCTATCCATTCTGCTACTTGAATCCCGATTTTTGATCCTAGTCATGAATTTATTATAAGGCCCTTCTGAAAATCTAGAAAAAATATACCTACTGCATTACTCTTGTCCACCATCTCTGGTAACTCTTCAAAGAATTCAGTGACGTTGGCAAAGCAATTGCCTTATGAAATCCACGTTGGCTATTTATTATAATATTTAGATATAGAGTGGTTAGAAAGTGGAAATTGCTACCACCTGGATAGCAGGTTCAGGTGGAGCATAAACACTGGTGTAGAGTAAAACAGCCGACTGGCCTGTTTTGGTGCTGTGAATTCTATGTACAAACTCCAAAATCACTCACTAACCTTATTTCTTCCATTGTACCACCTAAGTTATTTGCTATCCTTTCATAGCTCATGGAAGATAATTTAAGAGATATCCTGCAATTGAATAGAAAAAAATTTATGTGCGTTAAAATGAACATGGAAATATAACCATATCTATGTATACACTGCAATAAATTTCCATTCTACACTGAGACTGTGTGCTTAGTGGAATCATTTCAATTGCTATTGTTTTTCACTATGCACTACAGTTAAAGTCATTGGAAACTCTGAAATTCTATTATAAGTGGCTAATCAGCTGCTACCCACAACTGTTACGGATCTTCATAAATTTAACCAATCAGATTGTTCGAAATATATCTTGAAAATATTTCTTTCTGATCGGCCTGTTAGCTATTAATGTAGAATAGGTTTTTAAGTAGAACAAAAACGTAAAAAAATGATTCAACTTACCTTTATTGTATACTTCTGTTAATATTTTTACTTGAAAACTTAAGCATCTCTCAAAAGCTTGGCTTTATATTGTCATGAAGGTATAATAATTTCATACTATTTTTCTGGCTTATTGTAAAGTAGGTTTATGGGAGTAAGTAGTTGGGTCTGTCTGTGTGTGATTTAATTACATTTGGAGTCAAGTAGACTGTAGGTTTTGACTCACCAAAAGAAGCTAGGTGCTTGATATGCTAATGAGTAAACAAATGCTGGCTTAGCAGTAAGGAGTGAAGGGAATTTGCATTTTCAGATAGATGTAGGGAGATTTAGATTTCAAAGGGATTTTATTCTGTTTACAACTAGCCAGATAAACAAGGCTAAGGAATGTGTTTATTTTTCCCAAAGGTTATTGGAGAAAGTCATTTGGAATTCCACTGTTCAGGGTATTGTGTTAATTTGCTGGATCTGTTTAAAATCTAAAATCTATTTTTGGTCCATTGCCTTAAAGGGGGGTGTAACTGTGAGTCAGGTAAATTAGGAATTTTAGGAGTTATTATAGTGGTAATTTGTCATCTTATGTATGTGCTTGAAATATCTTTTGTGAATAAATAAGTTAATTTTTAAAGAAATCTCGAAAAGTCTTGGTGGACATATTACTTCTTAATTCAGTGCACACACCTTGTAATAAATAAAAATTGCTGTGATAGCATAACCAAATTTCCTGTTGGATTTGGTCCTCTTGGCACAGGTCATCTGCCATGTCATAACAACACTGATATTAAATAATTACGTTGATACGTCACTAACTCATAAATATTTCTAAGAACCAGCATATGAAAGAAAAGATATAACTTACATTTATATATCAGTAGCACCTTGGCAGCCAATGAAGTATAGCCACTTTTGAAGTGAAGTCACTTTTGTAATGTCAGAAACATGACAGCCAATTTGTGCACAACATGCTCTCATTAACAGCAATGTGATAAAGCTCAGATAATCGGTTTTAGTGATATTAATTGAAGTAAAAGTTTTTTGCCAGGTCACCAAGTGGGGTTTGGTGAGTGGGTGGGTTTGTGGGGAGAAGGACACTCACGTTCTTCTACATTCACCAGAGAAGGCAGTTGGGCCTTGGTTTAATGCCTCGTCTGAAAGACGGAAGACTATGAATAATTAATGAACATTAAATTTGAAGCCAAACCACATTTGAAAGCTCTTATAATAAATGTGCCTTAAAAGAAGTATTTACCAATCGGATGCATGCTGGCAACTGAACATATACCATGTATGAGAACTTGCCACCTACTGGTTCAGGATGAATTATCCCTGTGGTTTAAGATAGATCGAGGGGATGGTGGTGATGTCACCGAACTAGAATTCCAAAGGGCCAGGCTAATTCTCTAGGGGCACCATGGCAGCTGGTGGAATGTAAATTCAATTAATAAACCTGGAATATAAAGCTGGTCTTAGTAAAGGTGTCCATGAAACTGGTCATCAACTGTTGAAAAAACCCATATGGTTCATTTGTTCTTTAGGAAAGGAAATCTATCATCCTTACCTGGTCTGGCCTACATGTGACTCAGAGCCACAGCTATGCGGTTGACTCTTAACTAACCATGGCTGAACAACTTAATGAGTTCAATTAGGGATGGGCAACAAATGCTGGCCTTGGCTGTGACACCCACATCCCATGAATGAATTTTTAAAAATGTGGATTTGCCCAGCTTTTGGCTATTTGAGTGTCTTTTCTCTATTATAAATTCATGAAGGCTTAATGATACCTCATTCACTTTCACGCATGGTGTCTTAGACATCTTGGAAGTCACTTACTTATTAAAGGAATTGGTCCCTTAAACTTCATGAGAAAGGCACTGCAATCTTCCACTGATAAATATGGCGGAATTGTCCCAGATTCGCACTAAGTGCAGTAGCAGATGTGTAAAACGTCATTTACCCTCCATCTGCAAGGCGGCTTTTCATGCAGCCTCACCCCAAACCTGCTGCATTAATTATGCATTCCTGGGAAACACACACTTTCCATGGTGGTCGGGCTCCCATTCACCTGCCACACCATCATCTTGCTGCTTCATAATATCATATTTAAAGTGCAGCTTTGTGCACACCGCTCAGCTTCTAGCCCACAACTGCTGCAAAGGAGACATGGCCCTGAAAGGCCAAAAAGACTGCAGCCCCTAGGTTCAATGATGTATCCCTCGTGCGCCTTTTGGATGCAGTGGAGGCTCGCCATGATGTCATCTACCCCCACTCTGTCTGCAGGGTGGGAAGCAACATCATCAATCCGGCTTGGGAGATGGTGTCAGTGGTGGTCAGCCCCAACACCCTTCAGAAGAGGACAGCCACCCAGTGCCACAAGAGGATGAATGATCTCCTCTGTTCCGCCAGAGTAAGTCACTCTTCTCATCACTCTCAACTCACACACTTACAAACCCATCACACACCTGCAGGGCCCTCACTCACTGCCAGTTCAAGGGACATCACCATTCACTCTCTCACATACACATTCACTGTCCTCATCCCGTCCATGAGACCACTAACCACCCACACAGGCCAGGTATACTTATCATCTGGCCTGGCAGGTGTCCTGCTTACACTGTCTCCATCTCGATTCATGCAGGACAACCTGGCACGCGACATCCAGGTGACTGCAGGGGTGCCCGGCCCATCTGAATCCCCTCTTCCTGTGACCTCAGCAACCCCATCTCCACAGGCGAGGAGGGTGCCACTGCCACACAGCAGGACCCCAAAAGCAGGCCGGGGCCCTCCAGGTCTCAGCGCTCCAGAAGACTCCTGCTAAGGACATCACAGACAGGGTGTAGCAGTCAGCAGGCTGCCTCCACCTCTGCACCAAGAAATAGCGGCAGGGTTAGGAAGTTTAAGAAGACGTAGTTGCACAGCCTGGCCATGGGTGTTAATCACTTGTACGTACTGTTCATTATTGTCAATAAACTCCCAAGAATGTTTCCCTGCCTATGGCTCCTTGTTCTGATGAGCAATGTTCTTGTCACTCAGATGTGAAACCTTTCTACACAAGATAAAGGCAGGTGTGTCTCAGTCCAGAGCCTCTTCCCTGTGCTCTGTGCAGCCTTCAGACCAAAGTGATGGTCTGGCCTCACACTCCCTGGACACATTAGTGATGCCTGCACCTTGATGGCGCTGGTCATTGCTGCCAGAATGTCGTGGGCAGGCATCACCGAGTTCCGTCATTCTCTCTGTGTGCTCTCAGCACCTTTAAGGTGGGGCTGGCCCCCATCTCATCAGCATCGACGACCAATGACGCTGTGCTCCTGAAGGTGTCAGGTGCTGAAGTCTGACAAAGGATCAAATGCTTTTTAATTTTCATGGCTGCATCTCTATGATATGACCCTGACCACAGAGTGCAAGCGAACTGCCCTCGGCCAGACAGGAGTCAGACATTCTCAGAGGCTATGTGAAGGTCTATGGAGTTTCCTCACTTCATATTGTAATCATCCTCCTGCAATCAAGCAACTTTTAGACAGCTAAGGAATGACAGGAGCATTATCACAGGGGGTATGTGCGCTGCCATAAACCAGACTGGAGTCAAATGTTCACAGATGCAACGTGAGGTGCATTGTGTCTGTTCACTGCATGTCATCATCATCCTTCACAAATCCAGCAGCTATGAGGGCCTCCTGAGCCCACCTGCCTTGTTTGGCTAGTTTGAGGGCATCATTGCCATCATTGTTGCCTTTGAGGACCTCCTCATCCCCATCACTGTCGACGTGCACCTCATCAGAGGAGACCTCCAGCTCCTGCATCTCCTCCTTAGCCAGCTCCTCTCCCCATTGCAGCGTCAGGTTGTAAAGGGCGCAGCAGACGACGATGATGTATGGCACCCTCTGTGGACTGTATTGCAGGGCTCCACCAGACTGGTCCAGGCACTGGAACTTCATCTTCAGCAGCCCGATGGTTTGCTCCACCAAATTGTGAGTTGCAGCATGAGCCTCGTTATACCTTCTCTCTGCTGCAGTCTGAGGCTGCCATACGGGCATCATCAACCACATCCTCTGTGGGTAACCCTTGTCCCCGAGGAGCCAATCCTGCAGCTTCTGTGAACCCTGGAAGACTTCAGGGATCTGTGACCGACTGAGAACGTAGGAGTCATGGACACTCTCTGGAAACTATGCGCAGACCTGCAGGATGCGTTTGTGGTGGTCACACACCAGCTGCACATTCAGTGAATGGAATCACTTGCAGTTGGCATAGTTGACTGCTTGTTGCGCTGGAGATCTGAGTGCCATGTGAGTGCAGTCTATCGCACCCTGCACCTGTGGGAAACCTGAGACCTGGGCAAATCCAATCACTCTTGCATTCTGGCTGTCCTGGTCCCGGGCAAAATGCACAAAGTTCTGTGCCCTCATGAAGGTGGCATCCATGATCCCAGGGTTGCACTTGTGGGTGGAGACTTGTGGTATCCCACTGTTCACCTGTGGAGCTCTGAAAGGAGCCACTCATGTAGAAATTGAGCACTGCTTTCACTTTCATGGCCATTGGCAGTGGATGACATCCATGTCCACATGGTGCCAAGCCCTGCAGTAGCAGGTAGTTGTGACTGACCAGCTCCCTAGATGTGCACACTCTTCAGCAACACTTGTTCTTGGTCATCTGCAAGAATGAAAGATGCCGACCAACAGCAGCTCGCTGTGGCTCTTTGGCAGCATGTACTGGAGCCCCAGATGCCCCTTCTTCCAGAGGGTGCTGCTGCTCCCGCTGCGCAGCCAGGCACCTCAGTCACTCTCTTCTCTGTCGTCTTCGCTCTCTGCACACCACGAGGCATACAGCTAGTTCACCAGGCTCCATGATCCTGATGTATTCCTCCTGCAGGATGAAAGAGAAAGATGTGTGGGTTAGCATGGGTATACTAAGAACCTCAAATGATTAAGTCTGAAAGCCTCTCAATGCATCCCAGAGAGTGCTGGTAACTGTGTTTTTGGCCAGAGATTAGTGCACTGCATGGTTGCTCAAAACCCTATCTTCCTCTGCCTCACTCCATCTGCCTGATTGGTGGCAGCTTTGCCCATTGGACTGCATGCTGTGCTGTCAGCTCAGACGCAGGCATTCTCCTAACCCACACTGCAAGACGGCGCTGTTAACTTGAACCATGGGGGAGACTGGCCCAAACTGGAATGCTGACATTACCAGGGGCTGTGAACACCTCCACCAGTGACTGCACCATGGCCAGCTTCAGCAAGGAGAATGTATAACTTGTCCAGTCACCCAACTGTTCTGCAGTCCACTGAAACACTCATTAGATTGCAGCCTGTGCCCGAGGGGTGAAAAGCTGTGGAGCACTTGGTGGCACTTTGATGCCTCTACCTTGCCTGAGTGGGCAGATAAGCTAGAGGCCCGACTCCAATCATATCAATGTGGCTGTGCCTGAACTGTCTCAGCTGCAGAGGAATGGTCACTTTATACAAGGTGTCCCTAATGCGTGACTGCTTCCCTCGCCCACCACCCCCCCACCCCACAAGTGCTTGTGTGCTACCTTCAACCGCAGGGCAGCCTTTGTCCATCCCCCCGATGTGCCGCATGCTTGAAGTCCAAGAGGAGTGCCTTGAGAGCGCTCTGCAACGTTACTATGCACTCACCTCCAAGTTCCACTCAAAGTGCCAAGTGCACACTTTTTATATGCAGTTGCAAAACATGTTGGAGTGTGGGCGGAGGTGTGGTGGGGGTGGGGGGAGGGGGAGGGGGTGTCGGGGAGGAGATGGGGTGCGCGATGAATCTTGCAGGCTAGCCTTATAGTGACATGCTGATGTATTACAATGAAGTTCCCGATATCCGATGGTGGGAAACACAGCCCGTCGATGAGGGGCTGAGTGGACAATCGCAAACTGTTTACACAACATAGTGAAGCTGATTTTTGGCCCTCTCGCCACAATGTCAGCTCACACCACTGAACATGCCCGTGCCATTGGGCACGGATGATTCCACCCATAGGCTCAAATTAAACTCAAGAATCTTCTTTGATCAACCACTACTGGATGGCATCTCATCTGCTCTGTTTCAGGTAATATAGGCTGCTTAGCGCAGAGATAAAACAAGTTGCGATTCATTTCTGAAGATGAATGTTTATCAATGCACTCATTTCTGCTTTCTACATCCTTGCCCTTGTCATTGCCAATCCAGAAAGAACACCTTCAGTCTGTCCGCAAGCATGACCCAAACCTCCGTGTTGCTTGCCATTTCAACACACCACCCTGCTCTTGTGCCCACATGTCCGTCCTTGGCCTGCTACAATGTTCCAGTGAAGCTCAAACTGGAGGAACAGCACCTCAACTTCCGATTAGGCATTTTGCAACCTTCCAGATTTAACATTGAGTTCAACAACTTCAGCTCATGAACTTGCTCCTCTATCCCCACACCCATTCCGATCCCCTTTTTTCCAATAATTTTTATATTTTTAAAATATATTTTTCTTTTCCCACCTATTTCTATTGTTATTTTAAAATTTATTTCCATCCATTGTTTCATCTCCACCATTTAGCCTATTTCGATCCCTTCCCCCAACCCCACCCCCACTAGGGCTATCTGTCACTTGCTCATCTTGCTTTCTACCCTTAATGTCACCATTAGCACATCCTTTAGCAAATATCACTGCCATCAACACTCCTCTGTCCTTTTGTCTATGACATCTTTGACAATCTCTCCTTTGCCTCCACCTATCACTGGCCCTCTATCCAGCTCCACCTGTCCCACCCCCCTCTAATAGCTTATATTTCAACTCATTTCTGTTTCTCTTCCATTCTGATGAAGAGTCATACGGACTCGAAATGCTAACTCTGTCTTCCTCTCTACACTTGCTGTCAGACCTACTGAGTTTTTCCAGCTATTTTTGTTTTTGTTTCAGAATAATTACAACTGCAATTATCAGCTTTGTTAATTAACTATTAAGTGTAATGTTCACAGCATTTAAATAGTAAATGATTTTGTGAGCTGTTTGAGGGCGTTTTGATAGCAGGAGGCACAAATGGTAGTTTGACTGTTTATACAATTTCTATCAGCCAATGAATTCCTGGGGCAGCTGGGACATCTAGGGCAGCATCAAGCCAATGACATGCTGGTCCTCTTCTTATGGCCATTGACACTTGCATAGAGTAAGCATTTCTTAAGGGTTTGAAAATGTACTGCCTGCCCACTGTGTTTTGCTCCTTGATATTCTTATCGTAATGTGGTAATTAAATAAGAAAAGGGGGTTCAAAATTCAATATGAATACAAAAATGGTTGCAAATGCATACTTCCTGAAAAGCTAATGTTTTATTCATTCATGGTGATGTGGGCATCACTAGCAAGGTCAACGTTTATTGTCCACCCTTAATTGCTCTTGAGAAGGTGGTCGTGAGCTGCCTTCTTGAACTGCTGCAATCTGTGTGGTCAGGGTACTTCCACAATGCTGTTAGGAAGGGGGTTCTAAGACTTTGTTCCAGCAGCAATGAAGGAACAGTGATATATTTCAAAGTCAAGTGTGACTGAGAGGGGAACTTGCAGATGGTGGTGTACCGTATACCTGCCCTCCTTGTCCTTCTAGTTGGTAGAGGCCGTGGGCTTGGGAATGCTTAAGTCTATTTTGTAGAGGGTACACTGTGCACCCACAGTGCACTGCTGGTGGAGGGAATGAATCTTTAAGATGGTGGATAAGGTGACAATTAGGAGAGCTACTTTCTCCTGGATGGTGTCGAGCTTTTTGAGTGTTGTTGGAGCTGTACTCATCCAGGCAAGTGGTGAGTATTCCATCACACTTGTGCCTTGCAGATGGTGGAATCGCTTTGGGCAGTCAGCAGGGGAGTCACATTTATGTGGCTGGTCTTGTGAATGTTCTGATTAATACTGATACTTAGGGTGTTGATAGTGGGGAATTCAGCAATGCTAATGCCATTGAACACCAAGGAGAGCTGATTAGACTGTCTTATTGTGGATGGTCATTGAAGAAGATGACTTGCTTTTATATAGTGCTTTACATGAACACTCAATATCGCAAAGCACTTTAAAGTCAATCAGGTACTTTTGAAGTGTGGTCACTGTCATAATGTAGGAAACACTGCAGTCAATTTGGGCACAGCAAGCTTCTATAAACAACTTTGTGATCTGTTTTTGAGATGTTGATTAAGGGATAAACATTGACCAGAACACTGGGTATAACTCCCCCACTCTTCTTCAATATAGTGCCATGGGTTCTTTTAGGCCCACCTGGGATGAAAGATGGGGCCTCATTATTCATGTCACATCCAAACGACAGCACCTCTGGCAGTGCAGCACTCCCTCAGTATTGCACTGGAGTGTCAGCATTGATTTTTGTGCTCAGAATCTACAGTGAGATTTGAACCCACAACTTTCTCATTCAAAGGTAAGAATGCTACCAATTGAGTCACAGCTGTTGATTAAAAGAGTTGAGTGTGAGAAATGGATCGCATGGAGGGGAGGGAAGGACAACATTTGTGAAGCCAACTATGATGTATGTGAGATGACACAAAGAGGAAGGTGCATGTGAGTTTTGCTTAGCATGTGTGTGCAACTGCTACTTGCCACTTATCAGTCCAAGCCTGAATGTTATCCAGGTCTTGCTATATGTGGACATGAATTGCTTTATTATCTGAGAATTTACAAATGGAACACATTGTGTAACCATTAACAAATGTACCGCTTCTGACCTTATGATGGAGGGAATGTCACTGATGGAGCAGATGGAGGTGGTTGGGCCTAGGACACTGCCCTGAGGAACTCCTGCAGCAATGTCCAGGGGCTGATTGACCTCCAACAACATAATCATCTTCCTTTGTGCTAGGTATGACTCCAACCAATAGAGGGTTATCCCTTTGATTCTTATTGAGTTCAACTTTATAAAAACTCCTTGAAGCCATACTCAGCCAAAAAATCAGTCAGGGCAGTCACTCACAACTCCCCTCTTGAGTTGAGCTCTTTTGTCCATGTTTGGACCAAGACTGTAATGGGGTCAGGAACTGAGTGCCCCAGCAGAACCCAAACTGAGTATTGGTGAGCAGGTTATTGGTGAATAAGTGCCATTTGATAGTATTGTTAACACCTCCCATCACATTACTGATGGTCAAGAGTAGACTGATGGGGCGCTAATTGACTGGATTGTATTTGTCTTGCTTTTGTGGACAGGAATACCTGGGCAATTTTTCACAATGCTGGGTAGATGCCAGTTGTAGCTGTACTGGAACAGCTTTGCTAGAGGTGCAGCTCGTTCTGAAGCACAAGTCTTGGCTGAAGTCTGGATTCTGTGATAGATCTCAGGAGGAGGCAAAGATGGATCCACTCGGCACTTCTGGCTGAAGATAGTTGCAAATGATTCAGCCTTGTCTTATGCACTCACACACTGGTTTACACCATAATTGAGAAAGGTGACTTTCATGCAGTTTTCTCATACCTTAATTGTTTTTGTCCACTGCCATTTATGGATGTGGCAGCACTGCAGTGCACCTATCTGATACATTGCCTGTGGCATCATTTAGCTCTGTCTATATCATGATGGTTCCGCTGTTTAGCATGCCTGCACGTAGCTTCACCAAGTTGGCACCTCATTTTAAGGTACATCAAGCACTGCTACTGGAATGCTCTTCTACATCCTTCGTTAAACAGGGTTGGCCCTCTGGCATGATGTTCGAGTGAAAGATATGTTGGGCCATCAAGTTACAGGTTGTAGTGGAATATAATTAATTTGCTGCTGCTTCCAGCTCACAGTATTCCATGAATGCACAGTTTTAAGCTACTAGACCAGATCTTCATCTATCTTGTTTAGTACTATGTAATGCCTCACAATATAATGGAGGGTGTTTTCAGTTGTGAAGATAAGACTTCATCTCCATGAGAACCATGCGGCGGTCACTTCTACAAATCAGCAATGGAGAGACAAATCTGCAACAGTGAGGACAAGGTCATGTTGGTTTATCCTTTGTGTTGATTCTCTCATCACCAACCTCAAACCCAGTCTGATAACTTTGTCCTTCAGGATTTGCCAGCTCAGTCAGTAGTGGAGCTACCAAGCAACTCTTGGTGATGGGCATTGAAGTCTCTCATCCAGAGACTTTTGTGCCCTTTTTTTTATTCACCCATGGGATGTGGGCTTCATTGGCTGGGCCCACATTTGTTGCCCATCCCTAGTTGCCCTTGAGAAGGTGGTGATGAGCTGCCTTCTTGAACCGCTGCAGTCCATGTGGTGTAGGTCCACCCTCAGTGTTGTTACGAAGGGAGATTTTGACCCAGCGACAATGAAGGAATGGTGATATATTTCCAAGTCAGGATGGTGAGGGACTTGGAGGGGAACTTCCAGGTGGTGGTGTTCCCATATACCTGCTGCCCTTGTCCTTCTAGATCATAGTGGTCTTGGGTTAGGAAGGTCTTTGGTGAATTCCTGCAGTGCATCTTATAGATGGTACATACTGCTGCCACTGTTCATTGGTGGTGGAGGGAGTGAATGTTTGTTGATGTGGTGCCAATCAAATGGGCTGCTTTGTCCTGGATGGTGTCAAGCTTCTTGACTGTTGTTGGAGCTGCACTCACCCAGCCAAGTGGGGACTATTCCACCACACTCCTGGCTTGTGCCTTGTAGATGGTGAGCAGGCTTTGGGGAGCCAGGAGGTGAGTTACTCACTGCAGGATTCATACCCTCCGAATCTGCTCTTGTAGCCACAGTGTTTATATGGCAAGTCCAGTTCAGTTTCTGGTCAATGGAGTTGATAGTGCAGGATGTTGATAGTGGGGGATTCAGTGATGTTAATGCCATTGAATGTCAAAGGCCAATGGTTAGATTCTCTCTTGTTGGAGATGGTCATTGCTTGGCACTTGTGAGGTGTGAATGTTACTTGCAACATGTCATCCTAAGCCTGGATATTGTCCAGGTCTTGCTGCATTTGGACATGGACTGCTTCAGTTTCTGAGGAGTCGTGAATGGCGCTGAACATTATGCAATCATCAGCAAACATCCCCACTTCTGACCTTATGATGGAAGGAAGGTCATTAATGAAGCAGCTGAAAATGGTTGGGCCGAGGACACTACCCTGAGGAACTCCTGCAGTGATATCCTGGAGCTGAGATGACTGACAACAACCACAACCATCTTCCTTTGTGTCAGATATGACTTCAACCAGTGGAGATTTTTCACCCTGATTCCCATTGACTCCAGTTTTTCTTGGGCTCCTTGATGCAGCAGTCAGCATTGATGCCAAGGGCAGTCACGCTCACCTCACCTCAGGAGTTCAGCTCTTTTGTCCACATTTGAACCAAGGCTGTAATGAAGTCAGGAGCTGAGTGGCTCTGGCAGAACCCAAACTGCCCCCAATGCTTCTTCCATGTGGTGGTTAGCATGGAGGAGTACTGGTTCATCAGCTGAGGGAGGGCAGTAGGTGGGAATCGGCAGAAGGTCAGGAGGTTTCCTTGTGGATGTTCAACCTGAAGCTATGAGACTTCATGGGGTCTGGTGTCAATGTTAACGACTCTCTCCTAACTATATGCCACTGTGCTGCCACCTCTGGTTGGTGGGATTGGAAATACCAAGGGCTGGTGATGGAGAAATCCTGGATATTCCAATGATGCAGAAATAGTTCTATTGTTCAAAGATGAAAAAGAGACTTTATTTTGAACGTATCCTTTTCATTATTTATTGCACAGTAAGTAGATTGGAAGGATATTTCACCTCACAGTAACTTTTCTATGATGATTTCATGAGGCGAGGAAGTTTGTCTATGTAAACATTGCCCTAAACCAGATTTTCATTCAGGTACAGTCATGCCAGTGACATCCACATCACAAAAATGAATAATAAAGAAACATGAAGCAAAAATTTGTTCTGCTGCCTGATTTCAGCAGAAACATTTGCTGGCAAATGATACTTTCCTGCAATTTTATTTATGGGAATAACTTCACTCCCACTGAGACAATGACAATAACCATGAATGATACAAAGATATATAATAGCCAGTTTTTGCCATTATTCACAATGAGTCAATCAAAATTAGCAATGTAATTATACTAATCTATGTAGCAATATTGTATATCAATATAATTACAAATTAATGATGGACAGATTTAATGGGCAATAAATTCTATGTGCAAACTGTTATTATTACATCATAGTAATGTTTTGAACTGTGGGAATGTCTGCAAAATGGGTAGATGTGTAAAACAAAGGTAAATGGAAGAAACAATTATACTTTTTTCCATTGGCACTAAGAGAAGGCATAACCCACATGAATATCAGTTCAATCAGGAAGAACAAGCAGAAAATCAGATAGTGAACAGATACCACACTATTGGAGGAAAAGGAGACAGTGGGCCAGCATTAAGAATGAACATCTTTTAATTATATGTTTAAGAAAGTTAAAGTTGTGCATCAGATCCATGCAGAAATCTATCAGCATAATTACAAATCTAATCAAAGCTACTGACAGTGGATTTACAATGTTCCAGACAGTGGTGGAATCATCTGGTCTCCTTGGTGGTGGACATCATGGCGAGTTGAGTGGACAATATGGTGAGAAGGCCAAAAATCAGTTTTATGCAGTCGTGAAACCAGTTTGCCATTGTCCGCTCCAACCGTCAATGGCGGGCTGCTTTTCCCGCAGCCGCACGTTGGGAAACTAATTTCAATACTTCAGCATCTCATTATAAGCTCTGCTCGGCAGAATCATCCCCTCAGGTTAGATTATCTGGATGTACAATAACAGTTGCAATCATGCTGACGTGTTTCACAACTGAACATAAGCTATATGCACCTGGCGAGCTGCAATTTGCTCAGGACTTTGAGGTTTGTTTTCCTACATTGCTTCAGGCAGCACTCGCGGTCAGCAGCACCAGGCTTTGCAGGCAGCACCACATCACTTTTAGGAAGGCTCACAGGCAGGTCTCTACCTACCAGACCAGCAGTAAAGTGGGGGTGACTTTTCAACGGCTGCAGAGCTGGGGCTTGTTTGGGAGAAGTGGCCTCAGGCAAGGGAAGAGGCTGCAGGGCGAGGGGTGTACTGGGGAAGGAGGGTATCCCAGGGTGTGTATGGGGGCATATGTTGATCTGTGCAAGTGGCCTCAAGATGGTGATGGCTGAGGAGGCAGTCTCCAGAGGAGATGAGGCCAGATGAAGATGCGAGGGTGTGTGTGAGAAAATGAGTGGTGATGTCCCTTGAGCTGGCAGTGAGTGAAATGCCAGTAAATGTGTGATGGGCTTGTGAGTGCGTGAGTTTAGAGTGTTGAGATGGTTGCCCAGCCCTGGCAGCACAGATGAGATCATTCTCTTTCCGCAGTGGCCAACCTCTTATGTGCAGCATTGGCATTGACCACCACTGCCACTGCCTACCAAGCCAGGATGGTGGGATTGCTGGTCCTCCTATGGCCAGAGTGGGAGTGGAGGACATCAAGGCAGGCCTCCAAAAGGCATTCCAATGATGGTTGCAGTTTAGATATGGCACCCAGAGTGAGGAAGTGGTGAGGTAACAGCATGGAGGGTGATTCAGAGGCCTTCCACCAGCGAGACAGTGTATTTCCTGTTGCTGCATAATTAATGAGGTGGGAAGCGGATGATACATCACGTAAACCCGCTATTGCGCCCGGCTGGCAAAATGCCATTTCTCATGCCCGCTACTGCACTTAGTGCAATTCTGGGATGATTCCGCCCAGTGTCTTTTACTTGGTGCTTGGCTCCTGCTTGGATGAAACTTTGACTTTGCTTTTTGGGAGAGATCTCTGTGCATGTCACAATACATACTGTGCTGATGCAGACCAGTTCCAACAGTTAAAAATAATGGGGAGGGCAGCACTATGACAAATGAAGAAATGAAACAAGATATTAATTAGAAAAAGTGGTTTAACAAATATTCTTCTGTATAATCTCTAGCACTGGTTTGAACATTTCTGCTTTCTTAATTCTCCAGCCAAGTAAATTGTCTTTACAGTGGGTCTCAGTCTCTAGGTCTGTTAATCTAATTAATGCTCTGTATATTCAGAAAGGATTTGCATTTTATTGTTTTGAACATCACAATATCTGCATAGGACCATCCCCCAGGTATATTGTTTGGGGTTGCAAATATTGTGCCCTTAAATTTACAAATTATAATAGGGTATACATTTTGGGTTGAGATGATTTGAGTTTGCTTTCATTTTTTGAACTTTGTTTTCTGCCTTTATGTATGTGGTGTATATGCAGTGACATTAATTTACACTTTTTGGTAACATACAGCAGTACACATGAGGAGGCTACTTGAGGTGATACAACTGATTGAATATCTTAACCAATGGTGGTGAAGTTACAGTTGTCAGACGATTGCAATTTTCTTGTTAGGTGAGAACTGAAAAGGTATACCGCTTTGTAACTATTCAGAGCTTAAGTTCCTGCAAGTTATAATGTCATCATCCTTAAGCAATTGACTAAGTTCATTGTTAACTAGAAATATACCTTTGATGCAAAGCACTTAATCAATAAAGAGACTAATTAAAACTGTTTTAAAAATCAATTCAGTTAAAGATGACTGATCATCTGTAACAAGTATTTCTAATTGTTTGTACAATTTAAATAAGTAACTTTCAGAGGCCTAAGGAGGATCTAGTCTTATATCTATTCTTAAAAACAACAAATTCTCCAGATCCTCATGAAGTAATCAATCACTTCACATAAAACTGCAGCTACCCTCCAGCCTGAAAAAGATAGGATGCAATTCTGTTCATATTTACCAAAATGACAATGGTGTAAATTATTTGTAAGGAGCGTGCACTAGCTGAGCAAATATTTTCTTTATCTAATTATTGTAATTAAATAAAGATGGGATTGCAGGAATTACACTTACGCCTGATTAACTGTTATTTTTTAATGAAAGTTCCTTGTGCTGGTTGTTGAAATTATCAAAAAAACTTAAATGGTTGGATTTTAACAGATATTACATGAAATAGCCAGCAAGGGGAGAGCTTGGACTTTGGAGGATATACTTATTAACTAGATAATCCCACGATCACTTCCAAACTCATGACCGCTACCATCTAGAAGGACAAGGGCAGCAGATAGGTGGGAACACCACCACCTGGAAGACTCCCTGCAAGTCACTCACCATCCTGACTTGAAAATATATCGCCATTCCTTCACTGTCGTTGGGTCAAAATCCTGGAGCTCCCTTCCTAACAGCACTGTGGGTGTACTTACACCACATGGACTGCAGCAGTTCAAGAAGGCAGCTCACCACCACCTTCTCAAGGTCAATTAGAGATGCGCAATAAATGCTGGCCCAGCCAGCGAAGCCCACATCCTGTGAATGATAATAATAAAAAAAGTGATGCTCCAGAAATTTACTCTAACAAAAACTTTGCTTCTGTGTTGCTTACATAGGAAACAATGGGGCAAATCTTCCAGTCTCCGGTTCATCAGAGGCCAGACATATGATTAAAGATGCACGTAGGGCCTGCAGAAATCCTGATGCATTAATCTACGTGGGAATTGCCCAGGAAGTTTGACCTTTCGATAGGCAATTTCCCTGCTCCCTGGAACCCTCGTGAAAGGCTCCAACTCTGAGCTAGAGTCAGAGACTTGGGACAGTTAAAACGATACTGACCTGGATAGTTACCCAGGAAACGTTTGACAGAATAAAACCTATTCTAACTCCTGGGTAACTCCAGAACTGGCTTCCAATCTCTTACGTTGAACCCCTGACTACCTCTCCTGACTACCCAACTACCCCCTGACCCAAATTCCACCGACCAAACATGACTAGCCTCCAACCTAACTACCGCTCCCAACTTAACCTGACTAAACCCTTGAACCCTGACTACCCCCCGATCCAACCTGACTACTCTCCGGCGACCCAACTACCTGCCTGATTAGCCCCAACCTGACTGACCTGAGTTGATCTGACCACTTCCTACCCACTCACCCGCCCCACCCACCTACCTGCTTAATCCTTATCCACTTAACTCCTACCCACCTACCCCCCTATGCATCTACGCACCCCCCCAACATTCACTCATTCATCCATTCAGCCATTCACTCACCCATCCACTCGTCCATTCACTCATCCATTCACCAACATTCAAAGGCTGGTCATTTACGTTTACCATAAGGCAGCTAGTGCCGTTAAAAAGGAAGGGGGTGTGTGGTCCTGTCTTCCAGCGACTCTCCTCCACATAGGCAGAGTTCCCTGAAGGATGCCCTACTCCATATTTCTTCTTGGATCTTCTAAGCCCGGCTTTTCCAGAGGCGCAGAGCAGCGTTGAGTAAGGGTGATTTTCAAGCGGGGTGGTAATCTGACAATGATTGCCACTCCTCAGAAGATCCAAGCAAATGATGTATTCTTAAATTCTGTATTATGCCATTACCACAGCCATTGCCATTAAGACTGTGCATAATGCAATTTGTCCACGTCCAGTGTCTTCCATCCCTACCTTTAGCTAAAACCTTCAGAACAAAACAAAACTTGGGACACTGCCCGGCAGAAAAATAGTAACTTCAGCTAGACAAGTCTATTTAAAGAAAAGCTACTGTAGCTTTTCTTTTGGTACTTATGATACTTTCTATAAATCTAATAATGATTTAAACTAAGTAGATCTTCTAAAACACTTCAGTCTTATGATGAGGTTGATATAAAACATGCCTACAACTGGATGGCAGAGTGGATGGGATAGTGGGTTTTCCAGCTCAGGCTCATAGGATACAATTGTCTTCTGCAAGGGTACATGAAGATTAGTTCCACTGGTACAGGACACAATGGTGGTATGTGATGGAGGTACTCTACTCTGTTTATGATTCGGGTAGTGTGAAGAGAGCTTTACTATGAAACTATATCTGGCTTGGGTGTTTTTGACACTGCGGCACTTGGAAGAGTTTCTATTTTAGATACCATTTCCCCAAGGGTAGCATCCTTTGTTTCGATGAACAATTTTTCAAAAATGTCAACAGATCCAGAAGGGAAAAAAATACCGAGAGAAGAAAAGAAAAGTACTGCAACTGATAAATATATCCAGGAATGTTCTATGAATTTTTAAAAATCTATTCATTCAGGGGATGTGTGTGTTGCTGTTTAGGCCAGCATTCATTACCCACCCATAACACCTTTCAGAAGATGGTGGTGAGCCATTTTACACCACTGCAGTCCATGTGTTGTAGGTACACCCAAAATGCTGTTTTTTCTTACGGGATGTGGGCGTCGCTGGCTAGGCTGGCATTTACTGTCCATCCGTAATTGCCCTTGAGAAGGTGGTGGTGAGCTCCCTTCTTGAACTGCTGCAGTACCTGCAGTGTAGGTACACCCACAGTGCTGTTAAGGAGGGAGTTCCAGGATTTTGGCCCACTGAAAGTGAAGGAATGGTGATATTTTTCTAGGTCAGGATGGTGAGTGGCTTGGAGGGTAACTTCTAGATGGTAGTGTTCATGGGTTTGGAAGGTGCTGTCTAAGGAGCCTTGATGAGTATCTGCAGTGCATCTTGTCGATGGTATGCACTGCTGCCACTGTTTGTTGGTGGTGGAACGAGTGAATGTTTGTGGAAGAGGTGCCAATCAAACGGGCTACTTTGTCCTGGATGTTAGGAAGTGAGTTCCAGGTTTTTGACTGAGCTTGGCAATCTTGCTAATTATAATAATTATGGTTTGATTTAGTGTGTAATGTACCTTTAAGAATAATACTTGTTAGGCAAGATCACATGATCTGTAGTAACCAATAGGAGAGTAGCATGGGCTACCTCAGCAGTCGGTGCAGAGATAGAGTTGGAGTTGAAAGCACACATTTAATTGCTGCTGATATTGTAAATAAACTTAATGTTTGCACCCAAGAAGTATCTGCAGATCAACTCTATCCTTTAATATGCAACTCGGCCACCCTACAATACTAATACTCTGAGGCCACTAGACAATCCATTTTCGTGACATACCTTTACAAGGGCTGTATAAGGAAGTGTAAAGATCCTTTTCTATTCACAGTACAAAGCAATCAAATTGAAAACAAAGTTGGCAATACAACAATTAGACTTCTAAACTGAATGCCTTGAGTTCAAGGTCAAGCCACTTGTCATTCAAATGTGCTCACCCTGATTGGTATGAATTTAATCAGCTTTCAGTCAGGGTGCTCAAAAAATCAAAACGTGAACTGACCTCTAATTAATACCAAAATATAATAGTCAAAGCTTCTACAGAATTGTAAAGCTTTTTTAAAGGGATGAATAATAGACAGTTGGACAAGTCAAATTTCATAGTTTTATTACCTCAAAGTAGCTTTGCCACTGATTTTTTTTCTATTGGTAATGTCCTTATGATATATGATGCACCCATATTTCTGAGCATAATGATGTGCTGTGTGTGTATGTGTATATATATATATATAATATATATTCACATATATATATAGACTATATATATTCACATCACACATTTTATTTTGCTGTTTTATATACATATATATATAAAACAACAAAATAAAATGTCTGATGTGAATATATATAGTCTATTTTGCTGTTTTATTAAGAGTTCTGTACAGATACTAACTGATTGTCTTAACCGTAAGACTTAGGAGCAGAAGTAGGCCATTCTACCCATCGAGTCTGCTCCACCATTCAATGAGATCATAGCTGATCTGATAATCCTCAACTCCTTTTTCCTGCCTTTTCCCCATAACCCTTTATTCCCTTACTGACTAAAAATCTGTCTATCTCAGCCTTGAATATAGTTAATGACCCAGCCTTTACTGCTCTCCGAGGTAAAGAATTCCACAGATTGACTACCCTCTGAAGGACAAATTCTTCCTCATCTCTGTTTTAAATTGGCGCCCCCTTACTCTGAGGTTATGTCCTCTGGTCCTTGACTTTCCCACAAGGGGAAACAACCTCTCAGCATCTACCCTGTCAAGTCCCCTAAGAATCTAATATGTTTCAATAAGGTTGCCTCTCATTCTTCTAAACTCCAATGAGTGTAGGCCTAACCTACTCAACCTGTCTTCATAAGAAAATCCCTCCATACACGGGATCAACCTAGTGAACCTTCTCTGGACTGCCTTCAATGCCAGTATATCTTTCCATAGATAAGGGAACCAAAATTGCTTACAGTATTCTGGGGTGCCTTGTATATTTAGCAAGACTTCCCTATTTTTATAGTCCATTCCCTTTGAAATAAAGGGCAACATTTCATTTGCCTTCCCTATTACCTGTTGAACTTGTATGTTAGATTTTTTGGATTCATGCACAAGGACTCCCAAATCCCTCTGTGCTGCAGCCTTCTGCAGTCTTCCTCCATTTAAATAATATTCAACTCCTCTATTCTTCCTGCCAAAGTGCATAACCTCACATTTTCCCACATTATGTTCCATCTTCCAAGTTTTTGCCCACTCACTTAACCTGTCTTTATCCCTCTGTAGACTCCTGTGTCATCCTGACTAATTGCCTTCCCACCTATTTTTGTGTCATCCACAAACTTGGCAAGAGTACATTCACTTCCTTCATCTAAGACATTACTATATATTGTAAGTAATTGAGGCCCCAGCACTGATCCCTGTGGCGCTCCACTAGTTACAGGTTGTCATCCTGAAAATGCCCCCCTTATCCCAACTCTCTGTCCCCTATTAGTTAGTCAATCCTCTATCCATGCTAATGTATTACCTCCAACACCATGGGCCCTTATCTTATTAAGTCGCCTTATGTGCAGTACCTTATCGAACGCCTTTTGGAAATCCAAATATATTACATCTACTGGTTTCCCTTTATCTACCCTGCTTGTAACCTTCTCAAAGGATTCTAATAACTTTGTTAGGCATGATTTCCCTTTCATGAAGCCATACTGATTCTGCTTGATTAGATTATGTATTTTTAAATGCTCTGCTATTACATTCTTTATTATAATAGATTCCAACATTTTCCCAATGACAGATGTTAAGCTAACTGGCCTATAGTTATCTGTTTTTTTTGTCTCCCTGCCTTTTTGAATAAGGGTGTTATATTGGCCATTCTCCAATCCTCTGGGACTTTTCCAGAAACTAAGGATTCTTGGAAGTTACTACCAGTGCATCCACTATCTCTGCATCTATTTCCTTTAATATCCTAGAATGCAACCCATCAGGTCCAGGGGACTTATCAGCCTTTAGCCCCATTAGTTTCCCTAGTACTTTTTCTCTAGTGATAGTTTTTGTTTTTATTTCCCCCACCCTTTTGCCCTTTGATTATTTAGTATTTTTGGAATGCTATTAGTACTTTCTACCGTGAAGACTGAAGCAAAGTATTTATTCAACTCCTCTGTCATTTCCTGGTTCCCCATTATTATTTCCCCAGCCTCTTTCTCTAAGGGGCTTATGTTCACTTTGGCCTCTCTCTTCCTTTTTATATATTTATAGAAGCTCTTACTGTCAGTTTTAATATTACTTCTTAGTTTACTCTCAAAGTTATTTTCTTCCACTTTTTTTGGTCATCTTTGTTAGTTTTTAAAACTTTCCCAATCCTCTGGCTTACCACTAATCCTTGTCACATTGTATGTTTTATCTTACAATTTGACACTGTTGCTAACTTCCTTGGTTAACCCTGGTTGGTTTATCCCCTTCCTTGAATCCTTCTTCCGCACTGGCATATATCTTTATTGAGAGTCACAGACTATTTTCTTAAATGTCTGCCACTGTTCGTCAACCGTTTTTTCTGCTAAACTTCTTTCCTAGTCCACTCCAGCTAATTCTGCCCTCATTCCACTGTAATTATCCTTATTTAAGTTTAGCATATTTGTTCCTGACCTAAGTTTCTCACTCTCAAACTGAATGCTAAGTTCTACCATATTATGGTCACTGTTTCCTAGGGTATCTTTTACTCTGAGATCATTTATTAAATCTGCCTCATTGCACTTTACCAGATCCAAAGTAGCCTGATCCCTAGTTGGATTCATAACACATTGTCCTAAGAAACTGTCCCTAATACACACTATGAATTCTTGCTCGCGTCTACCTCTGCCAATTTGATTTTCCCAATCTACATGAAGATTAAGGTCACCCATGATTAATGTACTGCCTTTTTTACATGCCCTCATTATCTCCTGACTTATTCTCTCTCCCACAGTATAGCTACTGTCAGGGGGCCTATAGACTACTCCTACTAGTGTCTTCTTCCCCTTGTTATTTCTTACCTCTGCCCATATGGATGCTACATCTCCGATCCAAGACCATTTGTTGCTATCATACTTATTCCATCTCATACTAACAAAGCTACCCCACCACCCTTTCCTTCCTGCCTATCCTTTTGAAAAGTCACATACCCCTTAATATTTAGTTCCCAGCTTTGATATCCTTGTAACCACATCTTCATAATGGCTATAAGATCATACCCATTAACGTCCATTTGTGTTGTTAATTCATTTATTTCATTCTGAATACAATGTACATTTAAGTAAAGGGCCATTAATTTCGTCTTTTTACTACTTTTTCCCCCTTTGATCCAATTTGCTTTTTTTTATGTTTGTTCACTGCCCCTTCCTGTCACACTCTGGATATCATTACCTAAATAGCTACCCTGCAAGGCTGCTGTATCCTTTTGCTTTTCCAGAACCCTCCCCCCCCCCCCACCCCATTTAGTTTAAAGTCCTCTGTACATTCAGTTCGCCAGGACACTGGTCCCAGCACAGTTCAAGTGAAGCCCGTCCCGCCGGAACAGCTCCCTTCTACCTCAGTATTGGTGCCAATGCCCCATGAACTGAAACCCATTCCTCCCACACTAACCTCTGAGCCACATATTTAACTCCATGGTTCTAGCAGCATCATATGTGAGTAAGATATTACACATACAAGTAAACATATGAAAACTATTAGATTTTGCCATAATTTGAACCTCTGAAGCTTTAGATCTACATCTGAGGCAATTGTTCATATGTGAACATGCCTTTTCCTGAAAACAAAGAAAACATAGGTTTTTTTTATCATAATCCATTCACTTTTTAATAGGTGCTTGTTGCTGTTATGATTGGAAAGTTTAGCCCATGAAGTGTAACTTTTTAATATGCTTATTTATGGCTGATTACTACAATATGTATTTTCTGGAATACAATTTAAGGGCAAGTTGTCTGGGTCCTGTTTATTAGAATTAAAAGTTCAATGAAAGAGTAAAATGCAACATTTTTAAAAATTGCATCTTGTTACAGGCAATGGGGATGATTTCATTCCTATATTAAATCAGGAATGAAGACATATCACAATGTAAATAGATACTGAACTTACAGCCACAGTGGATTTACCTGCTGCCATTTTCATTAGGGCACAATGCAGGCAGCCAGACATCCAGTTCTAGTGAAAGATCATCAGCTTAAAATGTTAACTTTGCTTCTGTCCCCGTAGATGCTGCCTGGCCTGCTGAGTATTTCCAGCATTTGTGGTTTCTAGTCCAGTAACAACACTTGTCTGCTTCAGGCTGAAGACTTGTTACCATATGCAAATTTGGGTCCTATGATGTCATTTGCACCTCAATACTGTTTTCAGTCACTTTTAATAGTTCTGGTTGATGCAGCTTAGGAACAGATATTCCGGCAATATTTAAAGGGGAACCTACCTGCAAATCATCAGATCATTTTGTCTTTGCCCAAAGCTGTATTTTTATTTTTATCTTTTTGGCAGTTCAACTATTCTGTGAGCATAGACAAGTGCTTGCTTTACTGAAGGATGGGAGTGATACTGACCACCCTTTAAGGGGTGCAGGAAGATGAGCAGAAGCAACAGCAGCAGATGGGGAAGCTTCTGAGAACGGCCTTAGGAGTCAAGAAGGATGAGGGCTGCTTCTGGGTGACCTTAGTCTGCTAATAGGGCAAGAGGTCCATAATGAGCTAGCTGAACCTTTGCCTTGAGCTGTGAAAGGATAGCTTGCACTTCATGAAAAGCCATATCAGAAATCTTCAGAATACTGTCGCTGATGCTGCAGTTAAAGTGACCGTGTGGATTTCAATGCATCAAGGTCATACCAAGTTGCAGCTGGGTGTATATGCAATATAAGTCAGGCTGCAGTATATTCCTGCACAATGCAGGCCGTAGGTGAACTGTTTGCCGGGGTTAACAAATTCATTTTGTTCCCCATAGATTCTGAGAGCCAGCATGAAAGGACTCTGGGTTTTGCAGCCACTGCAAGATTCTCACAACTGCATAGTGCCATCGGCCACCTCTCTCGACACCTTCACTGTCTATAATTTGTCAGGCTGCTTGTCCGACATCCAGTATTGGATGAGCAAAAATTTCCTCCAGCTTTATACTGGGAAGACGGAAGCTGTTGTCTTCAGTCCCCACCACAAACTCCATTCCCTAGTGACTCCATCCATCTCCCTAGCAACCATATGAGTTTGAATTAGACTGTTTGCAACCTGGGTGTTGTATATGACACCAAAATGAGCTTTCAGCCACATAGTCACTCCAACACCAAAATTGCTTCCTTTTACCTTGATAATATCGCCTGATTCTGCCCATCTCAGGTCATCTCAGCTCATCTGCTGCTGAAACCCTCAGGTACACCTTTGTTACCTTTAGACTTCACTATGCCAATGCACTCCTGGCTGACCTCAAATCTTCCATCCCCCATAAACGGGAATTTATCCAAAACTCTGCTACCCATATCCTAACTCGTACCAAATCCCATTTATCCATTACCCCTATACTCACTGACCCACATTGGTTCCTGGTCTGATAATACCTCCATTTTAAGATTCTCATACTTTTTTTTCCAAATCCCTCTATGATCTTGCTCCATCCTATCTTTGTAATCTCCTCCAGCACTACAACCCTCCTCCAATTCTGTCTTTGTGCATCCCTGATTATAATTGTTCCACCATTGATGGCTGTTCTTTCAGTTTACTGGGCCCTAAGTTCTGGAATTCCCTCCAGAAACCTCTTGGCTACTCTACCTCTCCCTCCTTGTTAAAACCTACAGGCAGGGTCTTCTGGCCTCACCCATTGCCGGGATCATCCGGTCCCACTGAAAGTCAATGGACTTTTGGCTGGGCCACTGCACAACCCGCGGTGGGATTCACCATGGCGGGGCCGAAAAACCTAGGCCTACGGCTGGAATTTTCTGTCCCCGTTGGTGTTGGGTCATGGCGGGTGTGAAGGGACAATAAGGCAGTAAGGCCAAAAATTGGTTTGCGATTGGCCGCCTTTCCCGCCGCCACACATTGGGAACATCATTTTAATACATTTATATCTATAAGCCTTGATCACCGTAATCATCCCCCCAGATCAAATTTACTGCCCATGTCAGCAGGATAACACGCCAGCCTGGAACATGTCTTGACAAACATGATCTGCAGAAGCCGAGACTTGCTGTGAAGCCTTGCTCACATCGTGGACATCTGAGGAGCAGAAGATGCTGGAGCCCTACAGCTACCGGGGCCTGGAGGACCACGTGCATCGCATAACGTATATACTCATGGCTTCGCCATGAAGCAGCTCATGAAAGGTGGAAGGTCACCGTTGATGTCTGAGGTCTGCTTTGGGACATCAGACTCTTGGTCATGGTCTGCTACAGACGTTCGTCGAAAGGGTGGAGAGGAAGGTCTTGGTTTGACTGGGAGAGGAAGGCGTACCAGGGCGGGTGAGATTGGGCAGGGCGAATATGATGTCGGAGTGGGTGAGTTTGTGCGGTGGTGGGAGTATGGGGGAGGAGACTGTAACAGGGGAGAATGCGGCAACTGAGGAGGTAGATGTAAGGGGAGAGGAAGGTGTAAGGGAAGACGTTCAGAGCGGGGGATGAGGACTTAGGTGGGAGGAAGGAGTTCAGAGGGGAAAGGAGTGCAAAGGGAGGAAGGATTAAGGGTGGAGGAAGGAGTCCGATGGGAGGAAGGAGTAAGGGTAGAAGAAGGAATAAGGGGGAGGGTGTCCAGGTGAATGTGCAAGGGAGGGGTCTCTGGAGTTGATGGCAGCCTCCTGGAGAGTGAAAAGATGATGGGTGTGGTTGGAGGGAATGGGGAGTGTGAAAGAGGGCAGAATGAGCCGGTAGGGTGGCAGGGTGAGGGTGCGATGGTAGCAGTAGAAGGGACAGCAAGGGTGGTTGGCGGGGACTCGGAAGCAGATATGGACATGGTGTTTGGGAAGGAGGAGGATGGGGGCATCAATGTGGGATGGGGGTGGGATTCTCAGTAAGATAGGGAACGTGCATGTTCACCTGGACATCCTGGAAAGAAATGGGTTCTCATTGGTAGGTGACAGTGGAGAGGTGGATGGAGATGCCAGAAGTCAACAGTGATGGGGGAAAGGACATGGGTGACTCGGGGATGGGAAAGGATGGAGGAACTGAAAACACACTTAATAACCTCCATGCTTCTGAAATCGAAAGTGAGCGGAGCCTCATGTTGGGCGGGCAGAGGTACTGCATGGGAGTGTGATCAGTGGGTGGGCTCAGATAGACAACTGAAAGAGAACCCCAGCAGGCAGCATTGAAATGCTCCAAACATTGAGATGAGTGTAATGGATGAAGGCTTCATGTGTGTGGGAGTCTGCTTGTATGAGGCTCCGAAAGGCGCTAACACATACACATACACACACACACACATACACACACACACACACACATACACGCATCTCCCTGAAGAATCACTCATGGTCCAGTTCTGTGCAGCTGAACTGCTAGTGTGAGAAAGTGGGAGGGGGTGGGGAGGCAAAGCAGAGGGAGGACTTGTGAAACCTATAAATGAAGCTGAAAGGCACCATTACACATTATTCAGTGAAAGTGAATATATTTTCAGATTATAAAGTGACAAAATATGTTCAACCATGCAACCACGTATGATCAGAAATTCTTGTCTTTTCTAGGCCTATCACTTCTTCTAGGTGCTGCCCTGACATCTGCAGCAGGTTTGGAGACAGCCTATGCAATGGTTGGCCCTGTTGCCTCTGATGACTTCAGCATGTATCCTTTGGAGAGCCAAGGCCTTGGGGCCCGGGCTTGCTTTGGCTGTCCTCCTGTCGGCTAGCTGCTCCCTCTGCAGTGACAGAGGATGAGGTTGAGAGGGGCACAGACAAAGTGGACCCAGAGGGAAAGTACAGCCTCTGAAATTCCTGAACGGAGGAGCCAGGGGTGTCCAGCTGCCACTCCTCCTCCCTTCGGGTGCCCGAGTGTCCCGGCCTAACTCCTTGAGGGAAAGGAGCACCTGGAGGGATGTCGAGGTGCCCATTTCCCTCTTGCATTGCCACTGCAGGAACTCACCCATGGCTCCCGCGATGGAGTGCAGGTCTGTGTGCATTTCTGTGTTCTGCTGGACCAGGGTCTCCATGGTGTCTGTCATCCTTCCTACAGAGACCTCCATACGTGCACATGTGGGCACTTCATCAGAGAGCAGGCGGATGCACTCCTCTGATTTGCGTGCCTCTCTGTTGAGGGTTTCACCCGTCTTCTCCTGTCTTTCCACGTTCATTTGGAAGGTCAAATCCAGAGGCTCATCATCTGACTTGGACCTCACAGATGCCTCTTCCCCAGCAGCCCTCTGAGTAAACCTGCCTCCTCCTGCTGTGGACACGTGTCCATGTGGTAACCACCAAATTGTGAACCTTAGCCTGCTCTAGATCTAGGTCCCACCGAGGTGTGTGTCTCTGCTGTGGTAGAGGGTGTGGGTGAATACTGTGATGGGTCTTCCAGCTGTTCATTTCCAGCTCTTCAATAGAGATGTCCTCTTGGCTGGAGGTGAGGACCTGGATGGAGATGAGGAGCTGGTTGGTTGAGGGTGTCGGTCGCTTGGCAGTGCTCCCTGTGAACCAAAGTAGAGATAATTAACGAATTGATGAAGAGTCTTACGGACTCGAAACGTCAACGGTATTCCTCTCAGATGCTGTCAGGCCTGCTGAGTTTTTCCAGGTATTTTCATTTTTGTTAGAGTTAATTAGTGCATGGCAGCAGAGTCAAAAGCAGGAGAGAGAGCACTCACAGTTGTGTTGAGAGAGGGATGGTGTAGTACACGAGCCTCAGGTGGGTGTTCACCACTGACCTCAATGTCGCCGCATGCATGGTCCACATCCTCACCATTCAACGCGATATCACCCTCATCAAAGTGAATGAGGGGTCTAATATGGACCACCCCAGCCCCGGTTTGGGTTCTCTCTCCTCTGTTGTCAGCCAGCTTCTCTTGAATGAAACCATGATGAAGAGAGTGTGAGCAGGACACATGGCACTACGTGGAATGTTTGTGTGGTGACTGGAGCCATGGACAGGATGAGGATGCGTGCTCCAGGGGATATGAGCCTGATGGAGATATGAGGGTGTGTGTGAGAGTTAATGGTGTTGTCTCTTGAGTTGTGAGATCCCTGTGGATGTGTGATGGGGGTTGTGAGTGTGTGAGTTGAGAGTAATGAGAAGAATGACTTACCCTGTTGGAACAGATGAGACCATTCATCCTCTTCCTGCACTGGGTGGCTGTCCTCTTTTGCAGGGCGTTGGTACTGACCACCGCTGCCATCACCTCCCATGCTAGATTGGTGAACTTGCTTGCTGGTCTTCACCCAGAGCAAGGTTAGAGGACTTCGCAGTGGCCTCCACTGCATATGTAGGTGCTCGAGGGAGGTGTCACTAAACCTGGACGCATCATGTTTCCTCCCTTTGGCAGCCATCAGTTCCCAGCAGCTTCCTATCCTTTGAAGAGTGCTAACTCTGTATAGGGGCACCCTTTAAACATGGCTCCAGGTTTACTGAAGGCCTGAGGTGATGGCGGGGTGCACAAATCAGAGGCTGCCCCGCCAGCGATCCAGCGTATTTCCCGGGAATGCATTATTAATGAGGCGGGAATGGGATGATAAGGCTTGAAAAGTTGCCATTGTAGCCAGCAGGTAAAATGCCCTTTTTCCTGCCCCTACCACACCTGGTGCACATCTGGGATGATTCCACACTACGTCTTTGGCCAAGTATTGGCTATCTGTCTGAATAACTCTTTGGGCAAGATTTTCCCCCCGTCGGGGGCGAAGTTGAATTGCGGGCGCGCACAGGGGCACATCCAATCGGCAGCCCCGGTCGGGGGTGTGGCGCCATTTTATGTGGGCGGGCCAATTAAGGGTGGTCCAGCTATGTGCTCCCTGTGCGAGTGGGGGGCAGAATCCCTAAATCCAAGAGTGTGTTCTTTCGCACACGCGCACAACAGAGCGCACTCAGCTCCCTGAGGTGAAGTGCTGCCTCAGGGAGATCGGCCGTTCTGTCACAAATATTAACAATAAAAATAGAGAAAAGAAAAAATTCCTGACATGTGACACTGTAACATGAGTTGGGACATGTTCATAATTTAAAAAAAAGCTTTAATAAAATTTTTAAAAGCCTACATGAAACATCATCCTGCCTGTGGATGAGGTTTCATGCTTTTTCTAATTCCCGTCAGGTCCATTAATTAGCTAAATGACTCTGTCAATGACCTCAATTGGCCGTTGATAGGTTGGTGGGCACACAGCTGATTTTGCTGTGCCCCCACCTACTGGAAAATCTAAGTGGGGAGTTCTGCCCGACGTCACCGTGCGTCATTTTATATGTTGGCGAGAAGGCCCGGTCCCCCCCCCCCCACCTGCTCGCCGACAGGAAACCCCTGCCCTTTATGTGACTTGGTCTCAAATTTTGTTTGATACTGCTTCTGTGAAGTGGCTTGGGGTGTTTTATACATTAAGGATGTTTTATTAATACAAGTTGTTGCTGACTACCCACATGCTCATCAGGGGTCCTCTAAATGAATCTACACCTTCATGAGCTACAAAGCGTTTCATTTCATTAATGCCAGTTGATATGTAAACACCAGAAGCAGTTTGTGCAGATTTGTGCCTGCTTTCCAGGTAGCTATCCAGATGCTTAAATCCTCCTGGCACTCCAGGGCTTTCCCTTTCTCTGATAACGAGCAGCATGTCCCAGCCTGACTGCTAGGGCTAGGGATATCTCCCCTCGGTCTGGCTGATAACCCTATTCCAAAACTCATTCCCATGCAGAGAGCAGATGCAACAGCAATTGTGACTTAACCAAAGCACCATTGAGCAGACGATGTGGGTCTTTAAATAATTCCACTGCCTCAGGCTTCTCGACAATACTTTTTTGGTCTTCTTATTTGAAAAAAAAGATATAGCTGCTTTAGAAGCTGTTCATAGAAGGTTTACTCAACTCATTCCTGGGATAAAAGGCTCATCCTATGAAGAAAATTTGAACAGGCTGGGCCTATACCTATTGGACTTTAGAAGAATGAAAGGTGATCTTATTGAAACATATAAGATCTTGAGGGGGCTTGATAGGGTGGATACCCAGATGATGTTTCCTCTTGTGAGGGAGATTAGAACCAGGGGCCATAGTTTAAGAATAAGAGGATTTCAGATTTCCAGCATCTGTAGTATTTTGCTTTTATCTTAACAATAAGAGGCTTACCTTTTAAGATAGAGATGAGAAGATTTTTTTTTCTCTCAGAGGGCCGTTAGTCTGTGGAATTCTCTTCCCCAGTAAATAGTTTTGGCTGGGTATTTAAGTTTATTCAAGGCTGATAGAGACAGATTTTTGTGAGACAAGGAGGTCAAGGGTTCTGGGAGTAGATGGCAAAGTGGAGCTGAGCCTCTAATCAGCTATGATCATATTGAATGGGGGAGCGGGCTTGAAGGGCTGAATGGCCTACTCCTGCTCCTAAGTCCTACGTTGCTATGTCCTATGTATAATAGAATCCTGAGAAAACGTGAGTCGCTGCCCTTTACAGGCAAAGGGAAGAATTACTGTTCCTGATATGTAAGGGGAGGAGAAGCATTGAGCCCCACCAATTTTGAAGCCCCAGTTAGTCTTTCCCCTGTTAGCAAAAGTAGAGAAGATTGTGCTAAATGACACCAGTTGAGCTTCAATCAAAGCTGCTAGTGCTGGTGACACAGGATCCAGGACAGATATCCCAGCTGTAATATTCAGAGATGACCACATGCTCCATGATACATTGCAGACTGCTAACGCCTTGCAATCATTGTCACACAAGCTGAAGTGAAGACCCCATTTTTCCTAACAAGGTGTGGCAGCTTTTAGGCAGGCTATCCAATGCTATGAGTGTTTGCCGGTGCACAAGAAAGATCTTGCAGTTGAACACTGTTCCAGTGAAGCCTACATCACTGCCTTCTTCAGAAAAGCTGAGATCCAACCTTTTCCTCCAGCTAGCTACCTCCTAGTCTGTCCCACCCATTATTAACAGCCCCAGCTCACTTGTGTTAAGTGATTCACCCTATGCAGACTCCTCTAACCTTTATCTGCCCCACCTGCTCTTTTGATTTCTGTGCTGGTACATGGAAAAATGGAACAAATGATGGCACATCTCTGCAATGGTAGATCTTCTTTATGTCTTGTGCAACAGATAGTTTTCCTATTTCTCTTACCTTCAATAGTAGGGGATTACACCCCAAATGTTTTGTACATACACACCACTTATCTCAGCAGAGGGCTGTGTAGACAGTTTGATTGATATTTTGAAAAGCTTATTAAGGGATTATCTATCTTTCATGTGGAAAGTGAATAAATGTTTGATTTTACAACTGATTGACTACTTGGGGGTATTTAACTTCCTTTGAATGGCTTCTTTGAATGAATGTTCTTTTTTCAGTATGAAGTGCATTTGAGTGAGAATTGTATTAGATTTTTAGAAGTTTTTTTTCATGTCTATTCCAAAGACATGGTTCCTGAAGTCTTCCCATAGTGGATACTGGGTGAGTGGCTATGGAGGAGACATAGGAGTATGGTTATGAGGTGACATGGGGGGATATGAGATTTCTTCTCCTGCCACAGTATCAAAACAGCTCTTTTCCATGTCACAAGTGACTCCCTTTGTGACTGTGACAAAGGTAAACTTTCCCTCCTCATCTTTATCAGCCTGTCTACAGCCTTTGACACAGTTGACCAAACTATCTTTCTCCAACGCTTCTCATTTGTCATTCTGCTGGGTGGGACAGCTCTCACACGGTTCCATTCTTATCTATATCACTGTGTCTTTACAGTGCAGTAGGAGGCCATTCAGCCCATCAAGTCTGCACTGTCTCTCTGAAAGAGCTTTCCACCTAGCCCCACTCCCCTGCTCTGCAAAATATATAATCCATCTAATCATAGCCAGAGAATCAGTTGCAATGTCTTGTCTTCCCGCACCCACATCTATACCTCTGGTGTCCCCTGAGGATTGATCTTTGGCCCCCTCCTATTTCTCATCTACATGCTGCCCCTCGGCGTCATCATCCGAAGGCACAGCATTAACTTTCATATGTATGTTGACGACACCCAGCTCTACCTCATCACCACCAATCTCGACTTCTTCACTGTTGCTAAATTATCAGACAGCTTATCTGATGTCCAGTATTGGATGCATAGACATTTCCTCCATTTTATTTTGGGATGAATCTGGTCCTCGCTCCAATCTTGGTTCCGTTGCTCCTGACTCCATCACTCTTCCTGGCAACAGCCTGAGATTAAACCAGTTTGTTTGCAAACTTTGTGTCACATTTGACCTCAGGATGATCTTCTGACCTTATATTCAAGCCATCACTAAGAGTTCCACCTCGATGACATGGTCTGTTTCAGCTCATCTACTGCTGAAACCCTCCTTCATGCCTTCAATACCCCTTGACTCAACTGTTCCAATGTATCCTGGCCAGTCTCTCACATTCTGCCCCATGTAAACTTGAAGCCATCCAAAACCCTGCTACCTATGTGTTAACTTGCAGCAAGTCCCATTCCCTACCACCCCTCTGCTAGCTAACCTACATTGGCTCCAGGTCAAGCAATGTCTTGGTTTTAAAAAAATTCATCCTTGTTTTCAAATCCCCTCACAGCCTTACTCCTTCCTATTTATGGAATCTCCCCTGGCTCCACAACCCTCAAGAATGTCTATGCTTTTCTAATTCTGGCCTCATGAACATCCCTGATTTTAACCACTCTACTACAGTTGGCCATGCCTTCAGGTGCCTAGGCCCGAAGATCTGCAATTCACTCCCTAAACCTCTACACCTCGCTACCTTGCTTGCCTTCTTTAAGATACTCCTTAAAACCTACCTCTTTGACAAAGCTTTTGGCCATCTGCCCCTGAAGTCTCCTTTAGTGACGCAGTGTTGTATTTTGTTTTATGGTGGCTCTGTAAAGCACTTTCTGACATTCTATTATGGTAAAGGTGCTATATAAATGTAAGTTGTTGTTGCTGCTATTATATACCCCTTCCCTATGATTGGACCAGATTTATTCAAAGGTCACGGTTATTCTGATAGAAATGTGTCTTTGAGGTTATAAAGAGAACAATACACATCTAGGTGATGTGTGAAAGAATTGACTTTTTGCATATTAAAGTCAGTGCTTCCAAGGCTGGAAATAGTGCCTTATCCCAAGTTATGTTTCATACATATTCATCTGCTATTAATGTGCAAGTATGCTTTGATTTTCAGTGGTATCATCGAGATTTAATCAGCCTTATATTCTGCATTTCACCTAAAACCAAACTAGAATATACTTGCTGAAGACAGCAGTTTGGTTTGTTCTCTGAATGTAGGGTTTAGCTGTAAGCTTTCTTGGCTAATGGGACTGCTTGTATTCAAAACTTCTCTAGCAATATGAAATAAAAATTAGAATCATTGCATTTTGTTTGAAATAAACAAATAACTTGTGTTATGACACAACAGTTGGTAAAGGCTGAGTTGTTTAAATCCCAGAGGGAAACTTGAGCAACTGTCATAACCTATATTTTCAACTGGTATGTTTGAGATGCAGCTCTGAATTCAGGAATAAGACCACCAAGCCTCAAAAGGCTTTTCATACAAAACTAAGTTAAACGTTTATTAATTTAACAACAACTTAAACACATACACATGTTTACAAATTACTACCATAATAACTTTTAAACAAATCCCTAAATTAATCACTCCCAGGTAAATCTTCACCAAGGCAACAATAACCCATAGACTTAAAACAAACACCATGCAAAGCACATTTGACCTTACGAATTCAAGACCTTACAAATTCACTCTATCATTACCATCAAGCGAGGGGATCAACCCTGGTTCAATGAAGAGTGCAGGCGGGCATGCCAGGAGCAGCACCAGACATACCTGAAAATTAGGTGTCAACTTGGTGAAGCTATAACACAGGACCACTTGCTTGCCAAACTGCATAAGCAGCAAGTGATAGACAGAGCTAAGTGATCCCACAGCCAACAGAATAGATCTAAACTCTGCAGTCTTGCCACATCCAGCCATGAATGGTGGTGGACAATTAAACAACTCACTGGAGGAGGAGGCTTCACAAATATCCCCATTTTCAATGATGGAGGAGCCCAGCACATCAGTGCAAAAGATAAGGCATTTGCATTGGCAGTCTTCAGCCAGAAGTGCCGAGTGGATGATCCATCTCGGCCTCCTCCAGAGGTCCCCAGCATCACACATGCCAGTCATCAGCTAATTCAATTTACTCCATGTGATATCAAGAAAAGGCTGAAGGCACTGGATAATGCAAAGGCTATGGGGTCTGAAAATATTCTGGCAATAGCACTGAAGAATTGTGCTCTAGAATTTTCTGCGCCCCTAGCTAAGCTGTTCCAGTACAGCAACAACACTGGCATCTACCCCGTTATGTGGAAAATTGCCCAGGTATGTCCTGTACACAAAAAAGCAGGACAAATCCAACCTGGCCAATTACCGCCCCATCTGTCCACTCTCGATCATCAGTAAAGTAATGGAAGGGATCATCAACAGTACTATCAAGTGGCACTTGCTTAGCAATAACCTGATTGCTGATGCCCAGTCTGGGTTCCACCAGGGCCACTCAGCTCCTGACCTCATTACATCCTTGGTTCAAACATGGACAAAAGAGCTGAACTCCCGAGGTGAGGTGACAGTGACTGCCTTTGACATCAAGGCAGCATTTGACAGAGTGTGATAACAAGGAGACCTCGCAAAACTAGAGCTAATGAAAATCAGGGGGGAAACTCTCAGCTGGTTGGAGTCATACCTAGCACAAAGGAAGATGGTTGTGGTTTTTATAGGGTCAATCATCTCAGCTCCAGGGCATCACTGCAGGAGTTCCTCAGGGTAGTGTCCTCAGCCCAACTATCTTCAGCTGCTTCATCAATGACCTTCCTTCCATCATAAGGTCAGAAGTGGGGATGTTCGCTGATGATTGCACAATGTTATGCACCATTCACGACTCCTCAGATACTGAAGCAGCCCATGTCCAAATGAGCAAGACCTGGACAATATCCAGGCTTGGACTGACAAGGGGCAAGTAACATTCGCGCCAGACAAACGTCAGGCAGTGGCCATCCCCAAAAAGAGAGAATCTAACCACCGATCCTTGACTTTCAATAGCATTACCACCACTGAATCCCCCACCATCGACGTCCTGGAAGTTACCATTGACCAGAAACTGAACTGGACTAGCCATATAAATATTGTGGCTATATGAGCAGGTCAGAGGCTAAGAGTTCTGCGGCAAGTTATTCACCTCCTTACCCTCCAAAGACTGTGCACCATCTACAAAGCACAAGTCAAGAGTGTGATGGAATCCTCTCCACTTGCCTGGATGACCGCAGCTCCAACAACACTCAAGAAGTTCGACACCCTCCAGGACAAAGCAGCCCACTTAATTGGCATCCCATCCACAAAAATTCACTCCCTCCACCACCGACGCACAGTGGCAGCTGTGTGTACCATCAACAAGATGCACTGCAGAAACTCACCTAGGTTCCTTAGGCAGCACCTTCCAAACCCATGACTGCTCCCATCTCGAAGGACAAGGGCAGCAGATAGATGGGAGCACCACCACCTGGAAGTTCTCCTCCAAGTCACTCACCATCTTGACTTGGGAATATATCGCCGTTCCTTCACTGTCACTGGGTCAAAATCCTGGAACCCTCCCTAACAGCACAACTCCCTTTCCAACAGTGGGTGCCCCTACACCACATGGACTGCAGCGCTTCAAGAAGGCAGCTCACCACTACCTTCTCAAGGGCAATTCAGGGTGGCCCAGACAGCAAAGCCCACATCCCATGAATGAATAAAAAAAAGCATCATCATCATACCCTAAGGTCACTGGACTGGAAAAAAAATCATTTTCTATGTGTCCTAATTTTAGATTAAGGTACAAGAACATGGCTTCATCATATATCACATGCATCCAGTTTTTTTTTGCAAAATTATTATGCCTTCATCTGAGAAACCATTCATTTTAGTGAAATTTGATTTTAACTTTCACAGCTAATTTTCCAGCCCTGGGAATGATGGGCCAAATGGGCTCTTTCTATACAAAATTATATCATTATTCTATTTTGATAAATTGTGTTACCTATAGTTGCTTAGCCTGTTCTTGCAAATTCAAAATGTTTGCAATTAATGTGTTTCTCACTAGATGGTGCTATATGCTTTTACAAATAGAATAAGAATATTAGAATTTTCTTCAGGAACAAAGTGGCAGGTTGATGGGCTGAAATGATTCAGTCAGGCTAGACATTCCAGTATTGGAGGTATATTCATCCAAGTATTTCCTCTTTTTTAAACTATGAACAGTGAGGAAAATGCACCAATTTAATAATAAAATGGCTGCAGAAACCTTAAATTCCCCACTGCCTACAATCTGCAGAGTGTTCCTAATGCCCGACATTGTCTTTAAGTACTCCCATGGTTCTCAGCATGACACGGACCAAGACCCTCCCTTTGAGTAGTTACTGGCATCCCAAGAAACCTTTGGATTTTTTCCATGTCTCAGATCCCGCATGATTAAAATTAAGTCTAAAATTAAGAGGCTGCAGCCCAAAGAAGGAATCGGTGCCTGTCTCCAAGAGATGCTGGTCTAATCCACAGGCTGGAAACTCGGGCTAGTGGTGGCCATTGCTGAGGCTGCACCACCAGGGAGAGCGTGCCTCAATGGCAAGTGGTCATTGAAAGTGGCAAGTTTGGTTGGGGGAAGCCAGGGCCATGCAGGCAGGCCATAACGAATGTGGTGGTGGGGTGGAAGATTGTCATGGTGTACTTGCAGCACCTTTGCCATGGGCATGGTTATTACCACCACCACCACCCCCCACCCCCCACCCCCCCCAACTACCACCAGCTCCCCCCACCCCCCGGCCTCCACCTGCCACCCCAACACACACACAGGGGGCCTCTCCTTTGGCCAAAGAGAGCCCATCAAGAAGGCACCCCCACCCTTCCATCCCGCTGGCAGCCTCCCCAAGTGACGGGGCACTCCTGGCATGGGCTTAAGGTCCGAAAGGGCACAAACTGGCTCTTATTTGGCCACATCAGTTGCCCAAATGGCCACCCAATGGTTAGCCATGCCACTGGTAATTACCATTGGTAATATGCCATGGCGGTGGGAAGCCATTGGTCTATCCTGGTGACTCTCTCTTCTGCCACATTACCAGCCCTCCTGAATCCCAGCCTGACCCTAAAAGGCCAGAAAAATTCAATCCCACAATTCCAAAGCCTAGCATACTCTCTTCTTCCTCCCCTTCACTCACCCGCAACACCTCCGCTTTCTCTTTCAAGCCAAAGATCCTCAACACAATAAAATGCAGTTATATGGCATCCTTAATGCAGTAAAATGTCTCTCGGTGCTTTACAGGAACATTATTAGACAAAGCATGACCGGAGGGACAGGAGCCACATATAACTGAGCCACAAATGGAGATATTAGGACAGGTGATCAAAAACTTGGTCAACTAGTAAGGTTTAAAGGAGCATCCTGAAGGAAGACAGAGATATAGAGAGGGGGAGAGATTTAGGATTGAAAATCCAGAGCTGCTAATTCTAAAAGAACGGAGTAACCTCTGGATGCATTAAAAAAAATGCCAAAATATTAGCCAATGTGTTTAAAGATGGCGTATGGATGAATTTTAAATGGTTGGTTTTATCACCAAATGGTGTCTTGATAATAAAACAATGACCTTCCTTCATAACATTGCAAATAATTTGAGCACTAGAACTCCTGGAGCACAGAAACCCATTAGTCACTGCCGTTGAACCTAGTGATACTTCCATTTAACTTTTCCTTTTGCTTTCAGTTGAACACCTAATCCCTGCTAACCCTTCAGTGCATTACTGTGGGAGGCCTGCATTGCTCAGGGTAAAGTCCAGGGCTTTGTGCTTAGTGGCAAAGCAATGGCACTCACTGCTGACTTTGAAGAAAGCTGTACATATCATAGCTGACAGGGACTTCCCCGTTCCCAGCTGCAGCTTGAATCTGGTGCCAAGTCAAGCAGATCTCCAGGCATGCAGCAGCAGTAATGTCAGCAAGCAGGGTGAGCAGCCAATCACATTGAAGTATTCTCACAGACAGCAAACCAAGAAATTAAATGGACTGATTATCATCACTTCTAATTTAAAATTTCAGATAGCATAAAAATGATAGGGACATGCACATATGATTAAGATGGAAGCTAAAATAAAGAACAAATGTTATAAAAATATTATTTTAAAGCTAGATTTTTAAAATCATTTTTGGAGAAACCTGAGATTCCACAAATATAAAATTAGGTCTTCAGGATTAGTAAGGATAATTAATAGTAATTATGAAGTTAATAAGATGTTAAAAACCTACTTACACATGATTTAACAAGATGTAACTTTTTCAAGGGCTTTTACAGAAAGGCACACATTGTATTAGTGAAAGTTTTGATCAATTCACTATTTGTTTAGGAATTGTACTCTGGGGTGTCCTCGACAGCGCATCCTCTGGAGGAACGTAAAAGTACAGACAGCAACTTCCAGATCTCTGTGTTATTCTGCACATTTGTGAGCTCCTGAAGTTGCTGTCACTCTCAGTGGAGTAATAATGATGACCACTGACATTTTCACTGACTTAACTACTGCAAAATCTGGACCGATAATCTTTTAGGTGAGGGCTTAAACCAGTCCCTTTGTCTGCTGACCTGGACGTAAAATATCCCATAGCACTATTTAGAGAAGAAAGAGAAATTCTCCTGGTATCCTTGTCAACATTTCCCTCTCAGCCACCATCACCGAACTGGACTATTTGGTCAATTGTTTTTGCTTTGTGGGGACTTGCTGTGGTTATCCACATTGCTGTGACTGTACTTCAAAAATAATAAATCGGCGTTTCGGGGCACCAAAGAATGCGTTAGGATGGTATATTAATATTTATCCTTCTAACTAAATTCTAATTGTGCCCTTTGATGTCAAATGAAACCAAGCTGGAGTACTCAGAGTTGCTTATGGAGTGCCAAAGGAAAAAAATGTGATAACCTCACATGATCTGTCAAGCACAGTACTTTCAAGTTTCCCGCAAAGATAGACACATTATTAAAAAAATATCTGTTTCCCATTGGGGAAATACAATGTCCTGAGCCAAATACAGTCAAAATACAGGGCAGTGAGTGAAATAATTCTACCAAAGAGCTGCTTGCCTTTTCAGCAAATTTTGGTAGCTAAATATATCTGTGAATAATTAGACAAGGTTCAATACTTTATGCTTTCATGAATGCATGAAATGCAATACTTGTGTGAGATACTGATTGCCAAGGAAGAGAATGCCATGAAGTAAACAAATGTGTGAAGTTAATGGTGGCATGCTGAGAGAATAGCCCCAGGGCACGGACATAGACAAGTCCATTTGAAGCATCGTGTGCTGAGATGGTGCTATGAGTTTAGTGTTAACATAATCTTTTTGACAGTGACCTTACTGACCTACCCATAGTACAGTATCTTACAGGCTGTCTGTCTATTGACCTTCAAGACCTTTATCTACAAGGAGAAAGATTAATTGTCAAAAGTGCTCTAATTTACCGTGCACATAATATACTGTTTAAAAATATTCAGAGCTTTGCTGCTAACTGATCAGAGCTCTGATATTATCATGTTATTCTGGCACAATGAACTTAAAAAAAAAATTGTTAGCAAAGTTTGACTGCATCCAATAAGACCAGTGTAAAATAGTGGAGGATGTCTAGACATCAGAGTTAATTGATCTATACCATCCTCTGGTGATCTTGGGTAACACCTTAAGCTGTTGCCATCGTGGCTTCAATCAGAGAAAGTGTCTGCAACTGATTCAATTTCAGGGCAGGTTGAAAGTGTTAGCTTCCTAAAAGAAAATACTGTAATTGAAAATACCACAGTGGATTTGCACTTCTGTGCCACTTCATACTCTAATTGAAGATATTTCATGGATAGGAGTTTCCTTTTTACAAGCAGGGAATTCTTGATGGTTTAAAGGCTTTACTGAATGAATGCATGTGAGTTCAGGGTTTGAATCACTGGTTCGTTTACTGTACTGAAGCCAGAATTCTAACACCTCTTTTTCTTCTGTCTGATGGAGTATATACATCGGGTTCATTTATTTTTTATTTTTTGTTATTTTTAAATCAGTTTGTGGGATGTGAGTGGCATTTATTACTTATCGGCAGTAATAACCAGCAGGCATGGGTGCAAAGTAACTGTTAACCGGGGGCATAGATTTAAAATATTGGTAGATAAATTAAATGGAATTTGAGGTGAAACTTTGTCCATCCAGAGGGTGGTGTGGGTGTGGAGCTCACTACTCGAAGGGATGAGAGGAAGAAACCCTCATCACGTTTAAAAAAAACTTGGATACACATTTGAAGTGCCACAATATACAAGGCTGCTGACCAAGGGTGGAACTTTCTGTGTTCGCTGGCATTGGGCGTGATCAGTGGCGTGAGCAGACAATATGGCACGATTGGTTTTACAGCAGTGGGGAACCAGTATGCGATCATCCGCTCAAGCCGCCAATGGCAGGCCATGTTTCCCACCATCAGACATCAGGAATTTATTGCAATATATCAGCATATCATTATCAGGCCAGCCTGCTGGGATCACCTCCCACACCACCCCCCAACCCACCGCTGGATCGTCTGTCCACATTGACAGGAGAGCATTCTGACATGTTTCAAAACAGCACATAAAAGGCGTGCACTTGACGGCCTGCACTTTGGGGGGAACTCTGAGGTAAGTACATGTTGGACGGTGCTCGCCAGGTTCGCTTGTTGGACTACAAGCTTCAGGGGCAGCGGGGGGTCGTGGTTAGGGGCAGCCCTGCTGTTGAGGCTCCTGGTGGCAGGTAGGGGGCAAGGGCAGCCCTGCCGTTGAATATAGCGCACAAGCATTCGGGGTGGGGGGTAGGGTGGGCAGGGGAAGTGGCCACGTTTTAGGTAATCCTGTATGAAGTGACCATTGCTCTGCAACTGAGACAGTTCAGGCGCAGCCACTTTGATATGATTGGGGTTAGGGTCCTAGCTTATCTGCCCGCTCAAGCAACGCAGAAGCATCAAAATGCCATCAAGTGCTCCAGAGCTTCCTTGCTCCCCCTCCTCCCAGCACAGACTGCAAATGCATAAGCATTTTAGTGGACTTCAGAACATTTGGACGACTGCACACGTTATACAGTCGCCTCGCTAAAGCTGACCATGGAACAGTCACTTCTGGAGATGCTTACAGCCTCTTGCGATGTCAGCATCCTGGTTTGGATCAGTCTCCCCCATGGTTCAAGCTAACAGGGCAGCCATGCAGCGTACTAATCTTTGGCCATCCAAGTGGTGGCCAGCACTCTCCGGGAAGCATTAAGGGGCCATCACACTTAACCAGGACAGGTTCTTAGTACACCTATGGTAACCACGTGTCTCTCTCTTTCATCTTCCAGGAGAAGTACATCAGGCTCATGGAGCCTGGTGAACTAGGTCTATGCCTGATGGCCTACAGAGAGCAAAGACGACAGTGGAGACAGTGACTGAGACTCCTTGTTGCGCAGAAGCAGGAGCAGCAAACTCAGGAAGAAGGGGCAGCTGGGGCTCCCACACTTGCCGCCCGAGAGCCACAGTGAGCTGTTGCTGGCCGGTGCCTAGTGACATCCAGGGACTATAGATGCCGCCTTTCTTCCTGCAGATGACTGAGAACCAGTTTTTCTGAAGACTGCGGATGCCTATGGAATTGGTTGGTCACATCTGTCAACAGGATTTGGCACCAGGGAACATGGAGGGCATCCACTGCCATTGGCTGTGAAAGTGACCACGGTGCTCAATTTCTACGCCAGTGGCTCCTTTCAGGGATCCATAGGTGACCCCTGTGGGATTTCACAAGCCTCCACCCACAAATGCATCCTTGAGTTCACGGATGCCATCTCTGTGAAGACATATATCTTTGTGCATTTCGCCTGGGACAAGGACAGCCAGGCTGCAAGAGTGATTGGATTCGTCTGGATCTCGGGTTTCCCACAGGTGCAGGATGCCATCGGCTGTATTCATGTGGCGCTCAGATCTCCATCGCAACACAAGGGGTGCCATTCACTGAATGTGCAGCTGGTATGCGACCACCAGAAATGCATCCTGCAGGTATGCACACGGTTTCCAGGGAGTGTGCACAATGCCAACACCCTCAATCAGTCACAGATGCCTGGAGTCTTCCAGGGTCGACAGAAGCTGCAGGGTTGGCTCCTTGAGGACAAGGGCTACCCGCAGAGGCCGTGGCTGATAATATCCTTGCGGCGACCTCAGACTGCAGCAGAGTGACAGTGTGATAGGGCTTATACTGCAGCTCACAACTTGGTGGAGCAGACCATCGGGATGCAGAAGATGAGGTTCCAAGGGGTCTGGTGGAGCCCTGCAATGCTATCAGCAGAGGGTGTCACGCATCGTCACCGTCTGCTGCGCCCTTTACAACTTTGTGCTCCCACAAGGAAAGGGGCTGCACATCTCCTCTGATGAGGAAGACACCGATGGGGATGAGGGTGAGGAGGTCCCCAGAGGCAACGATGACCGGGATGAGGCCCTTGCTAGATGAGGCAGGTGTGCTCAGGAGGCCCTCATGGCTGCCAGGTTGGTGAAAGATGATGATGACATGCAGTGAGGTGACCCCCATAGATCCTCACATCACACCTGTGAATGTTTCACTCTAGTCTGGCTTATGGCAGTGTGAATACCCTCTGTGATAGTGCTCCTGTCATGGAGACGTACTGGAGGCCCTAATAGTCGCTCAATCACTGGAGGATGATGAAGACATGCAGTGAGGACATTCCATAGATCTTCACATAGCCTCTGGGAATGTCTGATTCCTGTCAGGCCGAGGGCAGCTCGCTTGCACTCTGTGATCAAGACCATATTATAGAGAGGCAGCCTTGAAACTTCAGAATCATCTGATCCTTCACCCGCCTTCAGCACCTGAGCCCTTCAGGTGCTGGTGCACAGCATCAGTGGTCACAGTTGCTGAAGAGATGGGGGCCAGCCCCTCCTTAAAGGTGATGAGGGGATACCGAGAGAATGAGAGAACTCTGTGTCGCCTGCCCTCTACATTCTGTAGCAATGACAAGCACTGCTGAGGTGCCGGCATCAGTAATGTTTCTAGGGAGAGTGAGGCTGGACCATCACTTTGGTCTGAAGGCTGCACAAAGCATAGGGAAGAGGCCCTGGACTGAGACGCTTGCCTTTTATCTCGTGCAGAAAGGTTTCACATCTGTGTGACAAGAGCACAGTTCATCAGAACAAGAAGCCATAGGCAGGGAGACATTCTTGGGAGTTTATTGACAATAGTGAACAGTGTGTAAAAGTGATTAACACCCATGCCCAGGTTGTGCAACTAATTCTCCTTAACCTTTCTAACCCTGCTGCTACGTCTTGTTGCTACCCGGACATCCACAGCAGAGATGGAGGCAGCCTGCTGACTGTGATGCCCTGTCTGTGATGACTTTGGCGTGAGTTCTCTGGAGGGCCGAGACTTGGAGGGCCTCGGCCTGCTTTCGGGGTGCTGCTCTGTGGCAATGGCACCCTCCCGGGCCAGTGAAGCTGGATCTCCAGAGGGAAAAGGAAGAGGGGATTTGGATGGGCCGGATACTCTCAGAGTCACCTGGACATATGGGCCCAGACTGCACACCTGCTGATCTGCCTCCCAATGGGTGCCTGAGGGCCCCAGGCTGACTCCTTGAGGAGCAGGAGTAGCTGGAGTGAGATCGAGTTGCCCGGCACTCCTCTTGCGTACACACTATTGGCGGCCAACTATGGTATCAGTGATGGAGTTAAGCCCGCACAGCAGTGCAGGACCGAAGACCTGGGACAAGGTCTCCATGGCGGCTGCTATCCTACCAGTGTTGCTCTCAGTGTGTTGACATGTCAGCGCTATCACTTCAGAGCGAAGGTGGAAGGTGTCCTCCATTGTGCCTTGCAATCTGAGGAGTGCAGTGGACATGCCTTCCTGTTGTTCCCGAGCTTGCCTTTGCAGTTCCAGCAACTGTGACATGACTGAGTCCAGAGGCTCGTCATCTGACTCGGACTCAGCAATGTTCCGGCCTTCAGCTGTCCTCCGCGTGCCAGAAACCTGGGAAGTCCCTGCCTCCACCTGTTGTGGATGGGAGGGTGCGATGTGCTCACCAAATTGTGATCCCGAGGCTATTCTAAAGCTAGGTCCCACCAAGGTGTGTGTCTCTGCGCTGGTCGAGAATGTGAGTTAGTGCTGTGACAGGACTTCAGGGAGTATGCCTCTAGATTCCTCTTCAGAGGTTTCTTCAGGGCTTGATTGGAGTCCCTGGGTCATTGACTCCCTCCGTTGTTTGGCAGATGTGCCTACAAAAGCAAGGAGAGATAATTACTGCATGGCAGTAGCCTGTGAAAGAGGACACATCACTCACGGTAGGGTTGTCTGATGGATGTTGCACTTGGTAGAGCACTGCCTATTTCAATGTCAGCACAGGTCCGGTCCAGATCCTCGCTGGCCAGCTGGATGGCTCTGTTTTCAAAGTCCGTGTGGATCTTGATTTTGGACATTCCACCACCGCTCTGTGACCTCTCCCTCTTATTGTGTGTCAGCTTGTTCTGCATGAATAGAGATAAAGAGAGTGTAAGCAGAGCACCTGCCAGTCCAAATGACAAGTATCCTGGCATGTTCGGGTGGTGAGTGGTCCCATGGATGGGAAGAGGGCAATGAAGGTGTGTGAGAGAGTGAATGGTGATGCCTCTTGAACCAGCAGTGAGTGCGGGCCCTGTGAATGTGTGATGGGTCTGAGCGTGTGTGAATTGAGAGTGGTGAGAAGAGCGACTTACCCCGGTGGATTATTCATCCCCTTGCCGCACTGGGTGGCTGTCCTCTTTTGAAGGGTGTGGGCACTGACCACCACTGCCACCGCCTCCAAAGCTGGGTTAGTGCTGTTGCTGCCCATCCTGCGGCCAGAGCCAGGGTAAAGGACATCCCGGCAGGCCTCCACACCATCCGAAAGGTGCTTGAGAGATGCGTCGCTGAACCTGGGGGCTGCAGTCTTCTTCAGTTCCAGGGCCATGTCTTCCATGGTGGTCTGGAAGCACTAAGACGTGTGTTTGCAGCTGGACTTTCAATATGACGCCCGGCATGATGCAGCGGTGGGGTGATAGCAGGCGGGCGAATGAGAGCCCACCCAACATGGAAATGGCATGTTTACCGGGAGTACATAAATAATGTGGCAGGTTTGGGATGATAATGTGAAAGCCCACCATCGCGGCCGGTGGTTAAAACGTCGTTTTACCCGCCCGCTACCACACTTAATACAAATCTGGGACAATTCCGCCCCAAGAGCTAGAAAGTGAAATTCAGCTGAATGGCTCTTTTTTGACTATTCTGGACACAATGGGCCAAATGGTCTCCTTCATGTCATAAATTTCTATCATTCTACTTTTCCTTGAAAAGTTGGTAATGGACCTTCTCTTTGAACTGATGTTACCTTGTGTTACTGGTTACTTGATATTTGGTGATTCTAGGATTTTGATCCAATAACAGTGAAAGAATGATAATATATGTCCAAATCAGGATGATTTGTGACTTGGTGAAGAATTTGCAGGGAATTTCTTACATTTTTCCTTTCATTAGAAACATGAAAATGTAGAAAATAGGAGCAGGAGTAGGTCATTCGGCCCTTTGAGCCTGCTCCACCATTCAGCATGATCATGGCTGATCCTCTATCTCAACGCCATACTCCTGCTCTCTCCCCATACCTCTTGATGCCTTTAGAGTGTAGAAATTTATCTATTTCCATCTTAAATATATTCAGTGACTTGGCCTCCACTGCCTTTGGTGGTAGAGAATTCCATAGGTTCACCACCCTCTGAGTGAAGAAATTTCTCCTCACCTCAGTCCTAAATGGCCTATACCGTATCCTGAGACTGTGGCCTCTTGTTCTAGACCACCCCCCCCCACCCGCCAAGCCAGAGGAAACATCATCCCTGCATCCAATCTGTCCAGGCCTGTCAGAATTTTATGTGTTGCAATGAGATCCCCTCTCATTCTTCTAAACTCCAATGAATACAGACCCAGTCAATCAAATCTCTCATACGACAATCTTGCCACCCCAGAAATCAGTCTGGTGAACCTTCACTGCACTCCCTCTATGGCAAGTATATCCTTTCTTAGGTAAGGAGACCAAAACTGCACACAATACTCCATGTGTGGTTTCACCAGGGCCCTATACAGCTACAGTAAGACATCCTTGCTCCTACACTCAAACCTCTCGTAATGAAGGCCGACATACCATTTGCCTTCTTAACTGCTTGCTGCACCTGCATGCTTGCTTTCAGTGATTGGTATACAAGGACACCTGGGTCCCTTTGTACATCAATATTTCCCAATCTATCACCATTTAATTAATACTCTGCTATTCTGTTTTTCCTACCAGAATGGATAACTTCGCACTTATCCATGTTATACTGCATCTGCACTCAACGTACCTAAATCACCTTGACCCCTCTTAACATTCTCCTCACCACTCATATCCCCACCAAGTTTTGTGTCATCAGCAAACTTGGAAATATTATATTTGGTTCCCTTATCCAAATATTGATATGTATTGTGAATAGCTGGGGCCCAAGTATTGATCTCTGCAGTATCTCAATAGTCACCACCTGCCACTCCAAAACAGACCCATTTCTTCCTACTCGCTGGGCGGAATCATCCTAGATTTGCACTAAGTGTGGTAGCATGCAGGTAGAACATAATTTTACCTGCTGGCTGCAATGGCGGCTTCTCACATAGCATCATCCCAAACCCGCCACATCAATTATGCTTTCCTGGGAATCATGCCATTTCCATGATAGGCGGGCTCTCATTAGCCTGCCATACCATCACATCACTGCTTCCGCACGCCAGGCACAATATTTAAAGTGCAGCTATGTGCACACCTCAGAGCTTCCAGTGCAGGACTGCTGCACAGAAGACATGGCCCCAAAAGGCAAGAAGACTGCAGCCCCCAGGTTTAATGACATGTTCCTTGTCTTTTGGGCACAGTGGAGGCCCGCCATGATGGCTTCTAACCTTGTTCTGGCTGCAGGATGGCAGCAACATCACCAATCCAACTTAGGAGGCGGTGGGAGCGGTGAACAATGCCAACAGACTGCAAAAGAGGGCAGCCACCCAGTGCCGAAAGAGGATGAATGATCTCCTCTGTTTTGCCAGGGTAAGTCACTCTTCTCATCGTTCTCCTCATCACTTATCAGTTGGCCTGGCAGGCATCCTGCTTACAACTCTCTCTATCTTTATTCATGCAGGACAAGCTAGCACACAAGAGGGAGAGGTCAGACTGGTGGAGGAATGCCTGAAATCAAGGTCCTCATGGACTTTGAAAACAGAGTCACCCAGGAGGATCTGAACCGTTCCTATGCTGACAGTGAGGTCGGTGGTGCGCTACCAAGTGAGGATCCAGTAGTGCAACATCCATCAGACAACCGTGTCATGAGTGAAGTATCCTCTTTCACAGGCCACTGCCATGTACTAATTATCTCCCCTTGCTTTCACAGGCACATCTGAGAAACAGCCGACAGAGTTCACGTCCCTGGGGCTCCAAGCAAGCCCCAAGAGAAGCTCAGAAGAGGAATCGACTGAAACCCTCCCTGAAGAACTGTCACAGCGCTAACCCACACCCTCCACTAGCGCAGAGACACATACCTTGGTGGGGCCTAGCTTTAGAGTAGCCTCAAGATCACAATCTGTTGAGCACATCGCACTTTCTGATCCACAGTAGGTGGCAGCATGGACTTCCCATACGTCTGGCACTTGGAGGGCTGTTGGAGGCCAGAAATTTGTTGAGTCCGAGTCAGGTGATAAGTTGGAGCTGCAAAGGCAAGCTAGGGATCAACAGGAAGGGATGCCTGCTGCACTCCTCAGATTGCAAGTCTTGATGGAGGAGTCTGTCCGCCTTCAGGCTGAGGAGATAGTGCCAGCATGTCAACATGCCGAGATCAAAACAGGTAGGATGGTGGCTGCCTTGGAGGCCTTGTTCCTGGACGTTTATCCTGCATTGCAGTGCGGGCTGAACCTCATTGCCGATGCTATAGTTGGGCTTCAACAGTGTGTACACGAGAGGGGTGCTGGGCAGTCCTATCTCACCCCAGCTATCCATTCTCCTCAAGGAGTCAGCCAGGGGCCCTCAGGTTCCCATAGGGGGGAGGATCCCCCCCCCCCCCCACCCCCACCCCCCCACCCCCCACACTCCACCCCGCCCGGTGCCACCCATCAAGGCGACTCTGAGAGTGTCCGGCCCATCCGTCTTCCTGCGACCTCACCAACTCCAGCACAACAGGCTAAGGAGGGTGCCACTGCCGCACAGCTGGATCCCAAATGCAGGCCGGGGCCCTCCGGGTCTCGGCTCCCCAGATGACGCTCGCCAAAGTCATCACAGACAGGGCGTCACAGTCACCAGGCTGCATCCACCTCCGCTGTGGATGTCGGGGAGCACCAAGATCTAGCTGCAGGGTTAGGAAAGTTCGGTAAAGGTAGTTGCACAGCCTGGGCACGGGTTTTAATTACTTGTACACACTGTTCACTATTGTGAATAAACTCCCAAGAATGTCTCCCTGCCTATGGTTCCTTGTTCTGAGCAGTGTTTGCAACACTCAGATGTGAAACCTTGGTTCCTACACAAGATAAAGACAAGAGTCTCAGTCCAGGGCCTCTTCCCTGTGCTCTGTGCAGCCTTCAGACCAAAGTGATGGTCTGGCCTCACACTCGCTGGAAACATTACTGATGCCTGCACCTCAATGATGCTGGTCATTGCTGCCAGAATGTCGTGGGCGGGCACCACAGAGTTCTGTTATTCTCTCTGTGTGCTCCCAGCACCTTTAAGGTGGGGCTGGCCCCCATCCCTTCAGTATCTGTGACCAGTGACACTGTGCTCCTGAAGGGGTCAGGTACCGAAGGCGGACAAAGGATCAGGTGCTTTTAAAGTTTTATGGCTGTGCCTCTATGACTGACCCTGATCACAGAGCGCAAGTGTGCTGCCCTTGGAGTCACATATTCTCAGATGCTATGTGAAGATCTATGGACTATCCTCCTGCAATTGAGCGATTATTAGGGCCTCCAGTGTTTTTCAATGACAGGAGCATTATCACAGAAGGTATGTGTGCTGCCATTAGCCAGACTGGAGTCAAGCGTTCATAGATGCAATGTGAGGATCCATGGAGTCTCTCACTGCATGTCGTCATCATCCTCCACAAATATAGCAGCTATGAGGGCCTTGTGAGCTCGCCTACCACATCTGGCCAGTGTGAAGGCCTCATCACCATCATTGTCGCCTTCGAGGACCTCCTCACTCTCATCACCATCGATGTCCTCCTCATTGGAGGAGACCTCTAGCTCCTGCATCTCCTACTCAGCCAACTCCTCTCCTCTGCCTGTTGCAGCGCCAGGTGTAAAGGGCACAGCAGGCGATGCTGATGTGTGACACCCTCTGTGGACTGTATTGCAGGACTCAACCAGACCGGCCCAGGCACTGGAACCTCATTTTCATCATCCCGATGGTCTGCTTCACCAAGTTACAATTTGCTACATGAGCCTCATTATAACGTCGCTCTGCTGCAGTCTGAGGCCAACGCACGGGTGTCATCAGCCTACTCTGTGGGTAGTCCTTGTCCCTGAGGAGTCATCTCTCCTGCTCCTGTGGACCCTGGGAGGCTTCAGGGATCTGTGACCAACTGAGACGTCGTGGATACTCCCTGGAAACCGTGCGCAGACCTGCAAGATGTGTTTGTGGTGGTCGCACACCAGCTGCACATTCAACGAATGGAATCCCTCATGGTTGACACAGTTGACCGCTTGTTGCGATGGAGATCTGAGCGCCATGTGAATGCAGTCGATGGCATCCTGCACCTGTGAGAAACCTGAGATCTGGGCAAGTCCGATCACTTTTACCCCTGGCTCTCCTGGTCTCAGGCGAAATGCACAAAGTTTTGTGCCCTCACGAAGGTGGCATCTGTGACCACATGGATGCATTTGTGGTTGGAGATTTGTGATATCCCATAGGGATTGCCTATGGAGCCCTGAAAGGAGCCATTGGCATAGAAATTGAGCACTGTGGTCACTTTCACAGCCACTGGCAGTGGATGCCTTCCATATCCCCCTGGCGCCAAGCCCTGCAGTAACTGGCAGATGTGACCAACCAGTTCCTTAGAGATGCGCAGTCGTTGGCGACACAGGCTGTCAGCCATCTGCAGGAATGAAAGGTGGTGTCTATAGACCCTGGCTCTAGCTAGGGGCCAACCAACAACAGCTCGCTGTTTCTCTTCAGTAGCGTGTGAGGAAGGCCCAGCCCCCCTTCTTCCTGAGTGTGATGCTCCTTCCCCTGCCCAGCCAGGCTCCTTTGTTGCTCCCTTCTCCGTTGTCTCTGTTCTCTGTAAGCCACGAGACATGCAGCTAGTTCACCATTCTCCATGATCCTGATGTACTCCTTCTGCAGGATGAAAGAGAGCGATGCGACAGTTAGCATGGGTGTACTAAGAACCTCTCTTGGTTAAGTCAGAAGGCCCCTTAACACATCCTGGAGAGTGCTGGCTACCACTTGGATGGTCAGAGTTTAGTGCACTGCATGGCTGCCCGAAACCCCAACCATCTCCACCCCACTCCACCTGTTGGCATCTTTGTCCACTGGACTGCATGCTGTGCTCTCAGCTCAGGCACAGGCATTCTCCTAACCCACACTGTTAGCTTGAACCATGGGGGAGACTGGTCCAAACCAGGATGCTGACATTGCAAGGGGCTGTGAGCGCCTCCAGCAGTGACTGCTCATGGCCAGCTTTAGCAAGGAGATTGTACAACAGGTGCAGTCTTCCAACTGTTCTGCAGTCCACTTAAACACTCATTAGTTTGCAGTTTGTGCCCAGGGGGTGAAAAGCTCTGGAGCACTTGGTGGCACTTTGATGCCTCTGCGTTGCTTGAGTGGGCAGATAAGCTAGAGGCCCGACTCCATGCATGACAATGTGGCTGTGCCTGAACTGTCTCAGCTGCAGAGGAATGGTCACTTTGTACAAGGTTTCCCTAATGCGTGGCTGCTTCCTTCCCCCGCACCAAACACATGCTTGTGCACTACCTTGAATCACAGGGCAGCCCTTGCCCCTACCTCCATTGCCTCAGCCTCAGGGCAGACCTTTTCCCCACCCCCAAGTCACCTCAACCTCAGGGCAACCCTTCTCCCCACCCCTCCAAAGCACCTCAACATTGAAGTCCAACAGGCGACCCAGGCAAGTGCTGTGCAACTTTATTGGTCGCTCACCTCTGCTTTCCCCTCAAATCGCAGCCTACCAAATGGATGCCTTATATAGGCTGTTGTGAAACACGTCGGAGTGCAATAATGCTGATGTTGGGTACGATCTAGAAGTTGGGTGGATGATTCCAGCGGGCTGGCCTTATAATGATATGCAGGTGTATTACACTGAGCTTCCCACATCTGATGACGGAGAACGTGGCCTGCCATCGAAGGGCTGAGCAGATGATCGCAAATTGGTTTCACAATGTTGTGAAACTGATTTCTGGCCTTCTTGCCATATTGTCCACTCACGCCGCTGAGCGTGCCCGACGTCAGCAGGCACGGAAAATTCCGCCATCTGTACCCTGTCTGCTAGCCAATTCTCAATCCATGCCAATATATTACCCCCATCACAGGCTTTTTAACTGTATACACTAACACTTATGTGGGAATTTATTAAAAGCTTTCTGAAAATCCAAATACACCACATCCACTGGTTCCCCTTTATCTATTCTGCTAGTTACACCCTCAAAAAACTCCAGTAGATTGTCAAACATGATTTCCCTGTCATAAATCCATGTTGATTTTGTCTAATCCCATTGATATTTTCTAAGTGTTCTGTTATTACATCCTTTATAATCAACAATAGCATTTTCCCCACTACTGATGTTAGGCGGGTCAGTCAGTAATTTGCTGTTTCTCCCTCCCTTCTTTCTTAAATAGCAGGGTTATACTTGCCACCCTCCAATCTGCCAGGGCTGTTCCAGAATCTACAGAATTTTGGAAGACGACAACCAAGGCATCCACTATTTCCATAGCCAACTCCTTTACTACCCTGGGATGATCAGGTCCTGGAGATTTATTGGCTTTCCACTCCATTAATTTCTCCAGCACTATTGTTTTACTAATACTAATTTCGTTCAATTCCTCCTTCTCACTAGACCCTTATTGCCTGGTATTTCTGGGAAATTATTTGTGTCTTCCTCTGTGAAGACAGAGCTAAAGTAGTTGTTTAATTGCTCTGACATTTTTTTCTTCTGTATTATAAATTCACCCATTTCAGTCTGTAAGGGACTTACATTTGTCTTCAATAATCTTTTTCTTTTTACATACTGTTGGAATCTTTTTCAGTCTGCTTTTATGTTCCTTGGAAGTTTATTCTCAGGCTCTATTTTCCTCCTCTTAATCAATTTCTAGGTCCTTCTTTGCTGAATTCTAAACTGCTCCCAATCCTCAGGCTTAGGGGGAGGTGGAAACGTAGTGGTATTGTCACCAGGCTATTATTCCAGATACCCAGGGTGATGCGCTGGGGGCCTGGGTTCAAATCCTACCATGATAGATGGTGAATTCAAATTTAATAAAAAAAAATCTGGAATTAAAAGTCTAATGATGACCACTGTTGATTTTTGTAAAAACCCATATGGTTCACTAATGCCCTAACCCTAACCCTTCCTTTAGGGAAGGAAATCTGCCATCCTTACCTGGTCTGGTCTACATGTGACTCCAGATCCACAGCAATGGGGTTGACTCTTAAAAAAAAAAGTTCTCCAAAATGGCCAAGCAAACCATTTCAAGCCAAGTCAGTTCTCAAGGGCAATTAAGGATGGGCAATAAGTGTTGGCCCAGCCAACAATGCCCACATCCCATGAATGAATACGTAAAAGGAAAGGCTGACTACTTTTTCTAGCAATTGTATATGACTCTGCTTTGGATCCAATCCTATCCTTAATTTCTTTTGTTAGCCAAAGTTGGGCCATTTTTCCTGTTGTGTTTTTGCACCAGAAAGGAATATATAACTATTGCAATGCATGCATTCATTCCTTAAATATTAGCCATTGTCTATCCACAGTCAAAACTTTTAATGAAGTTCCCCAATCTATCTTAGCCAACTCATGTCTCATACCATCATAGTTTCCTTTGTTTACATTTAGGACCCTAGTTACTGTATCAGCAATATCCTGATTACAACTTGGTAACATTTTATTTCATTGGTCTCTGTTGTGTTATAATATTTTCTGTGTATTTCAATAATTATACATCATTAGATCTATATTTTCAAATGGTACTGCAATACTGTTGGCCTTAGAATTAGTTCTGGCTTGTGACTAAAGGAATTGCAGTTGGAAGTGGTACCTTTTCCTTTCAAAACTAGATTAGACAGAACTAAAGATAAATTAAACAGGTACTCTGGCCAATTGTTAATTTATCATAGTTTTGATGAACACACTAATTCACATCCTTATATGTGACTTGGTAAGTTAATTGGATGATTGCTAACAAGCTGATCTATCTTGTAGATAAAGCTGGATTGCTAAACTGGACACTGGTTTGTTAAATCCCACATTAGAGGCTGGCATCACATTCTGCTGGTACTCCAGATGTTGAAGTAATCTTGCACATTTACAACTGACTCAAATTTGACCTGCACAGTGAAGAATGAAGCTCTGTCTTGTGATGTTAGCCTCTAGTAAAAGCTCCTGTCTCATCCAGAAATCAGTTTAAAATAGGCTGATTCATTCATTTTTCATTTCATGTTTTTCTCTCTCCCTAAGTCAGATAATTACTTGTGTTGTGTTATTATAATGATATAACAACTTGGGCTTATTTACTATACAAGACACAAGGCACCAATTGCTCATAACGGATTGGGTAAACATGTTGTGGTTTCATTTATTAAGACTAGGTACATGACAACAGTCATACATAGGTGTAAAGCTTGCAAACATCAGAGTTGTGTGTGTGCTCTACTCAAAGCAAAACTGAAACTAAGGGGATCACATGACATATTTCCCTCCTAGTGGTGTCAAGCTGTTATCCATGAAAGGCATATTACAACATTAATAACCTGGTAAATCTGTTATTGTTGGTTTAGCTCGGGAGACATGGTGTTTCTTATAGAGAAGATATCTTGCTGGAAGCAATGGTCTTTCATTCAGAACTCTTACTTATATCTATAACTAACTATATACAAGGTTACAGAACATCAGGAAATAGCTTTAGCTCCTCTTTTAGGTGCTTCTCACTAATCTCCTCTCAGTGAGTGACATCACTATGACAGCTCCTTTCTCACATGCTCCGTAGCTATTATTAAAGTTAACCCTTTAATCTACAGTAAACACTGGGGGAAGTGAATTGAGGTTGAATATTGCAATCAGTACAGAATTGGGTCCATACTGTAAGTTGGTATTTTGAATTTGTGTGCAAAAAATATTGAACTCCTCCCTAGCTATGTGGCTCTAGAATAGCAAATAATCAAAGATGTTCAGCACTTAGTTTTCAGACAGATGCTCTGAACCTGTCATTCATAACTATTTGGTTTAGTTCTTAGCTACATAATTTAGAAAGGTGAATGATTTTAGGACTTTTATGAGATTGTTTGTCTCACTAATGGATTGTCCATGGTGGCAGTCTGAGTCCTGAAACCTAGCTTCTGGTGCTTACCACAGTCCCACAGGAGCCTAAATGTGATAATCCATTGCCCATTGTTTTCAAGCTGCAAATTTGCTGAAGCGATGTCAGATGACTTGCCATGAGGTAAAAATACACCAGTTTGGAATTTCTGCTCAATTGCACTAGTTTTATCAGGTCAATTACCCCAAAATTGACTTAACCGGCACAAAAGATCATGGAATTTAGAATGCATTGCTTGAGAGTGTGGTGGAGGCAGGTTCAATTGAAGCATTCAAAAGGGAATTAGACAGTTATTTAAAAATGAAGAATGTGCAGGGCTATAGGGAGAGGGCGGGAGAATAGCACAAAGTGAATTGCTCATGCGGAGAGCCGAATGGTTTCTCATGATGGGCTGAAAAATCTCCTTCTGCACAGTAACAATTCTGAGATTTTGAATTTTAAGCACAAACGATGTTCAGCACCAATAAAGTTTATTCCATGATCTTTTGCATTATAGTTTTAGAGACATTGTGCTAAACACAGCTCCCACTGCCCACACCGTGAGGATGAATTAATCATCATTGGAAGTTTCCGCTAATTGTGCTCATTTGCAGGCCTTTATAGAGACTGCAAAATAAGCTGGAACTTTTGAAGTGCAAGGACACCAATAGATACATTCTGAAATGTACTGAATGTTTTTTTTTTCCTAATTTACTAAGGATCTGATTACTGTATCCCCCAATCTACCAAGAAAATAGTTTTGTATATTTTTGGAAAGTCATTTTCAGTAATTCAAAATCAGATAACTCACAGGTGGTGGATTGACACTGATAATAAAAAAATGCTTTTTTTGCGTGATTAACCCATTCCCAGCCGTACTAATCAAACACACCAAGTTACCACTTTGAAACTTATCAAGCAATACTTTTTCTAGAAATTAAAAAAAAATAAAACACTGTTCAGTTATGTTGGCCCATGGCAGAATTCGCATTCAGTGAAATGCTGTTAAGATTGAGTGGAGACTCTGGGGCCAGGAGAATACTTTCCAAATCAGGCATAATTTTGGGCACAATGTATCCAAATCAGGCACAATTTTGGGCAATTTGGCCTGGAATCACCAATTGCACCCAGAATGGAAACTCTACTCCCACGTGCCTTCACATATTGAAAAAGGAGGTCTCCGATGCATTTGTGATACAATTTACCATTGTAGTTGTATCTCAAATTCATCTTCATTATTCCTTCCCTGAAAGCTACTCCCATTATTACCTAATTTTAAAACACATATATTTTCTTCCCAACATTTACTCTTGTTTATAACTGAAACTTTCATTGAGGTATTAATGCATCATGGAAATATTCCACATTCCTGCAGATTCCCCTCCAAGTCACACACTATCCTGACTTGGAACTACATCACCGTTCCTTCATTTTGTTGGGTCAATAACCAGGAACTCGCTTCCTAACAGCTCTGTGGATCCTACAACACATAGACTGCGGCTCACCACCACCTTCTCAAGGGCAATTAGGGATGGGCAATAAATGCTGGCATAGCGAGTGATGCCCACATCCCATGAATGAATGAATATCTTAAAAATTGATTTCATTGACTGCAGCTCTAAATGGGTTAGGCTGACGGACCGACCATGACCAGTACAGCTAAATATCTCAAACATCCATCGGCTCAAAAATTAGTCCACTCAGCCAAACTTAAAAATAAAAAAGATAATTTGGGACAAAATTAATCTCTGACAAACTAATTAAAGTTTAGGAAAAATACATATTCCTTGCCCAAAATTTCCAATTAATTATCATGTGGCAAAGGTTTCATAGTGTACACTGGGTATTGTAGTTCAATAGTCTATTGCAGCCCTATATGGTGCATCTCACTCACCTCAGTTTTTGACAAGAGTGAACATTTTCTGACACACTTTATAAATTGAGGATCTAGGAACGAAGCACAACTCCAGGCTTGTGTTCTGGAAAGAAGGGAAAGCATCTTGAAAGTGCCTGTAACTGATAGGGCAGGATTTTCCTGTTGGCGAGCAGGGTGGGGGGGCGGGGGGGGGCGGGGGGCCTGCTCGTTGATGCGTAAAATGACACGCGGTGACGCCGGGCGGAACTCCCAACGTCATCGCGCCACATTTAAGTTTTCAGGCAGGTGGGGGCACAGCGAAATCAACTGAGGCCATTGACAGAGTCATTTAAGTAATTAAAGGACATGTCCGTCCAACCTTAAGGTTGGCGGGCAGGCCAGGAGCGCCAGTGCAAATTAGAAAAAGCATGATACCTCATCCACGGGTGGAATGAGGTTTATGTAGGTTTTAAAAATTTTTAATAAAAATTATGGACATGTCCCAACTCATGTGACATGTCACATGAGGGGACATATTAGGAAAATTTTATTTTTTTATTTTTAGCTTTTTTACATTTAGAGCCGATCTCCCTGAGGCTGCACTTAGCCTCAGGGAGATGGGTGTGCACTTTCATGCACATGCGTGAAGAAGCACACTCTCGATTTTGGGAGTCCCCCCATGCCCGCACCAGGAAGCGCATAGCGCTTCTGTGCAGATGTCACGCTGGATGGGCCCTAATTGGCCCGCCCATGTAAAATGGCACTGCACCCCTGATCGGGGGTGCCGATCGGGAGGACACCTGTGTGCCCCCGCCTTTTCACTTCGCCCCCAACGGGGGAAAATCCTGCCCATAATACCTAATTTTATTGATGAGTTAATACAATATAATATATTTTTTCTCAAAACTGGTTGTGTAGAGAAATGTAAAACTCACGAAGAAAATTTAGTGATGCTTGCTGATTTGTAAATTTTGATCTTGGGTGATTTGGATGAGCTTTGTGCTTAGTGATTGATTCAAAGCTTTTTGGAGCTGTTCTTCATTTGCTCAATTATTCCATTGGCTAAGTACAAACCAATTGAGCATAATTTTCTTAAGGCAATGGGCCAATTACTTAATGCTTAATTGTATCCAAAAATTTTGATGTGTGAAGTATTTGAAAGTTGTAACTCTAGGGAAGTATTCTATGACCTGAATTTTCAGGATGGCAGGGGATTGGCAGCCACAGTGCCATATTATACTCTAATGAGCATTGATTGGCATAAGGTGGGACTCCTGCCCTCACTTGGGAGGAAGTCCCACCTTGGAGAGCTGCTGGCCAACCAGATTGGCTGGCAGCTCTCTGGTCCCTTCAGGCACAGTGCTGCAGTGGCCGGAAGAGGCACTGCAGGGAGCTGCCTGGAACTAGGTCAAAGGACCCGGAGGACAGGCAAGTGGCAGGGATCTGAGGGCAGGGAGGGTAGGCAGTGCCTGTGGTCATGAGGGGGTGGTCAGGGTCTTGGGGGTTGGCTGGGACGAGGGTAGGGAGGGCCAGAAATCATGGGACCCAAGGGGGAGGGCTCCCTGCCTCAACTTCCCACTCGAGATTGAACTCAGCTTATTTCTGGCCTTCCCCCACTGAGTTGTCATTCGCCTACCAGCCTAAAAATTGAGGCTGGGTGAGAAAAGGCCCTTAAGACACCATTATGTGGCCACTTAAGGGCCTTAATTGGGGCAAGGGCAGGCTTCCCATCTGAGACCCTGCCCGCCCCACCGTAAAATTGCTACCAGGTTGGGGTGAGCTGGAACCTGGAGGGAATCCCGTCCATGCAATTTCATGTTCCCAGATCATGCCTTAGAACCCTCCGGAGGAATTGTACAATTCTGGCCTATGTTTGAGATGTTTTAATTATGTAGATCATTAGGGGGAGGATCTTTACCTCGGTCGGGCACAGCGGGTGGCCCCAGGAGTGGCCGTGAAACCAACCACCACCCGCAATCGGGCCCCGACTGCGATTTCACGCTGGCTGGCCAATTAACAGCGAGCCAGCGTGAATCATATGTTGCAACTCTCAGCGCTCTCTGGGTGGGTGGGGTGGGGGAGGCCAAGTGTGGAAGTCAGTGCATGTGTGTGGGTGCACTCACAGTAAGGTCCCTGAGGGCACAGATCTGCCTCAGGGAGCTGAAGATTTTAAACATTAACAATAAACAATTGAAAAATAAGGAAAACATGTCCCCTCATGTGACTCTGTCACATCAGCAGGGACATGTTAAAAATGAGCTTTAAAAGTTTTTATTTTTCTTAAATCACTGGTCAAAACCTCATCCCACTCGTGGATGAGGTTTCACAAAAAATGCAAAGGCCGCTTGGCCTATTCGCCCGCCCGCCAACCGAAAGATTGGACGGGCAGCGAAAATTTCATTTAATTAATTGATTATGGGCCTTAATAGGCCTCTTAATTATCGGCAGACACCCTGCTGCCTCTTGTGCACGCCCGGCGAGTGAGGTATCGCGAGAGTGTGCAAAGATGTCGGGGCGCTCACCCGACGTCACCACACACCATTTTTCTCCTGTTCAGGTCAGGCGCACACCTATACAACGAGGGAAAGTTCTGCCCTAGGAATGGGCAACAAGTGCTAGCTTTGCCTCAATGCCAAGAACCCATGAAAAAGAATTAAAAAAAAATTGAACTGACCTCCATGTATAAAAGGGAAGAAAGGGGAGCGAGGTCAATAGACAATTGATAGTTGTAAAAACACTTAAAAGCAAGGTCTCATATATGATGCTAGTCCTCCCTGTTTACTGATCTTAGCCAGATCACTGATGGGACTTTCTCAAATAGAACTTAATGCCCTAGATAAACTACCTCGACTTTTAACTACTATTCAATGAGAATCTCATTGGAATTGCATGTGCTTGGACTTCATGTGAACATCACACTTGCCTATACCTACTCCCTGTGGTCAAACAGCCTGCTGAATGTGCACGGTTGAGAATCATGCATGAGTAGTGGGGCACTTGGGTGAAGGATCAAATTGTGACCAGTAACTGTGCCCAATGACATCTACATTTTGGAAAGAAGAGGCAAGTGGAAAATTTGAGAGATGAAAGAGTGTCTCGTACAAATTAATCATTGAGTGGGCATTGAGAGCCATAAGGGGTCATCATCGACATGCTTTTAGTAAGACCATGTTTATGTCTTTGTGAATCTCCAAGAGCACCAAAACTAAAGAGATGATAATGGTTCATTCGGTTTGTGCAAACTGTGAAGAAATTGTGTCTTTGAAGAATCCACTGGAATCTGACTTTCATTGCTCCATGGAGTTAAGTGCTATATTTATCATTTTGTTGTTATAATTGAATCTAGTATGGACGTGAAATGACTTTCTCCTTCAGCACTGCTCTGTGATATGCACAGTGACTGAGGTTCTTAAATTGCTTTGCAGTAGAGTGGTAAAGCTTAAATTAATTTTCATATCATTTTTGCCACGTTTATTTTCAACTTTTTTCATTGATAAACTGTGCAGTTTCAGACAGCTGCACTCCGATATGTTGTACACACTCTGAGGGTTATTTTGGCCAAAGGGTGAAAACTAGTGCCAAATGGCTGCAGTGATATTAGCCCAGCCTGTATGAAAGTCTGGATTTACCACACAATTTTGGTCACGCCTGATGGTTACCATAATTTGAACTTGTCTGGAGGCACTAAACAGAAACTTGCAGCTTTAGTACTCAAGTGCTGATTAGATGCAATTCTTGTGGAGCAGCATGAATGGGTTCCTTGCACCCAATTCTGCTGGAGGTGCAGACAGAGCACTCACTGGTTCTCAGACATGGCTCTGGAGATCTTGGTGGAGGAGGAGGTCCAGAGGAAGAGGGATGCTTTGTACCTGGAGAGGGGTAGGATGCCATCTTGCCCCTTGTCTCTTTTTCCTGCAGCAGCTGGTGCTGTTCTGCCTGGCCTTGAATCTCCCCCATTCTTCATGCAGACCAAGGGAGGCCCGTAGAAAGATGCCCATGACCCAGCACTGCCTTTCTCCCGGTGACCCCTGTAAGGTGTCCAATAAGGTGCAGTAGCACACCATTTGCTCTTTTTAGACAGAGTTCTCTGAGAAATTCTGGAATAAACGTTGTTTCTGTGCTGGTGAAGTCGCTAAAGCTTCTGAAAGTGACTTAGTCTTGCTCTGTGAAGAAAGCAATAGTACGTGGAGTAAATGAGCACATGTATCCTCATGGACACTGCATTGCATAGTATAAAAAGTTCATACAGAAGAATGCCTGCATGATCTCTGTTTTTTCAAAAAATGATTGCCACTTCATAATGTATCTAAGGCTTCCCCATTTATTCCATATTTTAGCTCTTCTATCATGCTTTCCCATTAAGAATTAAAAGGCTAAAGATCAGGACACTATGTGCTGGCATGTTGAAATTGCTCCTTGTTGGTGTATTGTCTATCCTATAAGGATAGGCATAATGTGATTTACATATATCTGTAGTCTTTTATTTCCAATATCTTAAGTGCTACAAAAGTTTAAAAAAAGTCAGTAGCTTTCTGGAATTTTATGATAACCAGACATAACCAGTCTCATCATTGATTTCATTTCCTGCCAGGTATGTTTAGCTCCCAAGACAGTGCTCACCATTTTGGTGATCTACACCCATATAACCTTGTTTCTCTGCATGTTGGTCTCTTTCCATACCTATTAAAGATATTGTCATAATATTCTTTTAAAGGGCTCATGCCACCTTATAGTGAAATTAGATTTTTGTTTTGGCCCTGAGCCTTTGCTCACCACCGACTTGCATTCCATAACCGCACCAACAAATTTTGGGAATGGATTCTTATGATGTGAATCATAATTGGTAGATTTTTTTCATTATTAATGAAATTTCTTTCTCTGGGATTGCACATTTCAAAATTATGCATTGTTGGATTTTTGTTAATCGTTTCTAATCCATGTATGCTCTCAGGTCTTTCACTAGAATACTAATATCAGGTGTATGGCTCTTTTCAGAGATGTGAAACACTGAAAGGCCTGGTCCTTTACTAACCCTCCAGGTAGTGCAGCAATGACCCTAGTACTCCCAGTGCTCCACCAACATGTGTCAGAAGTGAAAATGTGACCTTTGGCAGCAAGTATTCGCATGTGAGAATCTTGAGGCCATAGATTTATAGCTCTAACGAGCTTTAGAAATCAATCTCCCACAATCCTGGTCTTTATGTTTTACTCATGAGGTTCTTCTTAAAGTCCATAAATAATTTGTTTTGGAATTTTTCCACTTGATGACATGGTGTGAGTGACTAAATGAGACCAGTTTTTAACCCTTTTCAGTTATTTATTCAAGTTCACATGTGCTGTGTCCAGTGCACATTCCATCTGTTGCCATACCTTTGTTGCTATTTTATACTTCAATGCAATGTTTGGTTAAAATAAAGGGTCACTGGTCATGAAAAGGATTATGTCTCCATCTGTAACCTTGGACATTGACTCCCTTGCATTCAAGAAAAATCAGTAAGAATGTTAGACCATAAGACACAGGAGCAGAAATTATGACATTCAGCCCATCGAGTCTGCTCCGCCATTCAATCAAGGCTGATAAGTTTCTCAACCCCATTCTCCCGCCTTCTCCCCGTAACCTTTGATCCCCTTACCAATCAAGAACCTATCTATCTCGGTCTTAAATAAACTCAATGACTTGGCCTCCACAGCCTTCTGTGGCAATGAATTCCATAGATTCACCACTCTCTGGCTAAAGAAGTTTCTCCTCATCTCTGTTCTAAAAGGTCTTCCCTTTACTCTGAGGCTGTGCCCTCGGGTCCTAGTCTCTCCTACTAATGGAAACATCTTCCCCATGTCCACTCTATCCAGGCCTTTCAGAATTCTGTAAGTTTCAATCTGATCCCCCCTCATCCTTCTAAACTCCATCGAGTATAGATCCCGAGTCCTCAAACGTTCTTCACACGTTAAGCCTTTCATTCCTGAGATCATTCTCGTGAACCTCCTCTGGTCCAGAGGAGGGTCCCTCCCCAGGGCCAGAATATCCTTCCTGAGATATAGGGCCCAAAATTGCTCACAATATTCTAAATGTGGTCTGACTAGAGCCTTATAAAGCCTCAGCAGCACATCCCTGCTTTTATATTCTAGTCCTCTTGAAATAAATGCCAACATTGCATTTGCCTTCCTAACTACTGACTCAACCTGTAAGTTAACCTTAAGAGAATCCTGGACTAGGACTCCCAAGTCCTTTTGCACTCCAGATTTCTGAATTCTCTCCCCATTTAGAAAATAGTCTATGCCTCTATTCTTCCTATCAAAGTGCATGACCTCACACTTCCCCCCGTTGTATTCAATCTGGCACTTTTTTGCCCGTTCTCCTAACCTGTCCAAGTCCTTCTGCAGCCTCCCTACCTCCTCAATACTATCTATCCCTCCACCTATCTTTGGATCATCTGCAAACTTAGCCAGGATGCCCTCAGTTCCTTCATCTAGATCATTAATGTATAAAGGGAAAAGTTGTGGTCCCAACACTGAACCCTGCAGAACTCCACTAGTCACCTGCTGCCATCCTAGGAAAGACCCCCTTATCCCCACTCTCTGCCACCTGCCAGACAGCCAATCTTCTATCCATGCTAGTACCTTGCCTCTAATACCATGGGCTCTTATCTTACTGAGCAGCCTCCTGTGCAGCACCTTGTCAAAGGCCTTCTGGAAGTCCAAGTAGATAACATCCATTGGCCCTCCTTTGTCTAACCTACTCATTACGTCCTCAAAGAATTCTAACAGATTTGTCAGGTATGACCTCCCCTTGATGAAACCATGCTGACATTGCTCTATTTTACAATGCACTTCCAAGTATTCTGAAATCTCATCCTTAATAATGGAATTTAAAATCTTACCAACAACCAAGGTCAGGCTAATCGGCCTGTAAGTTCCCGTCTTTTGCCTCACTCCCTTCTTAAACAGAGGGATTACATTAGCGATTTTCCAGTCCTCTGGGACCCTCCCTGACTCGAGTGATTCCTGAAAGATCACCATTAACGCCTCCACTATCTCTTCAGCTATCTCCTTCAGAACTCTGGGGTGTATCCCATCTGGTCCAGGTGATTTATCCACCTACAGACTTTTCAGTTTTCCTAGCACCTTCCCCTTGGTAATGGCCACCATACTCACCTCTGCCCCCCAACTATCTTGAACTTTGGGGATGTTACTCGTGTCTTCCACCGTGAAGACTGACGCAAAGTACCTATTCAGTTCCTCCGCCATTTCTTTGCTCCCACTACTACTTCTCCAGCGTCATTTTCCAGTGGCCCAATGTCCACTTTTGCCTCTCTCTTACCCTTTATATATCTAAAAAAATTCTTGCAATCTTCTTTTATATTACTGGCTAGTTTACCCTCATATTTAATCTTCTCCCTCCTTATTTCTTTTTTAGTTGTCTTCTGTTGGTCTTTGTAGGCTTCCCATTCCCCTGGTTTCCCACTGCTCTTCGCCGCATTGTTTGCTTTCTCTTTAGCTTTTATGTTGTCCCTGACTTCCCTTGTCAGCCATGGTTGCCTCGTCCTCCCTTTAGTATGCTTCTTCTTCCTAGGGGTGAATTTTTGCTGTGTCTCCCAAATTACTCCCAGAAACTCCTGCCGTTGCTGTTCCACTGTCTTTCCTGCTAGGCTCATCTCCCAGTCAATTCTGGCCAGCTCCTCCCTCATGCCTCTGTAGTTGCCTTTATTCAACTGTAATACCATTACATCTGATTCCAGCTTTTTCCTCTCAAATTGCAAGGTAAATTCTATCATTTTATGGTCACTTCCTCCTAAGGGTTCCTTCACCTTAAGCTCCCTTATCAAATCTACCTCATTACACATCACTAAATCTAGAATTGCCTGTTCCCTAGTGGGCTCCACCACAAGCTGCTCCAAAAAGCCATCTCGTAGACATTCCACAAATTCCTTTTCTTGGGATCTACTACCAACCTGATTTTCCTAGTCTACCTGCATATTGAAATCCCCCATGATCACTGTAACCATGCCTTTCTTACACGCCTTTTCTATTTCCTGGTGTATCTTGGGCCCCACACCATGACTACTGTTCAGGGGCCTGTACATAACTCCCATTATGTTTTTTGCTTACCTTTGTGGTTCCTCAACTCTACCCACACAGATTCTACATCATCTGACCCTACGTCATTTCTTGCTATCGAATTAATTTCATTTCTTACCAACAAAGCAACCCCACCCCCTCTGCCAACCTGCCTATCTTTTCGGTAGGATGTATATCCTTGGATATTTAACTCCCAGTCCTGATCCCCTTGCAGCCATGTCTCCGTGATGTCCACTGCATTCTTAAATCTTGCCAGCAAGATTTCCACAAGGACAGTTACTAAGCTAAAGGTCAAGAGATGCAACATTGAGGCTGGGTGGGAGTGGGGTGGTATTGGTGGGGTTGGGGGGGGTGTGGGTGGCAGGTGAAGAAATAGGCTACTCCTGATTTGAACAGGATAAAAAATGTGAAATATATCTTTTTACAAATTTGACATTCCCAAAGTTACCGTAAAACCTTACAAGAAAAACACTTGCAGGAAAAGGTCAGCTATCTTTGCTCTTTGTGCTGCAACTGAACTTAGAATCCCAACAACCCACAACTGGCATGCACCTGAACTTTTAATGAAAACAATTGTGTATGTACAGCACCTTTAACATAGAAAGATATCCCAAGGTGCTTTCTGGTAGCATAATTGGACAATCTTATTGTACATGCACATATTTTGTGTGCATTCAATTGGTGCGCTGCAAGATGGTTCTCCTAGTGAGTTGCATTTGTAGTTGAAACAATAAAGGTAAAAGTAAATGCATTTCTAAATTATTCAGATCTCCTGTGGCACTGCTCATGGTGAGCGAGAGGATTTGCTGACAGCATTGTACCGTATTATGCATAAGTTATTAGAGATACTTTGTATTGACTGAACAATAAGTTAAATTGTCTTTTAATGCATAATATGATACCTGCCAATATTTTTGGGATGGAATTCCACAGCCGTCCATTTTGCTGTGAAGATTGTAAATCAGTGGCCAACATTATCATTCTTTTTATGGATGCCCTTGATTTTATTTCTAGCATTCTTTAAAAAGAAAATAAGGATATTCAGGAAAAAGGTACGGACAATGTACCAGGTTAGGGGTAACTATCTGGAATTTAGTAGTAATAAGGAAGGGGAAGAGTGATGGAGTTTAGCAATAATGGAAGTGAAACAACTGCAATTGGAATCTTCGAATTGCCACTGGGGAAGAGGGGTGGGTGTGGGCTTGCAAAGAGGTTAAAGGGAATGAATATAAAGATTCCACTCTCTCATTGTCTGCTTCTCCTCTGAAAGAGTACACAAATATGTGTCTGCTTTACCTTCTCTTTGCATTCAAAGCAATCAACGTTAATTGTTACTGCCACTTATGTGCCAAGGCAGAATTGACTTGTGCCTTTTTTGTAATTTGTGAGACAAATAGTGTCATGCACAAACCAGCTGTGGCAACAGAACCCAGTTATTAAAATTTCATAAATAAATCAAAATGTCCTTAAAACCAAGCACAATATTTAATAGTTCAAATAATGACCATTTCTGAGAAAACAGCAAGTATTGTGATAAAGCCACAAACTGATGGTGAGTGAGCAGGTTCAAGGCAAAGATCTGGTGTGCTGCCTGATCCTCTTCAGTTATCATGGGATACAAACCTTATGGCATCCATTACAAGAACAGAAATGCTGGAAATACTCATCAGGTCCAGCAGCAACTTGGACAGCGAAACAGAGTTAGTAATGTTGACCGTAAGGTTGGACAGGCCACGAATAATCCCTGACAATTGGCTGTTAATGGGCTTAATTGTCTGCGGTTGCTCTTCTGACTTCTCCGCACACCCGCCGAGTGAAATGTTGCGTGAGTGCGTGACAGTGTTATAATGCTTGTCCGACATAATTTCGCACGATTTCATGCCGTTCAGGTTGGGCACGCACCCGCCTGTGGGACATAAAATTCTGGCCATTTTGTCAGTCAGTCAGGTTAACCTGTGATGTCCTGTTCAATATCTTTGTATTCTGTGCTCCAATCACTAATTTACTATGATAACACATAACAGCCTGAGCAATAACTTTGCCAAATTAAATAATGTTGGGCTACTTGTTGCTCTTTTTAATATTTTAGCTTTCTCTTCCTTGCTAACAATACAATGAACAATGGCTTTTAGTCAGCATCTATTTAATGCCAGATGAGTCTTAATTTTCATTAAATCTGTGCAATCTTGCATTTGGATGTCTTGAGATGCAATCTCTGCTCAAGCTATGATATTAAATGCAGTTCTCATTGCAACTAGTTTCCGGTTCCACTGATTAATTTTTGTTCTTAAATTTGAATTTTTTTTTTCCAAAGGATGGCACTCAAAGGTGAGTAGCAGAAAAGGTCTATCAATTGACCGCTTTCATCAGCCTGGCATCCGTATGAAGCACAACTGCCTGTTTAGTCAGAATAATGGTGGGATGCTATAGCTGGCTCCAGTAGTTCTTGGCTTAAGGAGAGGAAAAGCCAATCAGGATTCCTATCCTGCTTGCTATCCAGTGACTCCAGCTGAAACATACTTTTGTGGGTGTTGGGTGAGACCAACCCTTGGTGTGTGGGCTTGGCGGGAGGAGTCGAGAAGCCGACCGCTGCCCATGATCAGCAGCTCACTGCGATTTCATGTTGGCGCTCAGTGTGAAAGGTAGCTGGGGAGTCTGTGAGAAGGGGTGGGTGGAGGCGCGGGCATGATGTCCGCTGGGTCCAATGGTGACCCGGTGGCAGATTCAAAACCAGCCCTGGAAGACTGCCACAGAAGGAGGCTGAAGTCTCCATGGAACCCTTTGCAGCTGGACACAGCAGGCGGGAGGGCAGGTCGGCGAGGCAGTCGGCCCTGCATTTCTCCAATGAGTGCCTCGCAGCCCTCCTGGAGGAGGTGGCAGCCAGGAGTCAAACCCTTGTCTCTGGAGACAGAAGGAGGAGGCCCCCACACCTCACCAAAAAGGCCTGGGAGTCATCCAGGGTCAGCAGCCACGATGTGGTGAGGCGCACATGGGTGCAGTGCCGGAAGCGCTTTAACGATCTCCTCCAATCGGGAAGGGTGAGTACCGTGTTGGCATGGGTCACTTTGCAGTATAGTTAAGATCTGGTCTTCCCCTGTGGACTTCAGAGGTGTTAGAGTGTGAGTGGCAAATGTCAATGAGGCAGCATCTGGGCAAGGGGTTGAGCCCTGGCTGCTTGAACTGAGTGTCTTGCAGCTCCAGGGTCACATATCAGCTGAGCCCTGCGAGGTGTTCCTCAGGTGGGGTTGGCGCTGCAGGTACAGGATGGACTAATCGATGCTCCTCTATCCTTTCAGTGGAAAACATCCCATAACAATGCAGAGAGGTCTAGTACTGGTGGGGGAACTCCTCACCTCCTAACCCTCATGTGTTATGAGCAGGAGGCCCTTGCGTTGGAGAGGCACCATGCACCTCGGTCAACTGGCTACGGTGAGGTTGGGGTGCAGATGAAGGTAACGGTGCAGTGCACTGAGGTGAGAATGTCGGCCATTGCAACCATCCTAGTGTAGTCTCTATGTTAATGTGAGCCTCGAACCTGGAGTCCCCATTGATAATCGAAAGACCAGAGCACAATGATGCATACCTCTGTCTCACCAGGGTGCCAGGCGTGCTCAGTGACAGTGTCATAACTTGAACTAATAACATGTCCTTCTTGTTCCTTTTGGGCTCACCAGCAGGTGGCCACAATGAGGAGCCTGAAGGCCCACCTCTGACCCCAGAGGACCACCATGCTGAGCACTCACCTGCATCACACCTGCTTTGTCAAGCAGGCACCAGCACAGCTACCAGCACCTCCGTGGGCACAAGAATGCCATCTAGTATCTTGGTGCAAAATGGTGAGGGCACTTCACACTTGCTTGAGGTACAGGCAGGGCAGAGAGTACACAGGGCGCTGGCTGTTAGAAGACTGCTGGGGATCAGGACAATGCTCAGTCGATGGTGATTGGCCTCTGGAATTGTCCATTAGGCAGCAGATGCTGGAAGTCCAGCAGAGTATGTGGGATGATCTGGAGGAGATACATGAAGGTATGTGTGCCATAGTCTTCGTTGTGGAGGGGCCCCTGCGGAGTATATGCACTGCGTTGACCCTCATGGCCGAACGCAATGCCTTCTCCATGGAGAGAGTGGCGAATCTCATGGAGAGGCTTCTCCAGGGACTCAGTCAGGGGTTCCTGGGGATGCGCTTGGACCTGCAAGCCCACACACTGGCAATGGCCTCGTTAGTCAGTGTCAGTTTGGGAGATGGATTGGGCATCCAATATCCCAGCTGGGTGCCCATCAATCAATGGTGAGCAAGGAGGTCCAAAGCGACCTCAGATTGGCGCATGAGCCGCCTGCCATCTCTGTGGGCTCTTCTCAGGGTGCTCCAGATGATGGCAGCATCTCTTCTGCCCCTCTGCCATTGGCATCTGATGAGGCTGCGGCAACTGGGAAGATGCCAGCTGTGGCACTGGCCTCTCCCTCCCAGTCGGGGCCAGCACAGGCTCCATGGGCTAGAGGACGCCCGCCAAGGTCATCAAGGTGGGCAATGTCAGCAAGCTGTCTCCAATGCCGGTGCCAGCGAGGGGTGAGCACCTAGACGTAGTGCCCGCAATCGTAAATGTAAAGCACCTTAAGCACAAGACGGCCTTATTACGGGTGATATTTTGTTCCCCCATTTTGCTTTAAAATTTTTTAAAGGTTTGATTAAAAACACCAGTTAATGTTCATTCGGGTATGTTTCACATTCACAAGTAAATGAGATGTTATTTTGTGCTCTTGGCCTCTGAAGGTTCATTTGTTCTGTAGGTGCAGGGTAGGCCGTTATGTAATGATGGACATGTGTCTCCTGAAACTTTATTGCAAAGGCACATTGTGTATGTTGTTGGCCAAGGAAATGGTCCTGCCAGGGATTGAGTATGGAGCCTGCAGATCTGGCATGTGGTAGTGGTTCTTATTTGGTAGTCTAGCTGAGGAGCATTGGATCAAAGCACCCCAGGTGTCCCTGCCTCCCTGGAGGTTACCCAGGTCAGCATCCGAGCCCTCAGCATTCTCCTCACTGTTCTCACTCTCGGACTCACTACTCGACTCAACATCTGTTGGCTGTGCAGCTGTGTCAAGATCTTCTTCCTCCACTGCATCCCCCTTTTCCAGTGCCAGATTGTGGAGAGCACAGCATGCAACCACTATCAGTGACACATGATCTGTGGGGTATTGGAGTCCTTTCCCAGAATGGTCCAAGCATCGGAAGCACATCTTGAAAAGACCGATGGTTTGCTCTACCACCGCCCATATGGAGGTGTGGCTCCTGTTGTATTGCTACTTGGCTTTTGTTCTTCGATGGTGGAGAAGCGTCATGAGTCACCTTCTGAGGGGATAGCCCTTGTCACCCAGCAGCCATCCATCCAGCCAGGTTGGAACACTGAAGAGCCCCGGCACCTGGGACTGCCTGAGGATGTAGGCATCATGGGAGCTGCCTGGGTACCTTGCACAGACTTGCAGAATCAGCATCTTTTGATCACACACTATCTGCACGTTCATGGGGTGGAAGCCTTTCCTGTTGCCGAAGACACCAGGCTCATCTGCTGGCGCATTGATGGCCACATGTGTGCAGCCTATTGCACCTTGGACATGGGGGAAGCCAGCAATGGCCATGAAGCCTCTGGCTCGCTCTGCCTGGCTGGCCTCGTCCTTATGGTAATGAATGAAAGTCAATGTACGCCTGAATAGAGCCTCCGTCACTAGTTTGACGCAGCTATGAACAGCTGATTGGGAGACTCCACAAATGTCCTCCACCAAGCCCTGAAAAGAGCTGGAGGCATATAAGTTGAGGGTCACTGTGATCTTCAGAGCCACTGGCATGGGGTGTCCACCCAAACAGTCGGAGCTGATCTCAGGGCTGATCCTCTGACAAATGGAGGTCACTTACTCTCTTGAGAGGCAGAGCCTCCTTCAGCATTGCACCTCAGACATATTGAGGTAGCTGCATTGCCACCTGTAAACCCAGGCAGCAGGATAGTGGCATCTTCTGTGGCCCCTTCCGGCTTGGACTTCCTGTTGGCCCTGCGCCCCTTGTGCCTGCGCCTCTCCTCTCACAGATCGCTCCCTTGGAATCTGCACAGGGACACCTGGCCTCCTCTCCCTTCTGCCCTTCTCTTCCTCCTCAGGGAGGTGCCTCCAGCAGAGACCACAATTCCATTACCAGGGTTATGGATGGCTGTCTGACACCTGGAAGGGCCCAAGTGGTCTGAATCCTCCGGGGGCCTAGAAAACAACACTGAGTCCTGAAAGGAAGCCTGGAAATGCTCAGAATGCAGCTCTGAAGTGAAATGAAGTTGTCCAGTTCACAGAAGCAACCAGCAGCAAGTTAGATACAAAACTCCTTACTACTCGCATTGTAGAAGCCACTGACCTTTCTTATCCCCCCCCCGTGGATGAGCTTTTGCTAATTGTGGCCTGCCCGACTGCCTGTTATGCCCATGCAACGGCTGAAAAATCGCATGGGCTACGTAAGGTTGGAGACAATTGGTGTGTCAAGGGCCTTAACTGGCCTTTTAATTAATGGTGGGCGCGCCTCTGTCTCCATCGTGCGCCCGCCTGGTGAAATATCGCAAGAGTGCGTGTTGACGTCAGCACACTCGGCCAACATCATCGCGCGTTATTTCATGCTCGAGCTGGTCGGGCACGTGCCCACCCGCTGAGCGAGAAACTCTGCACCAGGATCTGGTTTAGCTGTGATGCCCTCTTGCAGTTAAATTAAGCCTCAGCATTCCTTATATAGACTTGATACAGGTGAAAGGCTACTTCGACAAATTACCGAGGGCTGCTGGTGCCTGTGGAGTCATTGCCCAGAATGAACTGCAGCCTCAGCAGAAAAAAACTGACAGAAAAGAAAAATGTCCCTTTCATTCATCAACCTGGAGGCAGGAAGAAACCAATTTGTTTAGTTTCTTATGATTTTCACAAGACTCGTACTTAAGAAATGCTTCCTTGGACTGTTTGCACTTAGTTTTGGTAATCTGATTTTGTCAGAAAAAAGCATTGACATTTCTTTTTAGAACATTTCGATTGCCTACAGGAACTCTTAATTAACATAAAGACACACTTTGCCCAATTCAGTTGTGTAATATATGCCTTGAATTAAAGTGCTGATACTGATAAATGGTTACACACAAATCCCAGACAATACCCATCACTACATTAATAATTTAGCATGTTAATAGAGAACTGTCTAGTTGGAGGTTGAATAGTCTTCAGAATTCAAGGTCTCATCAACCTTTATTGATCTTTGTCATTATGTCTAAAAGTCGCATTTAGTTTCTAGCTCTTTTATTTGTCTGTGAAAAGAAATTGTGGGACAAAGGGACTTCAACTTCCCTTTTTCCGACAAGTCACATTGTTGACAGAATGAAAGTGATTTGTATTTTAAGTCATCTATAAGTTATGTTGCAGGGATTTAGCTACATAAGTGCAGCAGACAGCACAGGTGAAAATGATTATAAATACAGTTGTCAAGTAAAGTGGATGTTAAGAGGAGAAGTAGTCATCATCATTGGGCCTCAGTCAGGGAATGGACCCCTCATGGGAATTTGAAACTGGGAGGCTACAATAGAAATGGAGAAAAGAATAACCGTGACAATAAGTTTATTTTCCAGTCCTGTTAGAAATCAATAATGAATCAGACCATTGCCTTCAAGCTTAACGGGATAGGAGCTGGTGAAATAAATTCTACTCTTAATTACAAAATCTATGTACAATCCCATATTGGAGCATATTTTGAATCGGCATCTCTGTACCTGACACTCATGGATGAGTTTGAGCCTATAACCTAATCAAATTGTTCTGGTGACACCATGAATTCATTTACAAATAACAGCAATCTGTATTTATTTAATATTTGAGCTGTGTTTTGCTGCTAATGCTTAGAATAGTGAAGCTTTTTGTTGATGCCTGATGGTAGTTAATAAGACTTTTAATTTACAGTTAATTTTAATATTTAGAACTCTATAAAATCAATATTTTTCCTATATTTAAGCACATATATGGCTGAAAATCTGATAGATATGTTGCATGAGAAAACAAATCTTTTCCCTTACTCACACAAGCAAGATATTTTGCAGTATATAATGGTGAGAGTCTGTCAGCATGAGAGGAGGAAAATCTTTACTATAAGCTCTTAACCAACCTGACTTTAAATGGCAGATTCAAACATAAGGGAGGTGAAGGCAAAATATTTAAGGAAACATCTCACCAGCCTGCGAACTACCCTGTAATAGGTGATGCTTGCTGCATTGTATGCATGCTAAGTCATGCTGACCTATTAGTTGGGATCTTCCATCCTGGAGTCTAAGTTCAGAGACGGGCGGGGAAGTGGGAGCAATTTCCGCTGAGGGGGTTGGGATGGCTGACCACGCGAGATCTTGCACTGTTCAACTCATTAAATATGCATCCGCGAGAAGTCACCGTGCCCGCCATTACCTCAAGGAGTTGAAGGTCTGGCCGCCACATTTAAAAAGCACCCGGACAGCCTGCACTACCTCTTCCACCTTTTCCCAGCCACTGCTGTGCTTTTCCCCGCTAATCCTTCCTCCCTTCCTTGGTTGTTCTCCATCCAGCTTGCATGGCCACCACCCAGTCTGAAGCATAGGCTGGCATTTACAGGCGTTCCCCAAAGAGGACAATGCAGTGGCAACTCACCATTCATTTTTAAAATTCGTTTACAGGATGTGAGTGCAACTGGTTAGGTCGGCATTTATTGCCTATCCCTAATTGTCCTTGAGAAGGTGGTGGTGATCTGCCTTCTTGAACCACTACAGTCCATGTGGTGTAGGTACACCCACAGTGCTGTCAGTAAGGGAGTTCCAGGATTTTGACCCAGCGACAGTGAAGGAACAGCGAGTGTTGGTGAGTGACTTGGCGGGAAACTTCCAGGTGGAACTTCCATCGCATTAAAACAGCGGGTGTGTTGAACATTGAATATTTCTGTGTTCTCTCTAAAAAAAATTAAATTGATTTTTATGTGTGTGCAGCTTGTGACTGCTTTTGTCTATGTGTGAATGGCCTGTGATAAGAAAAAGGTTCCCCACCCATGATTTAAATGGTAGTGGCTTGCAGCCCAGAACTAAATACACTGTTGACAGGCTGCATGCCCCAGCAAGAGGGCCAAGTTTGTGCAAGGCTGGTGCCACTTAAAGCTAGCCTGCACTATTTAAAGCCAGACTCCATTTCTTAAAGGCGAGGTGCTTTTCAGCTGGAACAGGTGCTGGAGCTGGTTAAAGAGGATTTTATAACCAGGAACAAGAGAGGGAGCATGCCCTAAGTTCTCTGATGCAGCACTGGAGGTCGTGATGCAGGATGTGGACAGAAGGAGAGAGGTCCTCTTCACTCAGGGGGCCAAGAGACCCTCCAGACAGATACTGCTAAGGCAAGGGGTGCAAATAACTTTTGAGATCAATTCCAGTGGTCTAACTCTGAGGATCTGGATCTGCAAAAATTTCAATGACCTTGCATGAGAGGCCAAGGTGAGTGAATGCATCTCAACATGTCAAATCCCTACAAGTGAACCTCTAGCCTCACACAATGCTCATTTTACTGCCTCCAAGCTCCCCTTTGCTCACCTACTAAGTGTCCAATAATCATGACTTATACCATGCACTTACAGCCTCACTTTACCCTCACACACTCAGCACTACTGCTAGCCTCGCAGTCACATCTCACACCTTGCAGACACTATCAGCTTTTCAATTGTGACAGGGGCATCACCCAAACACATTGCACCACATTCACTGAGACACTACTCACTCTCTTGCAGATCAAGGTGGCCCATATCCGGAGGCATCAATACCGATTGACAGGGGGCAGGGCTGGCTGCAGGCCCTCAACCCCGTGGAGGAAATGATGCTAACATTCATTCCTGTGGTCACAACTAAGGTTGTGCCCAGCAACTGGGCTGAAACCATATGTTAAACTCAATTCAAGTCAGCATCAGGCCATTTCACTTATCTATGGATATTGTAAAGTAGTTATCACTGTCATTCCAAGAAGGAAAAAAACAGTTAAAAACTTACTGGTCTGAACTGTTCTTGTATACTTTAAAATGGAAGATCAGTAAAACTGGGATTTAAGAGTACCAATCCGAACTGTTTTTTCCTTCTGGGTTGCTAAATATGTTTGATGCTTTGAAGGAAGCCAAAATAATATTTGGTATCAGGTCCTTTATGGCATGGACATACAAGCTTGGAATTTTTATGTTAGAAGATGCACACTCAGTTAAGGTGTGTTTTTTTTTTCCCATTTTTATGTTGAATCTTAGCTTATTTTTGAGAATGAAACATAGTACGAACAGCATTTCCCAGGTTATCATCATGCCTGGCAATCGACTTGTTGGCACAGGGAAAGTGTAACTGTAAACATACATTCAATATGTTTTTTTTTCTTTTATTGCTTGCATTTTCCTTGGCATCTTATTTGTTTATTGCTTTTCCCACTAACCCCCAATAATTGGTATCATCCCTTATTCACTTTTGTTCATTCTCTTTTCACCCCCCCCTCACTCCTGCACCATTTGACCAATTTTTGATTTGTGGTATTAACATTTGCTTTATAAGGTGAAATTCATCCTTTATATCACATATTTATAGTGTCACATTTTGGACAGGAGGAGATGATTGTTCTATCTCGTGTACCCTCCCTTGCTGTGGTTCTGTATTTTCCTTTATCTTGTGACTTCATCAATCCATTTTTAAGACTTGCTATGACAAAAAAAAATCAGTGTTCTTGTGTAACTTTTAGCTCTGTACTATCTTCCATGAAGGGTTAAAAAGCAGCTTCACTCATGGAAGTCATATCATAGGCTTGCTTAATCCAATACAATGTTATGGCTGTAGTTTTGTGGATGGGCAATTAGCTTCAGGTAGGGACCTAGACATTCATTTCAAACATGAATATCAAAAGAAACAGCAAATTGCACTTTTAATATAATAAATTGTCCCAAGGCACTTTAGAGGAGCATTAGAGACAGATTTTGACACTGAGGGTAGAATTTTCCGTGCCTGTTGGCATTTGGCATCATGGCGGGTGGGAGTGGACAATATGGCGTGAAGGCCATAAATCAGTTTCACAATGTCGTGAAACCTGTTTGTCTGCTCCACCCATCAATGGTGAGCTGCGTTTCCCACTGCCGCACATCGGTACCTTCATTGTAATACAACTGCATATCATTATAAGCCTAGCTCACCGGAATCACCTTCCTCACACTGGATCATCTGAGCACGTCGATGTGATTGCACGCCAATGTGTTTCACAACTGTACATAACTGACGTGCACCTGGTGGGCTGCACTTGGCTCAGAACTTTGAGGTTTGTTTGCCTACCTTGCTTCAGGCAGCACTTGCGGTCACCGGGTTCGCAGGCAGCACTACATCACTTTTAGGGAAGCTTCTGGACTGGTCTCTGCCTATCAGGCCACCTGCAAGGTGTATTCGTTCTTCAACGGCTGCAGGGCTTGATTAGTGGGCTGGGATTGGGACAATACGGTGTGAATTGTGGTCGGTGAATAAAATGTCCTTTTCCTCGCTCACTACTGCATTTAGTGCAAATCTGGGACAATTCCGCCCTGAGTCACATTTGGAGATATCAGACCATACGGTCAAACTTTTGGTCAAAGAGGTAGACTTTAAGGAGGGTCTTAATGGAGGAAAGAGAGGCAGATAGATTTGTTAGGAAGGAAATTTCAGAGCTTAGGGCCTAGTCAGCTGAAGGTATGGACACTAGTGATGAAGTGATTAAAGGCAGGAAAAGACCAGATTTGGTGGAGCTCAAAATCTAGGGGTTTGTAGGGAAGGAGGAGATTGCAGTGGTGGAAATGGGCAACACCAGGGAGGAGTTTGAAAACAGGAAAATGAATTATTAAATTGAGGCACTGTTTAACCAGGAGCCAATGTAGATCAGCGAACATAGGGATGAAGGATGGGCAGAACTTGGTGCAAGTTAGTACAAGCAGCAGAATTTTGGATGGAGGATAGAACGTGGGACACCAGCCAGGAGCTTGTTGGAATAGTGAAATTGAAGGTAACAAATTCATGGGCAAGGGCTTTAGCAACTGATAAGCTGAGGCAAGGGTGGAATTGGGTAATGTTACAGAGGTGGAAGTAGGCTGTCTTAGTGATCATGCATGTGGTTGAAAGCTTATCTCAGGATCAAACGTAACACTAGGGTTACAAACCATCTGATTCAGTCTTATACAGTCACCAGAGAGAGGATGGTATCACTGACAAGGAACAGAGTTTGTGGCAAGGACCGAAGGTGATGGATTCTGTCTTCCCAATATTTGGAAGAAATTTCTGCTCTTTCGGTAATGGATGGCTAATAAACAGTCTGATAATTTAGAGCAAGTGTAGAGGTCAAGAGAGGTGATAGCAAGGTACAGTTAGGTATCATCCAACATG